>NC_137798.1:94638184-94988184 GCF_963383645.1 Muscardinus avellanarius | reverse complement strand
CCCTTATTTATTTATTTATTTATTCATTCATTCATTCATTTATTTATTGGGTACTAGGGATGGAACCCAGGGGCGTTCTATCTTCGAGCTACACCTCCAGCCCTATTTTTTATTTCTTTATTTTGAAGCAGGGTCTCACTGAGTTGCAAAGGGCCTCACTAAGTAACTGAGGCTGTCCGCGAACCGTGATCCTCCTGTCTCAGCCTCCCAAATGCTGGGATTATAAACATGCGCCACCACGCCTGGCCTCTTTTATTCATTATTTTGAAAATGTCTCACTAAGTTGCAGAGGGCCTTGCTAAGTAGCTGAGGCTGGCCGCGAACCTGCAATCCTCCTGTCTCAGCCTCCCAAGTACTGGGGTTACAAGTGTGCGCCACCATGCCCAGCTCCCGAGATGATTTTGGTTTTATGTTCCTTGCAGGAAACAGGAAGAGGGAGGCAGTCAGGACGCGCAGGTGCTTGTCTTGGTGGTTTCAGGCAGCACCCTAGGGAGGCTGAACGGGCCACACCCTGTGCCCCCAATTCTGAGACTGTTGGGGATATTTGGGGGGAGGTAGAGGTTTCCAGCGGGCAAAGAGACGGGACTTTTGGTTTGGGATTGGGTATTCAGACATTAAGGGCTGAGGGGCGGTGGTGCAGAAATCGGGGTTCTCTCCAAAGGCAGAGATGGCGTGAGTTCCGCTTTGGAGACAGGAGCCTGCGGGCCTACTTCTTGGTGGCGGGTTCGCAGTTAGCCCCTGCCTGGTGGCGTGGGCAGGCTGGCCCGTGCCGCGCCCTCTCTAGCTGCTGGAGCCCAGGACCGTGAAGCCGGGGATGAGGGACAAGCTGGACCTCGAGGCCAGCAGCGCGGGGAGCATCAGCTCGCTCACGGCCCTAGGGGTGCGGTCCGAGCGGCGCACTGGGGGTCTGCTCCTCCTGATCACCTCGGGGATGGTTCAATGAAATAAGGGCTTCGGGGCCAGTGAGCTCCGCAGCGCCGTCCTCGTCCCAGGCCTGCGGGCTGCTCGGGCTTCCTCTGGTCCGGTGTGCAGGTGGAGGGGGCAGGGTGGCTTGCAGATGGATGGAGAGTGTGGGAGACAGGAGGCAGAAAGCCAAATAAAAAGCATGAGTAAGAAAAGCAGCTGCAAACCTCGCAGCCTACAGAGGCCAAGGTCGAGCCCCGGTCCTTGGGTTTGCAGCCTGAGCAAGTTTCTTATCGCTGAGATCCCCGATCTGAGAAGCGGGGATGTTCTCGGCACGTCTGAAGGGCGGAAGGGGGGTAAATAAGGGCGCTCGCTGTGCGGCGCGGGCTCCCGTGGGCACCGCGCAGGCAGAGGGTGGTGGGCAGGCCGTCTCGGCGCCGCCATGCTTCCCCACCACTGAGCGGATCATCCGATTTGTTCAGATTAGTTGGATTCGAGTGTGCTCTCCCCCTTTGCTTGGTCTTATTTTAAGCTTACCGTGTGTTTGCAGTGTGCCAAGCGGCTTCCACTTTTATTTTGTTTTTGTGGCACTGGGGATTGAACCCAGGTGCGTTCTACCACTGAGCTACACTCCCAGTACTCTTTATTTTTTGTTTTGAAACGGTCTCGCTAAATTGCTGAAGGTCTCAACTAGTTGCTGAGGCTGACCTCAAACCTGGGATCCTCCTGTCTCACCCTCCCAAGTACTGCAATTACAGGCATGTGCCCAACTGCACTCCACCGTCTTACACATTTTATCTCATCGAAAGAAGCCGCATAATACTGTCTCCCTCTAGCAAGGAAACTCCCTCCAGACAGGCACGGGGCCTTTTCGTCTGTCTTTCCGGACACTGGCGTGGAGGCTCATCTGCCTTCAGCGTGTGCTGAGGGCGTGATTCTTAACAGTGTAAGCGTGATTCTTAACAGTGTGAGCCGCCGTTGCCTCTCGGTGGAGTAAATAATTCAGAGAGCAAATCCTTTCATACAGGAAGGCGGTGTGGCCTTGGGCTGCACCGAGATCCAGCTCTGGGCTTCAGGGCCCTCAGCGGGCCCTGGCTGCCACCTTCCCTGCTGTGAGTGACTGGAAGATGGGCCTGGTCCATTCAGCCTTCCCTGACCCGGGGTGGGAGCAGGCCGGGACTGTTTTAGGGGTATCTGGGGCAAACCAACTGAGTGCCGTGGGGCCTGGGCCTTTGAACCCCACTCTTGCGTACCCCGCTGTTTCACACCGACCTGTAGGCTTTTCATGTGCCGTTTGCTTTGTTGACGGGAATGCCATATGTCAGGTACCGGGAGGCTCAATTCCTGGGGGTGGAAATTAAATTGATTATTTTCAACTTTGTCTAGCCAGCTTGGCTCCCTTGAGATTTCTAAGGTTTAGGCTTAATGACCATAAAATAAAAAAAAAAAGTAAATGCTTTCTTTTTTCTTTTTTCTTTCTTTCTTTCTTTCCTTTTTTTTTTTTTTTTTTTTTGCAGTACTGGGGATGGAGCCCAGGAGAATTGCACCTTTGAGCTACACCCCCAGTCCTATTTTTTTAGTCTTTTTATTTTTATTTTCTTTTTTTTGTGTGTGTGGTACTGGGGATGAACCCAGGGGCTTTCTACCTCCGGGCTACACTCCCAGACCTATTTTATATTTTGTTTGGAAACAGGGTCTCACTAAGTTACTGAGAGCCTCACTAAGTAGCTGAGGCTGGCTTCGAACCTGTAAGATCTCCTGCCTCAGCCTCTCAAGTATGGGAATTACAAGTGTGCAGTCACCATGCCTGCCTGGCTTAGTCTTTATTTTTTGAAACTGTGTCTCACTGAGTTGCAAGGGTCTCACTAAATAGCTGAGGCTGTCCATGAACCTTGTGTCACCACACCCGGCTTCTTCTTCTTTTTTTTTGTGGTACTGAGGATTGAACCCAGGGATGTTCTACCCCCAAACTACACCTCTAATCCTATTTTTTGTTCTTTATTTTGAGGCAGGGTCACACTAAGTTCCAGAGACATCTCCTTTCTAAACCTTAGTAATCAGGCCCATCTCTTCTTGCAGCAAGTCAGATAACTGCACCTTTTGTGTGTGGGGGGACGTGCTGGGTATTGAACCCAGAGGCATTCGACCTCTGAGCTACACCCCCAGCCAGCCCCTTTAAAAATTTTTTTTTGGTGGGTACTGAGGATGGAACCCAGGGGCCTTCAACCTCCGGGCTATACTCCCAGACCTATTTTATACTTTATTTGGAAACAGGGTCTCACTAAGTTGCTGAGAGCCTCACTAAGTAGCTGAGGCTGGCTTCGAACCTGCGCGATCCTCCTGTCTCAGCCTCCCAAGCGCTGGGATTACAAGCGTGCACCACCACGCCCGGCTCCCAGCCCTTTTTTTTCTGGGTTGCTGAGAGCCTTGCTCCGTAGCTGAGGCCGGCTTAGAAGCTGTGATCCTCCTGTCTCAACCTCTGGGATTTCAGGCATGTGCTCCACACCTGGCTGGCTGCACAATTGCGGAGACTCTGAAGCGGTTTTGCTTGCAGACCCCTTTTTTTGGGGGTGCACATTTGTGGCTTTGGAGTTTTAGCAATAGAGTTTGCAAAGTTGACTTTTTCAGATGGAAATGGACTGTGCTGGACCTGTGAGACCAGGTGAGGGCTGAGGCGTGGCCCCCATCCAGAGCTCTTTCCTCTCCCACCCTGCCTTGCGGCTCACCTGCATCTGCCTCTTCCTTCCTCTGGGCCTTCCCCACAGGTCTTGACTTAGGAGAGCAGGTCCCCCTCCGGCCCTGCAGAGGCAGGGCTCTTCATTTCCTTTACAGCAAGTGGGAATCCCCACCGGACCCCCAGGCCGCAGGACACCCACTGGTAGGGCCGAATGGGGCGGCCCCTCAGCTGCTTCCTTCTTTGCGCGGTGGGGGAGTCGTGGGACTCAGCACCCTGGGTTTTACCAGTGCAGAGAACTGCCCGGCCTCCGCCACCGCCAAGTGGGGGCCTGGAGCCTGGTGAGGGCGCCTTTTCTGACCACGCTGTGCCCACACGGGCCGCTGGGGCGCATCCTTCCCCATGGCCCACTCGGGGTTCACGATCTCGGCGTCAACCCCCTTGCCTCCCACTCGCTTTCTCTGTGTCTGGGGGACAGGAACTCAGCTGCCGGCTGGAGGGCTGCCCTCTCAGTTGCTGACAATTCGCTCGGATCCCCTGAGCCCACCCTTTCCTGAAAGCAGCCCAGAGTCCAGCGCAGCCTTCCTGCCTGGCCCAGAGTCCAGGGCCAGCCCGAGAAGTCTCTGAAATGGTCCTGCCTCTGTCCTCTCCCGTGTGGAAATCCGAGTCTTTGTCAGCCATGATGTCTAAAGGCAGAGGCACTTTGCAAACCTCTAACCTTTTTTTTTCTTCTTTTTTAAGTACTGGGGATAGAACTTCTACCTCCGAGCACATCCCCAGCCCTGTTTTTTATTTTTTATTCTTTATTTCAAAACAAGGTCACACTGGGTTGCAAAGGGCCTCACCAAGTAGCTGAGGCTGTCCTCCAACCACGATCCTCCTGTCTTAGCCTCCCCAGTGCTGGGATTACAAGCGTGCGCCACCACGTCGGGCTCCAAGCCTCTGATCTTGTCCTTCTAGACTCAAACAGCTTTCTTTTTCTTTTTCTTTTTTCTTTCTTTTTTTTTTTTTTTTTGTGGTACTGGGGGTGGAACCCAGAGGCTTTCTACCTCCGGACTATACTCCCAGACCTATTTTTATATCTTATTTGGAAACAGGGTCTCACTAAGTTGCTAAGAGCCTCACTAAGTAGCTGAGGCTGGCTTCGAATCTGTGCGATCCTCCTGTCTCAGCCTCCCAAGTGTGGGGATTACAAGCGTGCCCACCGCGCCTGGCTTCAAACAGCGTTCTTAAACAGAAAGTAATAAGAACTGTGAGGGGTGAGGCTGTCACTCTTCAGTTTCCTGCCCTGCCTGGGAGGTTGGCTCGGGACCTCAGAGCTCCGAGTCTAACCGCCCCACACTCCAGATTTACCGGGTTGGGGTTCATGAGGGGCACGTGGTAGGAAGGGACGCTCCGATGCCAAGTTTCTAGGTCACAGAAGTTCCTAGATGCAGCCTTCGAAGGGAGGATTTGAACCACCGGACATGGCCAGGTTGCCGGGGCCAACAGGAAGTGGTTCGGTGGTGGCTTTAGGAGGTGACTGCCACCCTGAGAGGCCCCAGGGGTCGGGAGCACTGGACAGAGTTGGAGTTAGGAGGTGACGTTGTGGTGTGACTTTGTAATCCCTGTGCATGTTCAGACTTGGTTGCAGGAGTTGTGTGCGTGGGAGGGGTAACTAGTCTTTAAACTTGAGAGTAGAACCAAAATTTAAAAATACGAAAAAATCCAGCGCAGCCTTCCTGCCTGGCCCAGAGTCCAGGGCCAGCCCGAGAAGTCTCTGAAATGGTCCTGTCTCTGTCCTCTCCCGTGTGGAAATCCGAGTCTTTGTCAGCCATGATGTCTAAAGGCAGAGGCACTTTGCAAACCTCTAACCTTTTTTTTTTCTTCTTTTTTAAGTACTGGGGATAGAACTTCTACCTCCGAGCACACCCCCAGCCCTGTTTTTTATTCTTTATTTTGAAACAGGGTCTCACTGAGTTGCAGAGGGCCTCACTAAGTAGCTGAGGCTGGCCGCGAACCAGGATCCTCCGGTCTCAGCCTCCCGAATGCTGGGATTACAAAGGTGCGCCACCGCGCCCGGATTCTTTTTTCATCTTTACATGGCAGAAGGTATAATGCAGCAGGGAGGGGGGGGAGAGAGGAAGCCCTGCCCGCTGATCCATTTATCAGGAACTGCTCCCAGGATAATAGCCTCAATCCATTCAAGAAAGAAACTCCACCTGGGCTAATTACCTCTTAAAGTCTTCTCGCTTTGGGGATCCAGTTTCCAACACTTGAACTTTGGGGAGCCCGTTCAAACCATTGCACTTGCGTGGTGCCCTGCAGTTTTGTGCAGAGCCGGGCAGCTCACTCTCCCTCCACCTAGCACCGGGCTGCGGCTTCCTGAGGCCACTGGACCTGGTGAGCCGCCCCGCCCCGCCCCCTCTAGTCTGGTAATGAGGTAGAGATGCCAAAAGTGTAAATTAGAAAGGGAGGCCTTCCTGGGACAGCTAGCTGTGTGCCAGATGCTATGCTCAAATAGATTTTGAACAAGCCGAATGGGCATCGACTAAGAATATATGTCATGTTAACCTTACAGGACTTGAGCCCCCGGCCCCAGCCTCAAGGGGGGCAACGTCACTGTCTCATGTTGGGAGCTTAGCAGCCATGGCCGGTTGAGGACAGTCAGCCAGCATTTCTTTCTCTCTCTTTTTCTCTTTCTCTTTTTTTCTATTTTTGAAGGAAAAGCCTTTTCATGTGGAATCAGCATAGGGATTTTCTACACCGAAGCAATTAATCCTTATAGTCCCAGCAGCGGAGATGCTCTCGGTGGTGACTGCTCTCGGTGGTGACGGAGAGGCTGGGGGTAGGAGGCGCTCAGAGGCTCCTGTGTCAATCAAACCAGGATTAACCCCGCAGACCCGGAAGCACTCCTTTCCTCTCGAAGCCTTTTTGGTGTGGGTCAGTGCCCTTGGCTTTGAACTTGGAATGCATCTGGAGGAGTTGCTGGCGACTTTCTCCTGGGGGAGCCTCTGAAGGCCGAGAGGAAGGGGACAGGGCCCACGCCCTTCTGATGTCCTTTAGAGCCTGGACTTGGAGGGCGGCGGCTGGGCCGTGTTCTCTTTCTCACCGGCCCTTGTCTGGCCCGCACCTCTCTGCACAGAGCCATTAGCTGCTGAGTCTCCAGGGACTCTCCAGGCCTCCACTGAACTAACGCGACGCTGGTCCAGCTGGAGTCCGGCGTGTGTCCTGCGTGTCTCAGTTTGGCTTGGACCCAGTGCTGGTCTGGTTCTCAGACCGATACCCCGCCCTGGACTGAGTAGAACCGGGAACCTGTATTTTGTCTCTGGCTTCTTCATCCCCTGAGTCGCGGTGTGTGAGCCATACCGTACACGAGAGGAGAGAAGACGCTGGGCACGGTGGCGCACGCTTATAATTTCAGTACTTGGAAGGCTGAGGCAAGAGGATTGCTGGTTTATGGCCAGCCTCAACTACTTAGTGAGACCCTCTGCCACTTACTGAGAGTTCAAAATAAAGACTAAAAAATAGGGCTGGTGGGGTAGCTCAGAGGTAGAATGCCCTTGGGTTCCATTCCCAGTACCATAAAAAGAAAAGAAAAAAAGACCGGAGAGAAGACAGATCTTACTCACAGGCACTGTCCTTCCCAGCCTGGGTCCCTCCCTGAGAAGGGGATTGGAGGCCTTTTTGGGACAGCTGCGGGCTATTAATACTTGGGGAAGTCCTTTTCCCATGGTCCCAGGGGAGGCGCCAGCGGCCCTCTGCCCAACTGTGCTTCTGAGTCATGACCCACGGTTAGAACAGCGCTGTCTTTGGGGGAACTGTCCCATTTGAGCGTTTCAGTCCTTTTTTAGTCATTTTCTGTGTTCCGCGCGGGCTGACGGCCGCCACGTTCATTTCTTGTTTACACATCTGTCTGAAGGCTTACTGTGAGCAGTGAGTCCCCCAAGCAGCAGATGCCGGCACCTCCCAGCTTCTGGTTACTTTAGGTCACGACACCCAGGAGGAGTGGGGCTCTCAGCCAGGATCGGGAGCCCCTACAGCGCACCCCGCAGGCACCGTTTGGGCCTCAGAGTGTGCCCCAGTGCTAAGGGTGTGGGCGTCACGCGGGGGGGGGGGTGTGCGGGGGTGTCGGAGAACTGAGCTCAGGCAGCCCACAAGGACAAGGCCGATTCTCTCCATGCACACCCTGTGGGTAGGGCCCAGCCCAGGCCACACAGTGAATTAGCAACAGCGCTGGGGCTGCTAGCGTAGCTCAGTGGTAGAGCACTTGCCTAGTGTGTGAAGCCTTAGGTTCCATCCCTAGCACCCTCCACCCTGCAAAAATTGGTGGTGAATAGCAGAGCTGGAACCCAGGTCCCATGTGACAGAGATGAAAGAAGTCTGGCCGTACAGTGGCTAGGACACTTGACGCCCCGATTCCTCCTTCTTGCCAGCCAGCCGAGCGTGTTGGACAATCCCCAGGGTCGGTCAGTGTCTCCCTGTGTTCCTGAGGCCCTAGTGGTCACGCGTGCGGGTTGCCACGGAAACATGTCTTGATGGTCTGTGGCCGCGCTGTTGACAGGTGGAATGGTAACCCCTGAAGGGGCTTGGGTCACCTGGCGACCCCAGTGGAACCGCCTGGGACCACTCCGCACAGAGTGAGAACTGACGCACTGGTTCTGATGTGCAGTCAGGGCTGAGACCCACGGACCCGGCGGATCTGCTCCTCCAGCTCAGGGAATCTTGAAGCACCTCCGGGAGTGGGCCGGCAGGTCGCTTCCTCCCTTCCTGGCCCCTTTCCCCACCGGGGCGTCTTCCCGAGGTCACACTCAGCCTCCTGGAAAGTCCCTGCCTGGGATGGCTTGCGGGGCGGGGCTCGGTCTCCCTGCGGGCTCGGGAGAGGAGGCTCTTCAGTTTGCACCTGGCCTGGAATCTGGGGAGAAGTAAAAACTCCGGTGCCATGTAAGGCTGCCCCCCTCTCAGTGCAGCCTGGCCCAAGCCGGCCTTCTGGAAGGAGACTCTGGAGTGTAATGATCGCTGACCAGTGTGTCAAGCTGCGTGGCCTGAGCATTCCTCCCCTGCCTGGCCATTTCAGCACCATGTCCAGGAGAGCAGAGGCACAGTGCAAGCCTGGCCTGGGTCAGCCCTGGTGAAGGCGCCGGCCTTGGAGTTGCCCCAAGGCCATTCGCTGCTCCCGGTCCAGGTGCTGACCGTCTGGCGCGATCTTCTGTTTGAAGTTTCGATCTCAGAGCCATCGCGTTGGGTGCCAGGCCCTGCCTGCCCCTCCTACACGAGGTCTCTGCGGAGCCTTCGCTGCTCCCGTCCCCACCCTCCGGCTTCTCTAAGGTCCTTTCTGTGCTGAGTGCCCGCTGCGTGCCCAGCCTGCTCCGAGGCAACCCTCCTGAGCCAAGAGGTCTCGTAACACAACAGAAACCACGTGCACCAGCTTGGGTCACCTCCTGCCGTGTGCACGCCACAGAGGAGCCGGTGATCCGTGTGAGCGTTTCCTGTCTTGAATCATCTTCTTGATCCAGCCCAGGCCCTTGTGTTAGAGGCTGTGCACGGTGACCTGGCCACCCTGTGCCTTGGTGCCTCCGTTTCCTCATTGAGAAAACGGTGTGGTGTCGCACGCTTGTAATCCGAGTGCTTGGGAAGCTGAGGCGGGAGGATCGCAGGTTGGGGCCCGGCTCAGCCACTTGTGAGGCTCTCTGCAACTTAGTGGCACCCCATTTCAAAATAAAGACTAAAAGAGAGATAGGGGTATAGCTCAGAGGTAGAATGCCCCCGAGTTCAACCCCCAGTACTGAAAAAAAAAAAAAAAAAGAAAGCAGGATATAGAAGCACCAGACTAGGCTGAGGATAAACAAGAGAGCATATTTAAAATATTTAGCCCCGAGCGCTTCTAGCACTTGGGAGGCTGAGACAAGAAGAGCTAGGTTCAAGGTCAACCTCAGCAACTCAGTGAGACCTTGTTTTGAAATAAAAAGGGCTGAGGTTATAGCTTAGAGAGAGAAAGCCCCCTGGGTTCAATCCCTAGTACCACCAAAAAATAAATAAATAAATAAAACAACATACTCAGAATGGTGCTCGCCCTTCGGTAAGCCGTTTGATCCTGAGGTTTATACCCAGAGCGGTTGGCGGTGGGCTCTGGTGCGGCCTTCTCTGACACGGCTGCCATTGTTGACTCCAGGCCCCAGGATGGGCCCAGATGGGTTCACAGGCCATGACAGCAGAGCCCTGTGGTGGCCCTGGCACTAGGGTGAGGGGGAAGGATGCCAGCCCTTGGAGACTGGCGAGACCTCCCTACCCTGTGAGCAGTCACGACCCACACTGTTGGGGGCTTTGAGAAAAGTCTAAGACATGCCATGCAGGCTGCGCAGGCCCAGAGCACACAGACCAGCCCTAGGAGGCAGAGGGTCAGTCAGCCCAAAGCACGGCACAGGTGTGCAACAGCTGTGAGCACCAGGAGGCCATGGGCGCAGGTGTGTGTGTGTGTGTGTAGGTGTGTGTGTGAATGCATGGGTGTAGCTGTGCATGTGTGAGGGTATGTGTGCAGGTGTGCGCGCAGAGGTGTGTGTGTACAGGTGTGTGTGTGTGCATGGGTGTGGGTGTGTGCAGATGTGTGCGGGTGTGGGTGTAAATGCAGGCGCACACAGCCCTGACTGTACTTCTTTTCCTTTGCATCCGCGTACCTAATGGTTGATTTGTTTGAGTTGGGGATGAACCCAGGGCCTCGCACGTGCTGGGCTCGTGCTCCACCACTGAGCTACATCCCCAGCCGTTTTTCTTTTGAGCCAGGGTCTGCAAGCTGCCCAGGCTGGCCTTGAACTTGCCATTCTGCTTCAGCCTCCTGCATAGCTGTAGCTGTGCCCCTGACTTTAAATTGTTGGTTTGTCATTGGGGAGAGAGAGTTTAGTCATCAAAGCCTCTATTAAAGTATGAGGCAGCTCATGCAGGAGTGATTGCCCCATTTTAAAGCTGGGGAAACGGTGCCTTGGGGTACTGGACGGCTTGTGTCTGGTCGCACAGCCGTGGAGTGGGGCCTGAGATCTGAACGCGGCCTTCCTGCTGCCCCTTCGGTGTTTGCCTCTGTACGTCTGGCCTCTGATATGAAAATGCACGTGGGCAGAAGGAGAAGATTGCCACGGGCAGTGGACCTGTACCCACGTGGGACGAAAACCATAGCCTAGCCAGACGCCCGCTGGACACCGGCAGTGCTGATTGCGCAGGAGGGCCCGCTCCTGGCTTCACTCTCGGCCTGCCACCCGCGTCCCGAAGCCCGGCTCTGAGCCCAGGCTTTCTGTGCCCGGTGGGCATGGCTCCCCCACCTCTGGACAGGTTGCAATACGCCCGGCGCCCTGTCAATTCCTGCCTCTGGGTTCCCCCTTTTCACGGGGGCTGTGGAGGTTCCTGCCTTTGTGACCTGTGCCCGGGTGCCACTGTATTGGACTGGAGGTAGCAGACAGTGGGCCTCCTGGCTGGGGGTGAGTTGCGGGTACAGAGGTAGGGGCATTTCTTGTGTTAAAGCTACTCGCAGGGCAGCAGAACTCTGGATATGGGAGGGACATGGAAAGGCACGTCAGGGCCCTAACTCTGGCTGGCCAGAATTTGTCAGTAGATGTCTCGGGTAAAACTGGCCAGTGGACTACACTTCTCACCTGAGCTTCTGGGGCTTTGGGGTCCTACAGCCCCGCAGACCTGAACGTCAAAGCAAAAGCAGCCTGTGCTGTGCTTGTGCTCCTAGCACACCTCTGCTGTCTCAGGAAGAGAGTGTGGGTAGTCCAGGGGTCAACCAGGAGGCTCAATTTTAGAAAAGGCTCTAGCTGCCAGGCATGGCGGAACACTCGTATAATGCCTGCATTGGTGAACTGAGACAGGCTCATAGGTTTAAGGCCGGCGTGCAGTGACTTAGTGAGACTCTGTTTCAAAGTAAAAGGTTCTGGCGGTGGAGCTCTGAGGTAGAATCCTCTACCTCAATCCTCGGCAGCACCAAGAGAGAAGGGAGAAAGCAAAGGCTCTTGGTGAGCTAAGGCTGCCTCACAGAAGTCGCTCTGAAAGAAAACCAGAAAGGACGGTTTTTGGAGGACGGGCATTGTCCTCTGATGCTGAGGGCCTGGTGACCCCCGAGCTGCTCCCCTGCTGAGGATTTTAGGACAGCACCAGATGCAGCTGTGCACCCTCCGCTGAGCTCGGGTGTGCAAGGGCGCACGTTGGGCAGGGATCCACTCTGGGGCTGTCTGTGGCCAGGAGGGAGGGAACAGCGTCCAGCTTGTTAGCACCACCCTGACACGCGCAGGAGACCTTGGGAGTAGATGGTCTGTGGTGGGGGGGTACAGGTGGGCCGCCCCCTTGTCCTGTGCATAGTCATAGCACAGTGGTAGAATTGTAGTCTTATCTTAGCTTTTGGGGATAGATGAATGATCCTTTCTTTGTGTGTGGTACTGGGGGTAGAACCCAGGGGCACTGTACCTCCAAGCTATACTCCCAGCCCTATTTTTTATTCCTTATTTTGAAACAGGGTCTCACTCAGTTGCCGAGGGCCTCACTAAATACCTGAGGCTGTCCTCGAACCACAATTCTCCTGTCTCAGCCTCCCAAATGCTGGGATTACAAGCGTGCGCCACCATGCCTGGCCTTTTCTGAATGATCCTTAAGCCTTGGACTTTGGTAGATTGACTCTACCACTTCAGTCTTTTTGGATGTACCAGTCCTCTCGGTACCCCGGTATAGTGCCTTTAGAGTATCCCAGGATGCACCAGTGTCCTGTGATCCCCAGCTACATCACTCCCAGACTGTCTTCCTAGAACGTGCCAGCGATCTGTGGTACCCAGGTGTGGTCCCCTTGGAGTGTCTTCCCAGGAGGTGCTCGTGTGCTTGTTACCCAGATGCGGTCTTCTGGGATGCAGTGGTACCCAGGCGCGGTGTTCCATCTGGAAGGCTCTCCCCTGCGCCGGGTGCAGAATCGGCCTCGGTCACAGCAGCAGAGGAGGCTGCCTTCTGCAGGTTTCACAGCGTCACCCATTCCTGGGAAGGTTTACACACAGATAAACTTGTAACTGTCTCACTGTGGGAAAATGGGCCTCTCTTTGAGGCTCTCGCATTATGGTGCTGCGTCCTGTCCATGGGAGACTCCAGCTCCTGTCCCAGCACAGACAATAAATGGTTTGCAGCCTGCAGAGCACTTGTGTCTTTTCAGCGCTTCAGAGCACTTGTGTCTTTTCAGTGCTTCATTCCCCCACAGGCGGAGCTGTTCCCAGGGGTGTCTGGTTTCCCACCGGGGGCCTTTTACCAGGCTCCACACCATTCTTGAGGTGGGGGGAACTGGTTTTGCAAAGTAAACCGATAGCTGCGTGGAGCACCTCAGCCAGTAAAGATGGGGCAGCTTAATAAGTTACCAGGAGGACCGTCCTGGGTTCCTGGCCTTCTCCCCCACCCCCAGCGTTCCATCCAGGCTCCTTAACACTCCAGCGGGCAAGCAGAATGAGGGAGGAGCCCTCCCATCCTAGGCAGAGGGAGGAGCCCTCCCATCCTAGGCAGCGGGAGGAGGCGCGATCAAAGTGGGCAGTTGGGCAGAAACAAAGGCAGTCCTGCCTGCGGGAGTCCCTGGCTGGACCCCCTGCCGGAATCCAGGCAGCCTTGGAGATGGGGTGTGTGGGCCCTGCCTGGCAGGGGCCAAAGGGGTGACCCACCCACAAGGAGCAGCATCTCTGACTCCAAGCCCTGAGCTGGAAGGGGGAGGAAGGGTTCCTGGACCACGGGACCCAGAGCCAGAGCGCTTCAGCAGGCAGCTGGCTTTAGGAGGAGGCTGCCAGGGAAGAGCGGCTCCAGCTTGAGGGCGGCTGCTGGAGGGTAGAGCCCAGTGGTTTCAGGGCTGAGGTCCTCATTCTGGGGAAGCGTAGTGACCGACAGAGCCCCGTGCAGCGGTGGCCTCTTCGTTGAAGAGGATGGAGGTCCACAGCCCAGGGCTTGAAGGTGGCCAGGCCCTGCTGGTTAAAGGGGCACAGTCAGATGACGCCGTGCACCCTCAGGAGAGATAAAGCAGAGGGGCTTTAAACTGGCACATGAGGGCTGCCTGGCATGCTCCAGGAGTGCTTGTCTGGCACGCTTGAGGCCCAGGATTGAGCTGCAATACCGCACAGTCATGTACACACACACACACACACACACACACACCATCATGTGTACACACATCCTGTCATGTGTACACACACATACCATCATGTGTATATATACACCCCATCGTGTGTACACACACCCCACCATGTGTACACACACCATAATGTATACACACCATCATGTGTACACACACCATCATGTGTACACACACCGTGTACACACACACCATCATGTGTACACACACACACACACGGTTTAGAGGATGTGATTGGGTCTGTGACTCCTATCCAAGAAAGGCTAGGGTCTCCCTCAGATTTACCCTCAGAGGCCAGATAGTCCCCAAGACCTGAGGAGCGTCTCCTCGTGCCTCTTCCTGCTTCTCAGGCTGAGGCCGTGTGTCACTTTATCCCCGACAATGGCGGTCATGTTTTCTTTCTGGCTCAGCCCACCGTGGACCCAGCTCTGCCTGGGCCCTGTGGTGGGATGCAGGGACCAGCGAACCTTCTCTTGCTCTGCAAAAGCCCAGAAGGCAGGAAGGCGGAGGCTGAGCTGGACAGTGAAGAGCCCGAAGGCTGGATTTGAAGGCCCTTCAGAGCCTGCTGCTCCTAACAGAGCCCCGCTCAGAGTCCACATCATCTGGGCAGGTTCCTTGGTCCCACGCTGCAGGCTCTCCCGCCACCTGCCGCGCTGCGGGCGGCACCTCAGACACCTCTGGCCAGAGTGGCAAACGTGTTTTTTCCTGAGTGCAGACAGATCACTTGTGGCTGGTTGTGAGGCTGTACCTTGATCTGCTGTGGAGGCGGGGAGGAGGATAGCCTTCCGCCCACAGCACGTGCTCTCTCATTTCACAGGTGGGAAAAAAATGAGGCCCAGAGAAATGAAGACTTACCTGTGTTAAATGCTGGGTCTGGAACCAGGATGTGGGGCTGCCGACTCTCAAGCCAGGGCTCTTTCTACGTTAGAGAATTAATTCATCCTACCTAGCTAGGAGACAGAGTGCTGGACCGTGAGGTGAGGGCGCAGTTTCAGATTGACCCTGATGAGATGGACTGTTGGGAAAATTCCCTGAGACAGGAGGCAGGGAGAGTGGCCCGGACCACAGAGAGGAGAGGCTGGGTCTTGCAGGAGAGGCCTGACTGGGGTGGAGGACAGCTCCGTTGTCCTCTCAGGGGATTCTTACAGCCAGGCGGCCCCCAGGAGCAGAAGGTGTGAGAGCTTCCTCCTCAGCTGGGTGCGCTGTGCACTTCTGTAATCGCTGTACTTGGGAGGCTGAGGCAGGAGGATCACATCCGAGGCCAGTGCGCGGTAACCTGGTGAACCCTGTTTCAAAATAAAAAGGGCTGGCATGTAGCTCAATTGTGGAATAACCCTTGGTTCAGTCCCCAGGACTATGAATGAATAAATGAATAAGTAAATAAATATAAATAACTAGCTGCCTCCTGGGCCCCCTTTAGGTGCCAGATTTTTTTATTCGGTAGCAGGAGAACATACAAGCTTCTGGGCTGGCCTCCAGACACACAGAGGGCCCTCGTTTTATGAAGCACATAGGAAAAAAATGTTAAAGCGGGTAATTTTGGTCATGTTAAGGAATGCCAGTGTTCTCTGGAGGGGCATTCCGATGGCAAAATGGAAAGCTGCGTTCCACTTGACTTAAAATTCTTTCTGCCAGCAAGGGGAAAAAATCCTAAACCCCAAAGATCCTTCCAGCATTTGCCGGCTGGTTGGTGACACCTGCCGCGGCCCCGGTGCCCTGCACTCTGTTCTCTGGCTGTTTGAACATACTTGCAGTTTGTTTCCCAGGAGGAACGTGCGAGAAGGGGCTGGGGGACCACAGGCCTCCGCAGACGCCAGGCCAGGGCGTGGAGATGCCGGGTCCCACCGGACAGGCCCTGCACCTTTTGACTCTGCCCACTCAGGGGCTTGTGGGAGGCGCCAAGGGGTGCAGGTGACACTAAGGGTGAATCCATCCAACACAGCTCTTGACTAAATTTGCAAAAAAAGGGCAGAGAGGATGGGAAAGGGAGTCGGTTTGGTGCTGGGAAGAGTTGCCTAAGTTTTTCCATCAGCAGTGTTACTTGCCTGGGGTTGGTGGCTGCATCGTCAGCCACCAACTGTGGCTCGTGGCTATCCTGAGTGGCACGTGCGTATCACAGTCCCCTGGAGACTGCAGCCGTCACCCCCAGGAATCCTGTACCTACATTCTCCCCCCTTTCTTATCCCTCCAACCCCCTGTCTTGCATTCCTGGTCTGGCCTCCACACTTAGACAAGAAGCCTTCATTTTATGGAGCACACGGGGGAAATAATTTGTGTGTGTGTGTGTGTGTGTGTGTGTGTGTGTGTGTGTGTTACTGGGGTTCCTGGAAGCCCTTCTACCTCTGGGCTACACTCCCAGACCTATTTTTACATTTTTATTTGGAAACAGGGTCTCCTAAGCCAGCGCGCGCGGCTGGCTTCGAACCTGCGCGATCCTCCTGTCTCTGCCTCCCAAGCGCGGGGATTACAAGCGTGCGCCACCACGCCCGGCTAATAATTTTTTTTTTAACTATGTAGTTAGCTGGGCGTGGTGGCGCACGCTTATAGTCCCAGTACTTGGGAGACTGAGATAGGAGGATCGCAGGTTTGAGGACAGCCTCGGCAAGGTGGCAAGACTCTCATTAACCTAGTGAGACCCTGCTTCAAAATAAAAATAAAATAGGGCTGGGGGTATAGCTCAGAGGTAGAATGCCCCTGGGTTCAGTCCCCAGTACCAAATAAATAAACCATGTAATTGTGGTCATGTAAGAAAATACCCATATTCTTTGGCTGTGTGTTCTGACGGGGGTGGGATGACACGATGCTGGAGTTTGCTTTGAAATCCTTTCTGCTGGACGAAACATCTCTTGCTCGCTGTTGGAGTGTGGAGCGAATCGTGTGGGCTTTCTTGCCGTGCATTTACGTTTGTGAGTTTCCACAACAGATGTGCTTATAAAGTGGAACGCGTTCTGCTGATAACTTGTGTGGCACAGTGTAACTTTCTGCTGCTCTTCTGCCGAGCTGACTCACCTGTTTAGAGCATCCGGTCCTACCCGCGTAGCGCTCTCTCCTGTGTCTTCTCTCCCCCAGTGGACGCCTAGGGGCCTGACGGGATTGGTGTTTGCTGCAATGTTGCGGTACATCCAGCCACCCCAAGGTGACTAGAATCCCGTCATTAACAGTTTATTCGTACTCTTGTCCGAGTAGTAATATGAGTTTTGTTTTTACTGGAGAAGCAGTTCTTGAACGTCTGTGTCTTTGTGTGAAGAAAAAAACAGGTAGGAGGAAATGAATGAGGTGGAGCGGGGCTCTGTCGCAGGCAGGACCTTCTTTGGCTCATGGTTCAGAGGTTGAGTCCATCGTTGGCCGGCTCCAAGGCAGAAACATATCGGCAGCCGCACAGCATGGCGGAGGCAAGCTCAGTTTATGGTGGCCTGAAGCAGCAGAGAGAGAGAGACAGACAGACAGACAGAGAGACGGACAGATGGACACAGGATGCCGCCTTGGGGACTCTGTCTCCAAGGGACGGGTCTAGTCCCCAAGGCCACATCTCCAGTGATCTCCCTCCGCCAGCTGCCTGTTACCACCCAGTAAACTTATTCAAGTTATTAATCCTTCAGTGGATTTATCCACCCATGAGCTTAGCACCCTTGGTCAGTGATTTCACCCAGGACATTTTTGTGTTGTTAATACATGAGCTCTTCCAGGGGACGTTCTGTATTTAAATCGTGACGCCATCCCATAGTGCGGAGGGACTTCTTCACGGCAGACTTGCCCGGTCCCCAACAATGTCACCCCATTTTGAAATCCCACCAGGTATTATGCTGAAGAACACAGTATCCAACCTGGAACCACTTTGCCTTGGCTGAGATGTCCTCCTCCTGTTCTCGGGGTAGAACCCTTTCCCAGTAACTAAACTTCTTGAGGCCCCCCCCGGGGAAGCCCCCATGGGCCTCGAGCAGATGCGCTAGGAAGGAACTCAGATGGGAGCCAGGCCTGGCTGTGGAGGCGGAGGCTGGACACCATCACCTCCGCTCCCCGGGTGCGCTGCGAGGAGCCCCGTGAGTCAGCGGCCCTAAAGGGTGGAGTCACGCCTTGCAGTCGCTCATCAGCGGGCCCACTGCCCAGCCGTCCAGCATGACCAAGGCCCGGTCTTGTGCAGACTGGTCTGATTTCACCCCTTACCCTGAGCTTAACCCCTCAGAGGTGTCTGCCTCGGTGTCATCTGACCATCCTCCCCTGCAGGGCTGCCGCCTCCAGCAGGAGCCGCCGAGAGTTTCTGGCTGTGCTGGTGGGAGGTGCGGGAGGCAGGGGCACAGGGTTGTGGAGTCGGGTTGGCGGGGTCAGCCCCGGCTCTTCCGCACACCAGTCTGCGATGCAGGGTCACGGGGAGCTTGATTGCTCCCTGAGGAGGGGACACTCACACCGGGGTTGGGGAAGGTCGGAGCCCCATGAACGAACTCTGCGTGTAAACATTCCCTGCTCTGTTCCTGCTCTACTACTGCGGTTTGATGTGGTCGCTTTGGAGAAACAGCCCAGCATTAACGCCTGCAGTTCACCTTGTCCATGCCCCGCAGCCCAGCCCACGTCACCCCTACACAGGGACCCAAGAGGAACTCGGGGGACACTGGGAGCCACGTACAAGAATGTTCGCTGTACTTCTGTGCACAATAACAAAGTCCTGGCCACGGCCCAGATGCCCGTCAGTGGGGACAGATGAATACACCAAGACGCGATCACACAATGGAATATTATCCGGCTGTCCAAACAAATTAACTAGAGCGGCACACCGTGCCGTGGATGGATTCTAGTGACACGCAGTTGTTGGGTTAAAAATAGCAGGCTCCCAGACATCGCGCACAACACAGGGTCAGGAGCAACTAAAACGAACTAACACTCTAGGAATAATTACAGACACGGTGGATTTATGCAGAAGGGGGCCCTTGCAGTAGGGCTCATGGTGTCCTGGTGCAGTGTGAGGAGGCAGGGGTGGCACCCCTTAGCTGCGGGTCACTATCAAGGTCCTGGCCTTTGTTTTGGGCAGAGTTTGCAGATGGTTTTTACATCCTGAGAAGTGGGTAAATGAAAGTGGGCTGCGTGTGGACCCATGATGTGTCCTGAAACAGGGATTATGCCCAGGAATCGAGCCACTTCTGGGCTCATCAGGCCCCCAGCCTTGAGGGTGGTTTTTTTTGTTTGTTTTTGTTTTTCCGGTACTGGGAATGGAACCCAGGGGCATTCTATCTCCAAACTATACCCCTAGCCCTATTTTTTTATTCTTTATTTTTTGAAACAGGATCTCACTAAAGTACCTGAGGCTGTACATGAACCGCGATCCTTCTATCTCAACCTCCCAAATGCCAGGATTACAAGTGTGTGCCACCACGCCTGGCTGAGCGTGTTTTTGTTTTTGTTTGGTGGCTTTAGAGATTGAACCCAGGAGTGTTCTATCTGTGCCACACGCCCAACCTTTTTGTTATTTATTTAATTTTAATTTTATTTTATTGCAGTACCAGGGATGGAACCCAGGGGCATTGTACCTCCGAGCTATACACCTAGCCCTATTTTTGGTCTTTTTTTATTTTTGAAACAGGGTCTCACTGAGTTGCAGAGGCCCTCGCTAAGTAGCTGAGGCTGTCCACAAACCATGATCCTCCAGCCTCTGCCTCCCGAATGCTGGGATTACAAGCGTGCGCCACCACGCCCGGCTTGTTGTTTATTTTGAAACAGGGCCTCACTTAGTTGCTGAACCTGGCCTCAAAACGACAGTCCTCCTGCCTCAACCTCCGCAGTACTGGGATTCCAGGCGTGTACCACCACACCTGGCTCTGGATTGTTTTAGCAAGGGCTGCGATGGCCCAGTGCTCGCTGGGGGCAGGGATGGAGTCTATTTCTGGAGTTGCCCTCCCCCGCTTCTGTGTGGTCACTACCTGACCATCCAGCTCAGGCCTCCCACTCCACCGCCTGCTGCCCATGACCTCAGCCTCCCCGTGGCTAGGCTCTTCCTTAACTACTTGTGTCTTATCTGTGTCGCACAATTAAAGCCTTGTTACAGACGGCCTCACCAGCTAAGCACGTCCATGTGTGTGCGTGTGTCTTTCTTATGAGGTGTCCGCACAGGCCAGAGGTCAGGCGTTATCTCTTCTGTGGCAAGTTACTGCCCAGTTCCAGCCCACTCTCCCCATCCTCCCGAGTAACAGAACCCGAGGCTCCCTGTGGCCATGTGGGTGCCGTCTAAGATCAGCACCTGCCTTCCTTCCCATTCCCCTCCTCCGCCAGCCTCCTCGGGGGGCACAGAAAGACTGAAAGAGTCGCAGTCCCCACGTCCTGGGCTCGGGGACTCCGTGGCAGCTCTGGTTCACTTAAATCTCTTGCCAGGGCCGGGCGTGGTGGCGCACGCTTGTAATCCCCGCGCTTGGGAGGCTGAGACGGGAGGATCGCACAGGTTCGAAGCCAGCCTCAGCTACTTAGTGAGGCTCTCAGCAACTTAGTGAGACCCTGTTTCCAAATAGAATATAAAAAAGGTCTGGGAGTATAGCCCGGAGGTAGAAAGCCTCTGGGTTCCACCCCCAGTACCACACACACACACAAAAAATCTCCTGCCAGTTGCTATCCTGCAGGTCTCAATGGTTCTTGGCTGAACATAATTTTCAGTGGTTCTTCACATTGCTGGATGTGGAACGATCCTACTGTGAATCCTGAAGGGTTAAAAACGGCCACATAAGCCGGGCGTGGTGGCACGCGCTTGTAATCCCAGGCCTTGGGAGGCTGAGACAGGATGATCACAGGTTCACAGCCAGCCTCAGCTACTTAGTGAGGCCTTCACAACTTAGTGAGACCCTGTTGCAAAATAAATAAAAAGTAGCCAGGCGTGGTGGCACATGCTTGTCATCCAAGTACTTGGGAGGCTGAGACAGGAGGATCTGGGTGTTTGCGGCCATCCTCAGCTATTTATGGAGGCCCTCTGCAACTTAGTGAGATGTTTCAAAATAAAGAATGCCGGGCGTGGTGGCGCACGCTTGTAATCCCAGCATTCGGGAGGCTGAGACCTGAGGATCGCGGTTTGCGGACAGCCTCAGCTACTTAGCGAGGCCCTCCTCAACTCAGTGAGACCCTGTTTCAAAATAAAGAATAAAAAATTGGGCAGGGTGTGTAGCTCGGAGGTCAAATGCCTCTGGGTGCCATCCTCAGACCTGCAAAAAAAAAAAAAAAAAAAAAAGAAAGAAAGAAAAATCGAGCTGGGAGTGTGACTCAGGTAAAATGCCCCTGGGTTCAATCCCCAGCAACACACACACACACACACACACACACACACACACACACACACACAAATAAAAAGTAGGGCTGGGGTTGTAGCTCAGTGGTAGAATGCCCCTGGGTTCCATCCCTAGTAACACACACACACACACACACACACACACACACAGGCAGCAGATTCTTGAGCAGCTTCTAGACTCTGGTACCATCGTGTATACAGAACCTGGGCGCCCAGGAACTGGCCTTGGGTCCCACGTCCCATGTCCCTCTGAACCCCACTTACCCACTAGTTCAGTGAGCTAACAGCTGTGCTGGCTGCCATCGGCATTGGGTGGCACAGATGGTCACCACGTGGTACTGTGTGCCCTGGTACTTGCTGGCAGAAACCATTATCGTCACTGTGGCCTAGAGGAGCAAGTGCTCTCGGGCCCTGTCCCTGGCCTGGCGTCCCCACTCAGGAGAGGACTGCAGGGCTCCCGTGACACTCACCCTAGAAGGTGCCTCGTTCCCGGCCCGATGCTCCAGCACTCCGGCCCCGTCCCCTTGACCCCACAGAGGAAGCTCGGTGGCCATCGGAGGTGGGATGAGCTTGTGTGTATATATTGGGGGACATCCTGGCCTCTTTTTCTCTTATACCCCCTCCTCTCGCAGAGACGGGCGTCTCGGTGGGCATGGGGTGACAGCCATGTCTGGAGGGGGTGCTCTGGGCAGCGGGACGGCCTGGAGCTGTGCCGGGGCAGCCTGGTACGAGGCTTGGCCCTGGCCTGGCCTCCCTGGGTCCGGGTGACTGGGCAGCTGCGGTCACTTTGGAATGCTGACCTCAGCGCTGCAGCACTGGGACTGTTGGACAGAAAGTCCTTTCCCACCTCGGCAGGCCCAGGGCATCTTTGCCAGCTGGGGCCTGAGCCAGCACCGCGGCTTCCCTGCTGCGGCCGGCCTGGTGGGAGGGCGCTGCCCGGGAGATGGCACGGCCACTTCTGCGGCTTCACTCTCTGCCTCCTGGCGGGGGAGGGCTGGCTTCCAGCTCTCCTCTCCCCTGCACCCACCAACGCTGCATTCCGGCTCTGCGCTCTCTGGTTAGGAATTCTGTGGGCTCCGTCCGAGTTCCCAGAGCTCAGGGAGCCTGTCCATTTGAGCCACCGTCACATCCCGGGCTCCAGGCTCACTGCCACCAATAGACCAGGGCCCAGTAAGGACTGGCCGAGCAATCAAGGGAGGGAGGGAGGACAGAGATGGAGACTGAGGACGAGGAGGCGGAGCCCCCACCCTGCACCTGATGCAGACGCCCTAAGAACTTAGTGTTGGGAGGCTTTGGGAGCAAAGCCTGGCGTGGTCATCGCAGCAGCCTGGGTGACCAGCGAGGCCTTTCCTGGGCTCTGTATGTGCCGATGCCTCCATCTGGCCTGTCCACACATTTGGGCTGCAGGCTGGAGGCTTGCCGTGTCTGCGCCTCTTCTCACCAAGAACTCAGATTGGATGATCCCAGTCTGCAGTGGCACGGTGGCACTGCCTTCCCTACTGAGTGGCACGGGCTGGCGCTCAGTTGCGTGATGGAGTCTTCCCACATCTTCCTTTGGTTTGGTGGCACAGGCTGTCGTCTGGCTTGGCTTGGGCATGGCAGCAGCTGGAGACAGTGCCTTTATTTGCCCGTTGTCTTAGGCCCCCTGCATGCCAGGCCCTGGGAAGCAGCACGGGGTGAGGCTCTCTGGATTGTCACTGCCAGGCTGGTTTACCCGAGAAGCTCAGCCTGCAGCTTTGTCGCCTGTCCCTTAGCCACAGCCCCTCAACGCCCCATACCATACACGTTACATTTCCTGTCGTGTCAGATTACATAAGCGAGCACTGCTGTGTCTTATTCCTGGCTCAGACAGGCATCACTAATCAACCTGGGTATTCGCTGTCTTTGAGCTTAGATCTGGCCTCTGAATCCTTCTCAACACAGCACTTCAGGCAGCCACTAGTGGAATCCAGGCTTAAACCTTTACAACCTCAGCCTCATGTGAGAGGCCCTTGTGTCTCCCAGGGCTTCAAAAAGGGATGTCTGGCCATGGGAGCCCACGAAAAGCACTGCTGGAAGCAGCCTTGAGGTTGGCCTGGCTGCCAGCACAGAGCTGGGTAGGCTCGTGTGGCTTGTCTGGCCATCAGCCCTTCCTTCTGCCTGGAACAGTCTAACCCACCTCCCATTGCCTGCACTGGCGTTTAGCTTGGTCTTGTTTGGACCAGGGCCTGTGACCTGTATCTGCAGGAGCCTGGTTTTCCATCACTCTTTTCTTTTTGGTGCTGAGGATTGAACCCGGGGGCGTTCTACCTATGAGCCACACCCTCTGCCCGGTTTTATTTTTTAGTTTTATTTACTTACTTTTTTCTTTTTCTTTTTTTTTTTGCACTTCTGGGTATTAAACCCAGGGATTTTATTCTTTATTTTTAAAGAGTCTCACTAAGTTGCCTGGGGCCTCATTAAGTAGCAGAGGCTGGCCTTGAATCTACCATCTTCTTGTCTCAGCCTCCCAAGTACTGGAATTATAAGTGTGTACCACTATGCCTGGCTTATTTTTTATTTTGAAAGGAGATCTTGCTAAGCTGCTGAGAGCCTTGTTAAATTTCTGAAAGGCTGGCCTTCAACCTGTAATCCTCTTAGCTCAGCCTCCCAAGATTGCACAATGACCAGCCTGTTTTCCATCAGTCTTTTTTTTGGGGGGGGGTACTGGGGATGGAACCCAGGGGCATTCTACCTCCGAGCTACACCCCCAGTCCAGTCCTATTTTTTATTCTTTATTTTGAAACAGGGTCTCACTGAGTTGCAAAGGGCCTCACTAAGTAGCTGAGGCTGTCCGTGAACCGCGATCCTCCAGTCTCAGCCTCCCAAATACTGGGATTACTCCATCAATCTTGACCATCCTTCCCTGCTTTCTCTTCTTAGCATTTAGTGCTTTCTGGCACGTGCGCGCGCACACACACACACACACACACACACACACACACACAGAACATGTATTTTTGTTTCCTTCTTTATCTCCATTTACTACAGTATCCTGAGCAATCAGAAACCCTCGTGGATCAATAGATCTTGTATTTGCAGGTAGCTAGATACACAGCTCGAGTTCCGCCCGCTAGAGTCAGAACTGAGTGCGACAGTACACACAGACCACGTGCCCAGCTTCTGGTTTATTAAGTCCTCTGGCTTATTACTCAAAAGAGCTTCCATCCTTCGCAGAGCCTGTGGACGGGCAGGGTGTCTGCCGCGAGGCGCTGAGGCGCTTCCCTCGCCGGGCCTTCCTCCTGCAGCCATAGTGTTTAGTGCGGGGCTGGTGGGCACGGCCTGGGCCGGCAGGTGAACTCACTGCCGCACCTGCCCGGGAGGCCCCCAGGTTCCCTGTGGCTGGAATCGGGGTGCACTGTGCAGGGATGAAGAAGGGGCTGAGGGGACGGGGCTCGCCAGCCTGGAAGCGGTTTGTGTTTGTGGGGCAGAGGGAGAGTGCAGGCACCACAAGACAGAGGGGCCACCACCAAGCCCTGCTCGCCCCTGGCCCTGGAGGCCGGAACGCCCGTAGAGATTTTCACTTCCTGCCGTGCTGTTACTCAGCAGCATGTCGTTTCTTAACCGCCTGCCTGCTGCTTGCCGGCCATGTCCCCGGCTGCCCTCCTGACTCCTGCTAAAGCCGGAGCCTTGGTCAGTGTCTGGCTCTCCAGATGAAGCTGGGCTCTCGCCGCAGTCTCATAGCCGTGGGAAGTGGCTGGTTGGCAGGGTCTGGCTGCTTCATGGCTCTCTTTTGGAGGGGTGAGAAGGGCTGGGGGCTCCCCCCTGGAGAGCCAGCAGTCCCCTCCCCATCTTCTTGGCCATCTGGCCTCAGAGGCTCCAATTCCGCCGCTGTGCTGAGCAGCGCACTAGGCCAGCGCGGCGCCCCTCCCGGTGAGCCCAGGCGGTCCCCTCTGTCCTCGGCCTGTGTCCCTGGCCCTGGGAGCTGCAGCTACCCTCAAGGGTGCTGTCGCCGAGTGCTTCCCAGAGCTCTTGAGGCTGGGGGCAGTAGAGAGGAGAGAGTGCCAGTAATAAATGCTCCTGCTCGGTTCTTTCTCCTGCCCGGCTGTCTTCTACTATCATAACAAAACACCAGAGGCTGCAACTTTATAAAGAAAAGAGGTTTATGTAGCTCACAGTTTCAGAAACTAGAAGTCCAAGCTCAGGCGGCCTCATGGAACGGATGGTGAGTCACAGTGAAAGCGGTCACTCCAGAGAGTCGGGCGGAGCTCACTCTCTGTAACAGCCCCAACAGGGAACTAACTAGGGTCCCTCGAGAACTACAGTGACTTTCCGAGGGCAGTGCCCCCCAGGGACCTAATCACCTCCCACCAGGCCCCCCTAAAGGTTCCAGCACCTCTGAACATCACCATGTGCAGCCCTGAACCTCTGGGGGCCATAGCCCGGCCATAGCAAAGCCTCCCCAGACTCCCCTCCCCGAGCTCGCAGTCTCCCTGGCCTGAGGCCTCCTTCCGCTCTGTTGGGGTGGCAGACTCTGGGGGACTGCCTCTCCCACGTGTTCCCCAAGGACAGTCTGGGCCCACAGCGCACACCCGGGGCCCTCACGCTCCATGTGGTTTCGCCATTCTTGTCTTTCCACAGTCCCGAACAAGCACAGCCTCTGATGCCCTGCAGGAGACCTGGCTTCATAAATGAAACCCTGAACACAGCCCTTCTCCCCCCCCCCCTTTTTGTGGTGCTGGGATTGAACCAGGGGCATTCTACTTCTAAGCTACACCTCCAGCCCTCCTTAAATTGCTAAGGCTGTCCTTGAACCTGTGATCCTCCTTTCTCAGCCTCCCAAGTACAGGGACTACAGGTATGTGCCACCACACCCGGCTTGGCAGCCCTTCTGCTAGGAGATCCACCTGCCTTCCAGAAACCTGCCCGGGAGCGATGGCTTTCAGGTCTGCTGACACAGAAGCGTGGGTGCCCCTAGCCCTTGGGCGCTCACGCAGCCAGGTCGCGTCTGGGGGGGCCGTGGGCTGGCTGGGCTCCTCACCTGCCTTCGCATCCTTGCAGGCCCCAGCAGGCTGTGGCGTTTGGCTGCACCTGCGCTCCCGGCCACGCCTGCCCTGACTTGCTACCTGGGAGTGGGGAACTGATGGCAGCCACAGGTAGCGAGTGTGGTGGGGCCAGGGCATGGGTTTGCCCGTTCCTGCGCTGGTGCCAGTGGGGAGGCGGGCATGCCCAGAGCTCCCAGCAGCCTGGAGGGCGCCGGTGGCAGCTACTGGTGCCTCTGCTCCTGCCCAGGGGGCACGGCTGTGTGCCCATCCCAGCCCCCTACAAGCTGCAGTTCCCTCTCGCCCTGCCTTCTCTGCCCCTCCCTTGCCTGGCATCAGCAAAACTCAGGATTTTTCCAAGAAGCTCAAAATACGGGCTGTATGACCACCGATGCGCAGAAGTCAGATCCCGGGGGCTGTAGAGCAGGTCCCTCCAGTCAGTCCAGCGGGCGCTGTCCTGTCAGCTGGGAGGGGTGACCTAGCTGGGTGGAGAGGACAGGACGGCCCTGAAGCACTTAGAATCTCAGCCACCTGTGGCCCAGTCCCCAAGCCCCTCCCCCGCCCTGGAACCCAGCCCTGGAGCAGTGACCTGGCCCGCAGTAGGCCCCCAGTGGACCTGGGCGAGTGAAGGGCTCTGTGTGCAGAGTCTAGGGCAGAGTGGAGGGAGACCCGGCCTCTGCGCTAATCCACGGGCCTCTGGGCTTACATGTGCCTCCCCTGTGACCTCTGTAGACAGGGCTCTGCCCACCTCGGGCCCCTGGTGACACCCCTGAGAAGTTGGTCCCTAAAGTCCACCTGCGGCTGCTGGTGACCCGGGGTGCGTTCGCCTGGTAAATGGTTCCTGAAGCTCATCTAGGGGCAGAAGTTCTTTTCAGAGGATGGACACCCTGCCCTGGCCTGCCCCCCAGGCTGCCTCTGTCACCCCCCTGTACTGTCCTAGGTCTAGGGACTCTGAACAAGCTTGCTGATATCTGATAAGACAGTTTCCCCTCAAACAGCCCTGGGCATCACTCAGGTCTGCGGGAACTTGAAACGCCCCCCCCCCCCATCCCCAGGCCTGTCCCTGTTGGCTTTCCCCGGGCTCTTCCTGCTGACAGCCTCAGCAACTTATCAGGGGCACTGGTCTGCTCATCATAGCCTGCTTGTTGGGGCTGGTGACCTGGGTGCCCCTAGGGTGCCGCGTTCCTTTTTCCAGCCCTCCCCTTTCTGAAGGAGCCAAAGCCCTTGGAGCCTGCGGAGTCTAGTCGACTAACGGCTGAGGGTGTAGCTCAGGGAGGGCCTGGCTTGCCCCAGGTCACACACCAAGTTGCAAGCAGAGGCAAGAATTGGTGGCTTCCCACTCACTGGTGGCGTTGGGGTTCCCGATGCTCCTTCTCCTCAGATCACCTCCTCCTCCTGCGTCAGCTCAAAGGAAATACTTGTCTTCCTTTCTGAGCACAGTGGGCTTTCGTTTGTTTTCCTGAACACAGCCACTAGAGTAGGCAGTTGTGATGTATTCCGGGAAGGGGGGTTTCTGGTGATTTTGTAACCTCGGCTGGGCCTTAAAATTGCCAGGTACCAGGGCACGGGTATGGCCTAATTAGGGGCGTGGTGCTCCCAGGCTTGCACAGATGGCGCTGGCATCAGGCCCCGGGGACCCCAGATTAATTGAAATGAGGTGGAACAGATGGATTGAGTCTATCGGCAGCTTCACGCGCAGCCTCTTAACACACTCGTTACCCACTGGTTCAGCCGGGGCCGCCGCGGAGCCGGGGCCCCGCCTGCAGATGGAACTGCCACACGTCGTCGGTCGGTCGGTCGGTCGGTCGCCCCAGGAGGGCGAAGCATTGCTCGCCTTTCCTCTCACCTGCTGATTTAGTTTTTCATTTTTTATTTTTTACGGTACAGGGGATGGAATCCAGGGGCATTCTATCTCCAAGCTACACCCCCTGCCCCATTTTTTAGTCTCTATTTTGAAACAGGGTCTCACTGAGTTGCAAAGGCCCTCTCCAAGTAATAGCTGAGGCTGACTGCGAACCTTGATCCTCCTGCCTCAGCCTCCCAAATGCTGGGATGACAAGCGTGCGCCACCACGCCCACCACACTTTCAGCCACTGACTTAGAAAATGGTGCCCTTGGTTGTAACATTTTCAGAAACCGGCCATGGCTGTTGGTTTTGGGGTCCCTGTTGCCCTCAGGAGGGGGCCCGTGGGTGGCGGGCCATCACCCTCGTGCCCTGAAGGTGTGTGTGAGGCAGGTGTCAGCTGCTGAGGGAGCCAGCACGGTGTGGGGCGAGCGCCTGGGCTCCTGCTCCCCTCACCAAAAACCCATTGCCAGTGTTTGCCACAGGTCCCCGAGTCTGGAAACCATAGTCCTTCTTGTGCTTGGCCGCTGCAAAGGAAGATGGGAACCTCCGTGGTTGGTGTTTCTGGGGAGGAAGTGTGAGGTCGGCTGGGTGACGAAGTCACGTTGGTAGGCGGTTCTGTAGATGCGCATTCAGAGAACTTTCTGGGCCAAATCCAGGTGGGAGGTTCTGAGGCGCGTTGCAGACAGGCGTGCGTTGGCCTCTGCCCGGCGTGAACGAAGGATCTTGGTGGGGTCCTCTATCCGCCCGCACCGCAGCCAGCGGGGTGCGGCCTGGAGTAGGTATCATGCGGTCTAGACCTCTGTCTTCTAGATATTTGAATAGATATTTGAATATGGGCAGGACTTTTCCTCTTAGAAGTTGCTTCTGTTGAACCTCATTTTGCTTTGTTTGCTCATAAAATCATTACATAGTGTACACCTTTTCTTTCATTTTTTTTCTTCCTTTTCTTTTCTTTTTCTTTTTCTTTTTTTTTTTGGAGGTGTTGGGTCTAGAACCCAGGGCTTTATGGATGCCGGGCAAGTGCTCTACCACTAAGCTTCGACCCAGCCCTCATAATTGGGATTTTTATATTCGCAAAGCGTGGTATACCTTTCCAGTGCAAATTCATTTTGAAATTTTTTTAAAATTTGTATTCAGTATTTCACTTACATGAGTTTCCGTGGAAAATTATAGCACAGATTCTAAGCTACTCCTTTTTTCCCTCCGCCTTTGAAATGTTTTTAGTTTTCGTTAACAGTTAACAAGCTGCGATTCTTAAGGAATATGGTGTCAGATTTTGCCAGGTTTCATGGCAGAGGGACGAGTTCTGCGGAGGAACCAGCACCACGTTGGTTTTCAGGACTAGGTTCTCTTGTCAGTGTGGGAGAGAAGACACCCCCTCCACAAAAGGAGGGTCTCAAAGCCTCAATACAATTATTTTCCTCTTTCTTTCCCTCCCTCCTCTTCTCTCTCTCTCTTTTTCCTGTTCTTTCTTTTCTTTCTTTCGGTGGTAGTAGAGATTAAACCCAGGTATGTTCTACCTCTGAGCTATACCTTCAGCCATATTTTAAAACAGGGTCTCACTAAGTTGCCGAGAGCCTCGCTAAGTTGCTAAGGCCAGTCTTGAACCTACAATCCTCCTGTCACAGCCTCCCAAGTACTGGATTATAGGCATGCACCACCACGCCCAGCTGGAGGAGTATTTGTTGATATATTTTTCCCAGCTGTCACAGCTTTTGTTACCTCTAGTGGGGGGCTGAGTGACAGGCAGTAGGTGGGAGGTGCCTGGGAGTTGGGAGGAGACCCCGTTGTTAAGGGTGTCAGGTGTGGCATGGAGGAGGGGGCCTCTTAGCTGAGCTTTGGGGGGAGCAAGAGGAGGGTGCCCAGTTTGCGCTCTGTGTAACCAGAAGCTCGACCTGCCACCCTGGCTGAGCGGTCAGGACACTTCCAGTCCCTGCCCTGGGACTCTTGCAGGGCGGCCTCTGGGAAGCCTCTGCCGTGCCGCCTTCCTCCCTCTCGGGCTGAGCGCACTCGGCAGGCAGCAAGGTGCACAGTGTGTGTTTGTCGAATATCTGAACCCAGACCAGACCCGAAGGTTGCTGGCTGCTCCCACGATGCCAGCCTCGCTTACGCCTCTGCCTCTCGGTCTTTACCCTGAGAGCGCAGGTGGGTTAACGGCAGCATTCTTTGTGGATGTGTTTTGCCTCTGCCAAAGGCTCATTTTGCTGCTTGGACCATCCCGGTCTCCTTGGCAACCACCAGCATCACTCCTCCTCCTGGCTGCCTCTGCTGGGCGTTCCCCTTAATTTTCCTAGGATTCCCCCGTGGCTCCGCATCCACACCTCCCGCGCAGACTCCCGTCAGAGCGTCATTCCGGGAACCTGAGCACGTGGCCTTCCGTGGCCCTTACTAAGCCTTCCTTGGCAAAGCACCAAGCCAGAAAAGACTTAGTTTCATTTTCTTCCCATTTTTCATTTGCTCATTATTCTTGATCCAGCCACCCTCGTGTTTCCAGTGGAAACCAAACTCACATGCGCACTAGTGTTTTTACCCCTAATCTTCTCTAGAACCTTGTTCATCCCACCTGTGGGGAGAACGGCCCTTCTGTTTGAGTGGGCGCAGGGATGGAAGGGCCCGGCAGGATGTTGAGGCTTCCCTGAGGCCCCTCTTTTGCTCCTGGCAGTGAGTGGACCTCTCCTGGGACACCTGAGCCAGGGCTGCACCCCACCCCGTTCTTGGGCACAGGAGCCCAGTTCTGCTGGCCAGTGCCTGACCTCCCCACTCACTGGGGCTTTGTGTTTCCTGATGGGGGGGTGAGTAATAAACACCCATTTCATTTGTCCTTTTGATTGCATGCAAACTGTCAGAGCAAAGGATGGATAATTTCTTTAGTGGGTCTGTCATGTTTATAGCTCAAATGGCAGATAAACAGATGCCTCTGGTCATAGGTCCTCTCGTGGGAAGCCAGGCCACCAGGGTTAAAGTATTTCAATTTAAGAAGAGAGAGCCACATTCCATAGTCTTTGGGAAAATCCTGGGCAAACTTGCTTTAGTCCCGATCACTGTAATAAAGAACATCATGTGATTTTTGTCTACCTCCATTGAGGCTTTTTCCTCCTGTATTAAACATGCATTTCACACTGTTCATATATTAGGCAGCCGCTCATTGGCTTGGCTTCTGCTCTAAGAACTCTTCTCTACTGGTGACCGCTGAGCGCCAGTGCTGCAGGCCGGAGACTGTCTGCCTCGGGCATTGCCCACAGCCTCGGCTCAGGCTCAGGAAGCCGGACTCCAGGCAGGGCAGCTTCCTGGGTTTGTTGACACTGAGCACAGACGCCAGATGCTGTGCCCGGGACCTGGCACACTCTGGGTTGGCAGGAGCTTCCTGAAGGGTCCTGACCTCCACCCTCCCACCCACATGTCTTGCTCCATCAACTTAGTCTGGGCGATGGATGAGATCCCAGGTTTTGGATTTGAGGTCACAATGGTTACAGGTGGGCTCCCCCTTTTTTTGTACTAAGGATTGAATCTGGTGGTATTCTTTGTCTGAGCTTTACCACAGCCCTTTTTATTTTGAAACAGGGTCTCACTAAGTTGCTAAGACTGGCTGCAAACCTGTTATCCTCCCATCTCAGCCTCCCAAGTACTGAGGATTACAGGTGTGCACCACCATGCCTGACTTTTCCCTCTTTTTTTTTAAATTTTAGTGTTAATTTTTTTTCTTTTTCTTTTTCTTTTTTTTTTTTTTGGTGGTACTGGGGTTCCTGGAAGCCCTTCTACCTCCGGGCTACACTCCCAGACCTATTTTTACATTTTTATTTGGAAACAGGGTCTCCTAAGCCAGCACATGTGGCTGGCTTCGAACCTGCGCGATCCTCCTGTCTCTGCCTCCCAAGCGCGGGGATTACCAGCGTGCACCACCACACCTGGCTCTTTAGTTTTAATTTAATTTAAAATTTTTTTTTTTTTTGCAGTACTGGGATGGAACCCAGGGGCATTCTACCTCTGAACTATACCCCCAGCCCTATTTTTCTATTCTTTATTTTGAAACAGGGTCTCACTAAGTTGCAAAGGGCTTCACTAAGCAGTAGCTGAGGCTGGCCGTGAACCTTGATCCTCCTGTCTCAGTCTCCCAAATGCTGGGATTACAAGCGTGAGCCACGATGCCCAGCTTCTTCTCCCTCCTTTTTATGTTAGAAGACATTACAGCCTTGCTCTTCCAGGCACTCAGGCTGCCCCTGTAGGGAGCAGGCACACCCTCTCCCCTGACAGCCTTTCTTTTCCTCTTCTTCTTTTCCTCCATTTTTTAGAGGAGTTAACTATCAGTGGGCCAATTGGGGTGCAGTGAGTCCACCTTCGTTTCAGCCCTGAAAAAGTGGGGCTTCCACAGCATCTCATATGAGGCTCTGAAGCAGATCTGCCTGGAGGGGAGTGGGGAAGACGGAGAAAGGGTGCAGAAGCCACCTGAGGTTGTGTCTGTATCCCACCCTGCAGAGGGGGTCCCTGGAGGGAGGGATCTCACCGGAGCCTGGGGAACATGACAGTGGTGTTTTGGGGGCACGAGGTGGGCTGGTGCAGATCCCAGGGGATGTCCAGAGCACGCTGCTGGGCCCCTCTCCAGCATCAGTTGGTCCTTTCAGGGTGAGAGCAGGTGCTCCGTGCAGACTGTCAGCTGTGGCTCCACGGTGGCTTTCTGACTGAGTGCCAGCGGGAGGGGCCTCTTGCCCGCCCTCCTCACATCCCTGCTAGCTGGAGGGCCTGGTCTGTCTCCCTGGAGGCCCCACTGCTGCCCGAGCTCAGGACATGTTGGCTGGGTTTTCCTGGGGAGGACAAAGGTTTGAGGGGACTCGTGGGCCACGCGGGGCCACCCAGTACCCTGTCACTAGGGCTGGGCAGCCTCTGGTACCATGTCGGGGCCTTGCGGTGTGGCCAGTTAACTCCAAGTTAAATATGGATGGTCACTTTAGTTACAGGAAAAAAATAAGTATGTATGGAACGACTAGGGGGAAGGAACCTACTCTTTAACTAGAAAGTTCACGACAGCTACACACTGCTCAGGTATTTCCAAGTGAAAATTTAGCATCTAAATTGAGATGTGCTGAAGTTTAAAATACACACTGGATTTCAGCGGTGGTGTAAAAAAGAATGTAAAATATCTCTAATAATTTTTCATATTGATGGTATGTTGGATGATTGTTTATTAGATATGTTGGTTTAATTATAGTAACAATAATTTCGCCTGTATTGTTTGTTTTTTAGAAGGTGACTATTAGAAAATTTGAAATTATGACCGGGCGTGGTGGCGTACGCTTGTAATCCCCGCGCTTGGGAGGCAGAGACAGGAGGATCGCGCAGGTTCAAAGCCAGCCGCGTGCGCTGGCTTAGGAGACCCTGTTTCCAAATATAAAATGTAAAAATAGTTCTGGGAGTGTAGCCCGGAGGTAGAAGGGCTTCCAGGAACCCCAGTACCACCAAAAAAAAAAAAAAAAAAAAAAAAAAAAAGAAAATTTGAAATTAGTACGTGTCTCGAGTTACATGCTACTGGACGGCACTTGCCTCTTGAGCCTGCTTTTCTGGCAAATGTGATTTATGGTCCTCCAGGGGAACCAGTTAATGGCTTTGGGGCTTTTTTGGCCGTAGGATCAGGTCTTGGGAGACACATGGTGTTTTGAAAAGAATAAAAATTTTAAAAATAGCCTGTTAAACATTCTTTCTTCTTTTCCCTCTGTGCTGGAGGTTGAACAAACATTTCTTCATTATAAAAATGATATGTTTCTTGTAGAAAGTACTGATTAAATAAAATTAAATATCCTATTTTAGAAGGTAAGTGCACAAGTTTACTGCCAATACTTTCTAGCAATGTTTTTATTGGTACTGGTAGTCCTAGCCTACAAGTACCACTTAGTGGAGATCTTAAAGATTATTTCCCATAAATAAATAAATAAATTAATTAATTTTTTGCGGGTCTGGGGATGGAACCCAGGGGCATTTGACCTCTGAGCTACACCCTCTGCCCTATTTTTTATTCTTTATTTTGAAACCGGGTCTCACTGAGTTGCAGAGGGCCTCACTAAGTAGCTGAGGCTGTCCGCGAACCGCGATCCTTCAGGTCTCAGCCTCCCAAATGCTGGGATTACAAGCGTGCGCCACCACGCCCGGCTCTTTCTCATAAATTTATATTTGTAAACTTGTGCGCCCTGATAGAGGACGGAGTGGCCCAGAGGCTTGGACAGCGGCAGCAGGAAAGTAGCCAGGAATTAGACAGGGTGTGCAGATGGCTGGCGAGAGGACCTTGGTTCTCTCTCAGCGTGGCCGGAGCCCTGGACCCTGTGCTGGGCAGGCGTGGGCCTGTGTGGCAAATGGGGGGTGCTGGAGGGAGCCCTGCGCCTCCTGGCTTGGCCGGCTGGGGAGCCGGGTGAGCTGCCCCTGGCTGTGCGGGAGGAGGGCGCCGGGAGGCCTTTTCTTCCTGTTGACCACTCTGAGCCCGAGTAGAGAGGGACAGTGTCAGGAATGGGGTACACTTCGTGGCTTAGCACCCACCCTTTCCCCATTTCCAGTGAAGACAGGGCGATGAGGGAGGATTAGGTCATTTCTGCATTTTTTTATTTTTTTATTTTTTTGGTACTGGGGATTGAACCTTCTACCTCTGAGCAACTCCCCTAGCCCTTTTTACTTTTTATTTTGAAACAGGGTCTTTCTAAATTGCTGAGGTTTTCACTAAGTTGTTGAGGCTGGCCTCCAACCTCCTGTCTCAGCCTCCCAAGTACTAGGGTTACAGGCGTGTGCCACCGTGTCAGGCTTGCTAAAGTCTTTCTGCATGGGCAGACGTAGATTTTATTTGCTAATGATCAAGGCAGAAGCGTGCTCTGATTCCGTTTTTTCACCTTCATCTTAAACAGTCCTTCCTCTTACATAGTGTCTTCTGGTTTGACCGGTGAGGGGCGGTGAGGGGCGGTGTACTCTCTATGCCTCGAGCAACTGTAAATTACTTAATCTCTATTTCTGCTTCCTGTTTTTAACGGTGTCTTTCCCCCTTTGTCTCTGCAGGAAGTTCTCCAGCAGCTGATCGTAATGAATTTACCCAATGTCTTGATGATTGGCAAAGACCCTCTGTCTGGTGAGCGAACGCACCCCCGCCCCCCATCGTGCCGGGCCAGTGCCATCGGCGCGGACAGCTGTTGGCTACGGAGCGCTGGCTGCTGGCCTGGAGCCGGCGCAGTAAACACACGTGGTGGGGATGGTGAGGGTCTAAAGAGGGGGTTTACTGCCCTGTGGCAGGAGGCCAAGAGCATTTCTTCTTGAAGAATGAATCCCTCAGATGCGCATGCCGGGGCCGATGAGGCCTCTGCTTTGTCTCCTGAGAAGACGGGGCTGGGTTTAGGTGTCGGGGACATGCAGTAGGGAACCTGGGTTTTCTCCTCCTTAGTAAGAGTGGAGATTCGACTGTGGCCGGATGTGGTCTCTTAGTCCACAATGAGTGTCCTGTGTGTGTGTGTGTGTGTGTGTGTGTTACTAGGGATTGAACTCAGGGACATTCTACCTCTGAACTACACCCGCATCCCTATTTTTTGTTTTGACTTTGAAACAGGGTCTTGCTAGGTTGATGAGAGTCTCACTGCTCTTTGAGGCTGCTCTTGAACCTGCGATCCTCCTGTCTTAGCCTCCTAAGTACTGGGATTACAAGTGTGCGTCATTATGCGGGGCTGAAAATGAGCATTTTTCTAGGGCACACATGTCTGTCCACTGCTGGTATCCCATGGTGCTCTGCTCATGCCTCATGGGAGAGCTCACCAGCACCTACAGTCATTAGTCACTGCTGGGCAGGTGCCTCTTGGGCAAGGGTTCCAAGTCCTCCTGGTCCCTGACACTCTGTGTCAGAGTGAAAGACCAAGTGAAGGGGAGGGAGAGGGATGTGGGGTGTGATCTGGACCAAGTGCTCTGTGCACCTATGTTGGTCCCACTTTGAACCTCACTGTGATGTATGATTAACAGTGCACCAGTACAAGTACTAAGAAATTAAGAAAAGACCGAGTTAAGCGCCCTCCTGACTTCTTCGAGACAGGCGGAGCATTTCACCCCTGCTGGGCAAATCCCAGGTGACTGAGACAGGGTGACGGATCGCCTCCTCACACGGGCCGCCCGCGGCTTCCAGATGTGGGCACGCAGGCCCCGGGGCAGACACGCAGCCGGCCTACACTACTGGATTCCTGGTGGGCGTTTTGGAAGCCTGGGCTGGAGCCTCCTGGGATAGGTGAGGCGTCCAGGAAGGCAAGGAGACCCATGTCGCGAGGCCGGGTCCCAGGTGCCAGAGGCTTTTACAGAGGGGATCCGAAACTCTGTCTTGGCATCTCCGTGCCTGAGTCGCACTAGAGTGAATCTGTCCTCTCTCCCCTCTATGACAGTAGCTGAGTTACCTTTCAACTCTAGGAAAAGCACACCAGGTGACCAGCCAAGAATGTGACTCACGGAGGAGCGTTTCTCTGGTGCCCTGTTCCTGAGTGCACTAGCAGCGGCGTCCTTGTGTAGTGGGGGGCTGGTGGAAGAGGGGTCGTTGGCCGGCTGGCCAGGGGGGCTGTCCACCTGGCACAGGCTACCTGGTGACTGTGGGCAGTGAGCCCGCTCCATTCCACATGTTAGTATTGGGGAGCCTTTGGTCTCCCCACCCCCAGCTCTGTCTTCGGGCCTTGTTTTCTGGCTTTATTCCACGGCTCCCCAGAGAAAGGTGGAAGATACCAAATATAGCCCGTGCCAGCTGCAGCCCGGGGCCCGGGACAGGTGGGACCCTCGTTACTTCGGGGCAGTGAGGTCTGCGTTGCTGGACAGAACTGTGCTGCCTGCCCGATCACTGGGGGGCCGGGGTTGAGGGCGATGCCTGGCGAGGTGAGGTGGGGGGCGAGCGCAGGCCTGCCATGCTGATTGCTCTGGGTACAGTGCAGGAGAGAAGGTCACTGGCTCCCGAGCCTGGGTGAGCCGTCCGTGCAGAGGCCTGAGCACCTGTTGAAAAGTGCTGGGGACCATGTGCTGCCGGGACATGACTGTGGCACCCTGTTGACAGGTGAGGGGCTTATTAAAGAGCAGAGGTTAAAGGTTTTTGGTGAGTTACTGTCGGTCACTGGGTCCAGAAGCCTGAGCTGCTTTCTTGGTGCCACATCAGGGCAAGTGGGCATTCAGCCTTTTTTAACCTCTAAGCGGGGCCTGGTAGCACACACTTGTAATCCCAGTACTTGGGAGGCTGAGACAGGAGGATCTCAGGTTTGCAGTCAGCCTCAGCAACTTAGGGAGGCCCTCTGCAACTTGGTGAGACCCTGTTTCAAAATGAAAGAGTAAAATAGGGCTGGAGGCGTACCTCGGAGGTAGAATGCCCCTGGGTCCCATCTCCAGTACCACCAAAAAAGAAAAAAAAAAAAGAAAAGAAAAGGTAGCCTATAAAGATGGTAGATGCGGCTAGGCACTGTGGAGTGCATCTTAATCCCAGTGACCCGGGAGGCCCGAGGCAGGATGACCAGGAGTTTGAGGCCAGTAACGTAGCGAGATTCTCTCAAAATAAAAACTAAAATAGGGCTGGAGATGTAGCTCAGTGGTAGAGCATCTCTGGGTACCATCCCCTTCCTTCCCCATACACATAAAAGGGCAGAGGTGATGGTTCGACCTAATATTAAGCACGCGGTCCTTACCGCCCACACCCAGCCGCCCCGTCCTCTCTGCCCCTTCTCTACCCGCCCCTCCCCCATCAGAGTACAGAGAACACAGGTCCCCGCCTTGTGATTGGCACCAAACAGACATCTCTACAGAGAAGTGACACAGACTATTCATTTATTCACTTACCTGCTTTATTATGTGGTCCTGGGGATTGAGCCCAGGGGCATTCTGTCTCTGAGATACACCCCCCCCCGGCTCTTTTTATTTTTTTGTTTGGAAACAGGGTCTCACTAAATTGCTGAGGGTCTTATTGTGTTGCTGAGGCTGCCCTGGAACCTGTGATCCTCCTGTCGCAGCCTCCAAACTCCTGGGATTAGAGGTGTGCGCCACCACGCCCGGCTAATACTGATTATTTTACTTCTTTTGTGTGTGTGATACTGGGGGTGGGACCCAGGTTTTTTTTTTAACCTCTGGGCTCTACTCCCAGACCTATTTTATACTTTATTTGGAAACAGGGTCTCACTAAGTTGCTGAGAGCCTCACTAAGTAGCTGAGGCTAGCTTCAAACCTGTGCAATCCTCCTGTCTCAGCCTCCTAAGCGCTGAGATTACAAGCATGCGCCACCACGCCCGGCTAACACTGATTATTTTAAGTGGCTTTATTGAGCTATAATTTGCGTAGCATAAAATCTGCCCATTTTAAATGTACAGTTCAGTGATTTGATTTCATATGTGTACAGTCGTGCAGCCCTCACCCCGATCCAGTTTTAGAACAGTGCAGGGAAGCTGGCTTTCAGCCATTATCAGGTGGGTCAAATGGCCTGGGACCCACACGGTGCACCATCAGCACACGTTGGTCAAAGTTCTGGTCCCAGCTCCGAAGGAGACAGGGAGAGGCGAGATGGGGGCACAAGCAGGCTGAGGAGCGCAGGCCAGGCCAGGCTGGGGGACGCGCCAGACAGTGGCCTCCTCTGGCCGCCTTGGTGGATGAGTTTGACAAGGTGCCCGGGGGCTCGGAGAGCAGCGGAGGACGGCAGGGCCATCCACCATCAGGAAGGCCCAAACATGCGTGTCGGGGGCAGAGAGATGTATTTGTAGGAGAGCATTTTCAGTTTTGAATTTTAAAAACAGAAGTGTGAAGCATTCTTTGCTTCTTTTCAAACAAAGAACAAAGTTGTTGGTTTTTTTTAATTGGTGTGGTTTCCTGGGCGGGGTGCTTTACTGCTTTTTCTGTCCCGTGCATAGCAGGGGCACACTTTTGCCCCTTTTGGCAGATGCTGACTCTGTGCTGTTAATTATAACACTTTACAACGTGGGGTTATTTTTTTGGTTTGGGGCAAATATGTCACAGTGGAACCCGGTCCCAGATTCCAACAGAGCGTCTCACCCACCTGGCGCCCCTTCTGCATGGCACCCAGCGGTCCCGAGAGGCCAAGCATCTGTCTCCCCTCCTCTGACCTAAAAAGGAGATGTCACAATGCAAAGGAGGATTTCTCCGCGTCCGACTTTCCTCCTGATGGTCAGGGGGGAGCGGGCTTTCCTGCTCCGGCAGTGCTGGGATCGGCAGAGCGGTTACGCGATGCTGAGATGTGCTGTTCGCCTGCAGCGCCGCGGCGCGCCGCCCTCCGCGCCCGCTGCCGTTCTCTTGTTCTCTCACTCCGGGTTTGTGCCTGGGCTCAGCTCCGCCTCCTCTCTGGCGGCTGGTTTTGCAGCTGTCTCCCAGTGTGTCCTCATCCCTGGGGCCGAGGCTGCGTGGTGTCTCATCACGTGGACCCCACTTCTGGGAGCATGCCTTGGGTCTGGCAGCACCCTCTTTGAGCTGCCCCCACTTTGACATGAGGCCTTTTCCCAGGAGGATCTCGTCCCGGGAGCGGGTCTCAGCACTGAGCGTTCCAGTGTCCTTTGTCTTGTCTCCTTGAGGTGACCTTAGTTGAGTCTGATCAGCATGCCGGCTCTGTCTTCAGGGCGCTCCCAGAACCTGGGCTTCCATGCCTTCCGCCTTCCACCCTGCCGCTCCCAGGGTGCCCTGGGTCGCCCTCAGCACGACCGCCCCAGCAGCCCTCTCCCCAGCTCTCACCCTCCTGCCCCACCCCTGCTCCCTGCCCGCCACCTTCTTCCCTTGGGTACCAGGGAGCAGCCCTTGCGGCCCTCCTCACTGCCCGGCGGCCCTCCGCCCTGTGTCGCAGCCTCTTTCTCCTGCCTCCCTTTTCTTTCTCTCCCAGGTACATCACCTTCAAACAGACCAGCCAACTCACTTATTTTTTCGTGAGCATTCCACTACTTATTCCCCCTTCCAGGGTAGTCTCTCCCGAGGGAGGGCAGGAATCTTTGGGGTTTTGTTGTGGTTGCCAGCATATTTTGTGTTTATATCAGTGCCCAGAGGTGCTCAAGCAGTGTATCTGTTAGAGGCCCACTTCTACCTCCTCTTCTCTCCTCTCCCCAGTCTGCTACCTCCTTAAGCTGTGCCTCCTCGCAGCTGTTTAACCACAAGCTCTTATGGGGGGGGGGAGAAGGCCAAGTATCGGTGGTTACCGTCAAGTGAGGTTCAGTGCCAGCTGTGTGTGTCTCCCCTCAGCCAGAGACAGCCCACCGGAAGCTGCGCCATCTTGCCGGCTGCACAGCCTTTTAACACAGTTCCATGGTTTGTGATGAGCGTACTCTGCAAGTCTTAGGAAAATCAGGAGCCCGCATCTGCTCAGCTTGTAAAATAAGAACGTGTTGGATAGAATTCAACCAGCTCTGGCTCCCCAGCATCTCTGTCTTGGCAGCCAGGCCTGTCACTGTGCCACACACGCAAAAAAGAGAAAGATGTGTCTGAAAGGAAGCCAGCATGTTAGCAAAGTAATTTCTGTGATAAATCTTAGAGGAGTTGTGCTGGGGAAGGCATCCTCTTTTTCTTCCAAGGTTTGTCTCCAAGTATTGTTCTGGCTTCCAGATGTGTAAATTTTCAGGTCCCACCTGAGCTGTTGAGAACAGAAGGAAACAGGGCATCTAGGTGCAGAAACCCAGGCCAGAGAGGGGAGGAGTTGTTCAGAGGTGCACAGGGTGGAGGTCCCGTAGGGGACCATAGATTTACCACCACAGATTGCGCAGATGGTTGTATTTGTGGACAGCTGGCCTCTGCTCTCGAGCAGAAGGGCTGGCCACTGCCTTTGCACTGCCCTGGTGTTTCTCGAATTCTAAATGCCAAGTGAGAGTCCTGGGAGCCTATGCCCGGGCGAGGGGCTGCAGCCCTGTTTGCGCCCTCTGTGGGACCCTGTCTGTGCATGTAGCTGGGACCTTTGAGAACAGCTGTGAGGCCTTCATTAATGGCAGTTTAGTGGCACTTGGTCCTAAGGTTTTTTCTTCTCAAGGTGGTTGCACAGGGGGCTTTCAGCAGTAAAGAAAGCACTTTGTGTGTAGGGGGGTCAGAACATCTGTGCACATAGAACGCAGTGTGTGTCCTTCTTCCTCCGCTAAGCCCAGGGCCCTGCTGTCTGTGCTGCTCTGGCTGAGGACGCCCCAGGCCTGGTTTCTAACACCCCGCCCCCCGCCGCCCCAGATTGAAGACCACAGTGCTTTGCAGCCTTCCCGTCCTGGCTGGTGCCCAGAGCCTCACAGAGGGTGTTCAGCCCAAGCCTGCCCTCCAGCATTTGTTCTTTGAATGTACTGTGCCTGGGGCCCTGGAGAAGTAGGCTGCTTCTGTTCAGAGCCCCTGTCCGTTTGGGCAGGGAGGGGATTCCATAACACGAGGTGTTGTGAGAGCTGCTTCACGGCGAGCAGGGCATAAGAGTCTGCCAGGGTGCCTTGCAGGGTTGGTGGTGTTGGGCAGGGCTTTGGGGAACCCTCAGTGGAGAAGGTGAGTTTGCGAATCAGCCATCCACCACTGTAACAAGCACTTGACATAATCAAATCCTAAAGGGAGGGTTTGCCTGGGCTTACAGGTGGAGATAAGTCCTCGATCAAGTGCCTCTGTGCATAGAAAAAGAGAAAGACCTCGTTCCCCGCAGCCCCTTCAGGGACACGCCCCAAACACCTACCTGCCTCCCACTAGGCTCCACCTCTTAAAGGCCCCACCACCTCCAATAGCACCGCTCTGGGGCTCAAGCCTCTAACACGTGGACCTCCCTCCGGGGACACTCCGGCTCCAAACTGCAGCAGCGAGGAGAGGTGGCTGAGGTGGAAGGGGCTCAGGAGATGGAGGCGTGCCAGCGTCCCAAAGGAGCAGGCCCAGGGCAGCCCCAGTGTAGGCTTCAAGGACCGGCAGCAAGCTGAGCTCCTGAAGCTCCCCGGTGCTTCCTACTTAACCAGCTCAGTGTTTACTTGCTTTTCTGTTGAGTGCGTCCTGGAGTGCTTTCCAGAGCCCATGGAAACCTCCCTCACGCAGCTGCCTGAGGGGGGCAGGGATGCTGAGGTCCGCGTGTGCCCAGGGCCTGGCCTCCCCTAGCAACCGAGGGGAAGGAGGGCTTGCGGAGAAAGGCCTCTTGCTGCCCACAGGGCTCTCTTGAAAACTAAAGGGCCGCCTTCCTCCCTGCCAGCACCTCCAGCACCGCGCCCTGCTCGCTGGCCAGCCGAGGTCTGTGCAGTACTGAGAACCATTCTTGTGTTTCTTCCTCCTGGCCTTTATGTGTTATTTTTACTTTGTTTTTTCTGGCCCCCATTTTCTAATCCTATTTATTTCTTTTCTCAGTTATTTTTGTATTTGTAAAAGCCTCCGCTTCTTTGAATGAGGAGGGAGGAGTCAGTTTAAGCAAACCCTAACCTGGCAGGCATTCTGATCCTTCTAATAGTTCCTGTTTGGTCCTTGAGCAGGTTCAGAAAAGCCCCCAGGCTCTGCTTGGGCCTTGCGGCTTCTGGTCTGCTCCAGCTCCCGCACTCCTCGGAGATGAGGCCCCCGTCCACCTGCCACGCCAGGCTGGCGGGCCTGGAGCTGGAGCCTGGCTGTGCTTCCAGGGAGTGTGTGAGCCTGGCTCCCACTGAGGAGCAGGGGCGAGCGGTGCGCTGCAGGCTGGAGGCCGGCCCTCTGACTGCCGGGTCTGCCTGGATACCAGGCTCTGTTTGGTAAACTTCCCGGAGACGGCCTGGGCGCAGGCAGAGCACTCCTCTGGCCTCAGTGACCACGCCATGGCTTCCAGCAGCCCTGCAGCCTGCAACCGCAGCCTTGCAAGGAGAAGGAGGAGGGAAGAGATGATGTTTGTCCAAGGTCTTTATGTTCACCGTGACAGTTGGCTTTTCTGCTGATGGGTGGGAGGGCTGATGCTCTGACCGTCTCTCCTCCCTGGCCAGCTCTGGGCTCGGGCTGAAGGCTGTGGTAGGCGCTTTCCTACCCTCCTCGGTTGTTGGTGCTGGCGGTGGGTGGGGAGGGTCGAGTTTGGGTGGTGGTGGTGTTCTGAAGGCTGGCTATGGATTCTGATTGTTCTACACAACCCAGGGCCAGCCGTCTTCCATCCTGTGTGGTGGTGCTGGGGGCCTGTGGGGGAAAGACAGACTTGATACAGCTAATGTACCCTAGGATGATGGGCCACTGATGGGGTGCACTGGAGAGACCCCTGCATCATTTCAGGTAGACATGGCTCCGTTCCTGTCAAAGTCCGCAATTGGTAAACCTTTGTTGAATGACTAACTAAGCAGGAGAATGCCTGGTTACACCAGTCAGTGCCCAGTGGGCAACCACATGTGTAACATTCTGGGTATACAAGAGAGCTGGGTGAGCCAGGCAGTTGCGTACACCCGTGATCTCAGAACTTGGGAGCCTGGGACAGGAGGATTGCAGGTTTGCAGCCAGCCTCAACAATTTAGTGAAACCTTCAGCAACTTAGACCCTGTTTCAAAATAAAAAGGGCTAGGGGTGTAGCTCAGAGGTAGGATGCACCTGGCTTCAGTCCCCCAGTAACCAAAAAAAAAAAAAAAAAAGAAAAGAAAGAAAAAAAAGAAAAGAAAAGAAGAAAAGAAAAAGGAAATGGTAGAAAATACTAAGAAACACATCCATGCCTATGTTTATCTCCCAACAAAGAGGAAAGTGACTGTCCTTTCAAGAAGGAATTGGTTCCCAGGCACCTGCCCGTAATAGCTGATGCTGCTCAGTCAGCAAGCTCCCGTGAAGAGCCGGCATGGTTTGGGTGGGTGGTAGGTAGGGGCAGACCCAAGAACCAGTCGATAGCAGGCAGTGATGGTGGGCCACAGGAGTCCTGGGGAGGGGGGCTGGCCTCTCCTGAGTTGGGTCAGTCCATCTAGTGTTAGACCCTCAGCCTGGCCGGTGACTTGTGGCCTGGCCTCTGGGTCAGCCAGACAGGACTCCATTTCAGTGCCCTTTACTAACCCATCTGTTGACGGATCACTGAGCTTCCTGCCCCCTCAGCAGGTGCTGTGTGCACAGTGCGGGACAGGTAGGCTCCGAGCCTCTTGGGAAGGGATGGCTGCTTCCTTGACCCAAACCCCTGGCCATATGTCAGCCACCGTTTAGAGATGACAGGATTTATTTTCAGTATCAAGAAACCAGGAAGTGTGTTTTGAACGGTCATATGGCGACATCCTAGAGAACCAAAAAGTAGAGCGAAGAGGGAGCCTGGAGACCACGCCACTCACGGAAGATAGGCTTTGTTTCCTCTGCCAGTGTCTGTTGATTGGCCATCTGTGGAGTGCTGTGTTCAGAAAGATTCTGCGGTCTGTCTCCATGCTAACAAAGTGGTGGGACTGACTACATCAACAAACCGTGTCTGCCCTGGACTCAAGATTAGGCAGTCCGGGAATCTTCCTACCCTGATCTAATCCAGTCTCTACATTGTAGAGAGTCATGAGCTTTAATTGTCCACTACATTTCGGACCCCACATCCAGCCCACCATGCTGATACCGGTTTCCCACCTGCATCCCCTCCTAGGTAGCTCAGATCAGCTTGTGCACCCCATGTCTGCTAAGGAGGTTAGGGTGTACTTCTGTGCCGAGACTCCCACGAGGCAGGTAGTAGGTGATGGAGGTTTTCCTTAGAATTGACCATTGACTCGGGCTGTCAGGATTCCCCTGGGGTCCCCCTTGACAGAATGTTGTGGTGGGTAGACAGAGGGTGTGTGGTGTCTCTGGGACTCCCCTCCCCCGGATTGCTTGTCACTCACCTGGCATAGAAATCCACATTGCTTCCTGCCCCACCTCCCATTCCTGCCCTGAAAACCTACTCCAGCAATCTGAACCACAGCAGTGATAATTTGAGAAGTACCATCCTTCCCGGCCTGGAAAGCCCACCCTCACCTGCCCCGGCCTCCGTCCACCTAGCTGCTCATCCTGGGGCTACAGCCCAGGGCCATCTCCTGTAGGAAGGAAGCCTTGCGTGTCTTAACGCAAACCAGGAGTCCATTTATCAGTTTCCATTTACCAGCTTTTAAAAATTGCTGGTTTTATGTCTGGTGGGAACAAGCGCTGCTTCCTCTGGGTGAGGGTGCAGGTAAATTTCTTAGCACGCCGTTCAGCACAACACGTTTATTCTGAACGAAATTCTCTACCTTTAAAATCTCGTTTTCTCCCCATTAGAACGCATAGCAAACAGGAACCCACACTCTCCTAACTGCTCTGGATCAGATTTCATTTTTTTTTTCTTGATAGCTGATGGCTGTCTGGGTGAGTGAATGACTCAGGGTGTCCTGAGTGTGATTTCGGGGTGTTGGGGGCGGAACCCAGTACCCTTTCACTGGGCAGCCTTGGAGTCATTTCAAGCCCACACGGGTGTGCAGGGTTCTAGTCTCATCCTTGCAATAGGAGACGCGGCTTACGCTCCTGCCGCTGGCCGTGTGTCTCTCTCTCCAGCACGCGCTTCCATGGCTACTTATTTTTTATCTATTTTTCATTGACAGGTGACAATTGTCCACCTTTATGGGGCACAGTGTGATGTGTCGGCACACTTATACATCGCGTATTGCTCAACTAAGGGGACTTCGGTCAGCCACCTCCTTGAACATCCTTTGTTTCTTTGCGATGAGGACACTCAGGGCCTTCTCTGAGCTGTTTTGCACAGAGGATACTGTTGACTGCAATCACCCCTGTGTAACAAAACACCAGGACTTACTCCTTTAAGCTCTGATCTGCTGTGGCCTGAGATGGTGGATCGCTGGAGTTGTCTGAATTATTCTAGAGGATGCTATAATTTGGTCCTGCGGGGGTCTTTGTTGTGTGTAGAGTCCACGCGGGTTTTCTGTAGGATCTCCGACTTCCAGGGGGACCGGTCTAGTCTTTTCTTTTGAGTTTTGGTGCTTCTGGTCATGGCAGCAGGTAAATAGGGCCTCCTGGTAGGAGAATGCTGAGGGCCGGGACAGTCTGAACTTTTGATCCACTCCCGGGCACGAGGTGGGGCACTCGCCTGGAGGCGGGCAGGAGGCCGGGACGGCAGCTGGAGCTGGACCAGAGTCTGGCTGGTTGCCTGGATCGGGCTCCTTGGTACTTAGGCGGGCATTCCCTTTGGAGTGAAGCTGCTGCGTGGGGTCTCTGGAGAAGGGAGTCGCTGTGGTGCTGTGTGATCTGTGGGTTAGAGCCTCTTGGGCTGAATAAAAGACCTGTGAAAAACAACTACGGTTATCAGCCAAGACTCGGGTTTAGCCATAATGTATCGACCTGGGACACTGCACCTCATCCTCCGGGCTGTCCGTGGAGCAGGGCCGCGGCCTCAGACCCTGCGGTCCTACCCCTGCATCAGCCCAGTTCTGGGCGCCCGTGACGCCGGGGTGGAGAGGGAGGCTGTTTTGGCTGCAGCCAGTGGAGGGGCTTAGGCGAGGCAGCATGCCACTCACGTTTCTGTGGCAGGGGCCTGCAAGGACCGCATGGCATTGGTTCTGGGGACAGGAGTTTGGTTTTCATCCTGGTATCTCTGGTTGATACTTTGGGTCATTTTGGCACTACCCACGTGGGTGTTGTGAGTCTTTCGAGAGAACAGTGCTAGTTTTGGAGTGCCCCTCTTCCCCAGCATGTGACGAAAAAGGCAGAAAACCATAGCTTTTTTTCCTTTAGCTTGAAAGGGAGCCACGCCCATAGCTCAGGTCAGTGCCTCCATCTTGTAGATACAGAAACTGAGGCCCGAGGAGAGAATGCCGCCGAGCGAGAGCCTGGAGCACGTCATCGGGCTCTGTTCAAGTGGTGGAGGGGAGCCAGGCTCAGGCGGGACCAGACACACAGTGTCAAACGGGTGAAATACAGGTTTGGGTCTGTCCCATTGGCAGAGTGGAGAAAGTGGTGCGCCAAGTGCCGGTCAGGCTCTGAAGACGGGAAGTGCCCTGTGTTTTATGGGGCTGGGTGGGGACAACTGGCCAGTGTCACCGGCGCTTACCCCAAGGCAGTAGATAGGGATGCTCTTAAGAATCAGCCACTGAGATATTCTTTGTAGCATCTTTTAGGTTAAAATGTTGGAAAATCGGACCTGAATAAGTTTGTGGCATTTATACCAAGTAAGTTTGCAGCTGTCAAAAATAATATATATGGCCGGGCGTGGTGGGCACGCTTGTCATCCCAGCATCCGGGAGCTGAGACCTGGAGGATCACGGTTCGCGGACAGCCTCAGCTACTTAGTGAGGCCCTCTGCAACTCAGTGAGACCCGGTTTCAAAATAAAAGAATAAAAAATAGGGCAGGGGGTGTAGCTCGGAGGTCAAATGCCCCTGGGTTCCATCCCCAGACCCGCAAAAAAAAAAAAAAAAAAAAAAAAAAAAAAATATATATATATATATATATATATGTTGGGTGTGGCGGAACGCTTATAATCCCAGTACTTGGGAGTCTGAGGCAGGAGGATTGCAGGTTTGAAGCCAGCCTCAGCAACTTAGCAAGGCCCCTTTTCATTTTTCTTTCTTTTTCTTTTCTTTTTTCTTTTCTTTTTTTTTTTTTTTTTTGGCAGTAATGGGAATGAGACCCAGGGGCATTCTACCTCCGAGCTACACCCCCAGCCCTGTTTTCTTAAAGCTTTATTTTGAAAGAGGGTCTCATTGAGTTGCAAAGGGCCTCACTAAGTATCTGAGGCTGGCCACGAACACAATCCTCCTGTCTCAGCTTCGCAAATGCTGGGATGACAAGCATGTGCCACCACGCCCAGGGTGCAAGGCCCTTTTTCCAAATAAAAAATAAAATAGGACTTGGAAGTATAGCTTGGAGGGAGAACGCTCCTGGGTTCAATCCCTAGCACCGTGTGTGCGCACACGCGTGCGCTCACACACACACACATGATACTAATAAGCCAAAACAGGAAGGGGGAAGGAGATGGATTTTGGTGTGCAAAATGTTTATAATGTGAAGCTGAGCCCATAGGGCCTCCTGCTGCCCTCCCTTGTCAGTTTGAAATGTTGTACAATAAAAAGGTAAAGCAATAAAAAGGTAAAGCGGTGTGCCGTTGAGTGGTCTCTCCTCTGAGGAGTACTGGGGATTATTCTCCCGTTGTTACCACACATACTGAGAATTGTTGCCCATGTTAAGGTTCATTAATTACCATGAAGAGATAGTTACAGTATACTCAAATAGAAAAGGTTTTCAAAGAGTTAAGCACAGAATACTCATTTGGCAAAATAAAACTAAACTCACATGTGGTATAGAGATGGAGTGTGTACACTTAAGTGGTGATCCCTGGATACTGGGTCGTGTGTGTGTGTGTGTGTGTGTGTGTGTGTGTGTGTGTGTGTGTGTGTGTGAGAGAGAGAGAGAGAGAGAGAGAGAGAGTTAGTTTTCCCCCATATAGCAAGCACGCACCACTGAGGGCATTTTATAAGCAGTTGATTTTAATGGATTCCTTTGTTCCCTTGGCCCAGGGAAGAGCATGGAGGAGATTAAGAAGGTGCTGCTGCTGGTGCTGGGCTGCGCCGTCCAGGTAAGGCTCGGGCTGCCCTTAGCTGGCTGGTTTGGATCTGTGAGGATAAACCGTGCCCTTAGGTCAGGAGGATTCAAGCTGCCTTCTGTGCAGCCTGGCAGCAGGGCAGTGGGCTCCTGCAGAGATGGCCACATCGTAGGTGGCAGCCGTTTCTAGTACGAGGCACCTTGGGCAGGGGCCAGGCGAGGACTCCTCAGGCCAGGGTACCCTTAGCAAGTTGTCCTCCTTAGAGGAACTTGTAGAGCAAGGAGCGGCAGCCTGCACCGCCTGTGAGCCAGATTTGACCTGCCATCTATTTTTTATTTATTAATTTTTTTGGCGGTACTGGGGATGGAACCCAGGGGCATTGTACCCTCTGAGCTACACCCCCAGCCCTATTTTTCAGTCTTTGTATTTTTGAAACAGGGTGTTACTGCATTGTGAAGGGCCTTGCTAAATAGCTGAGGCTGTTTGCGAACTGTGATCCTCCGGTCTCCATCTCCCAAATGCTGGGATCGCAAGCATGCGCCACCACGCCCGGCCCACCTGCTGCCTATTTTTGTAAATAAAGTTTTATTGGAACACAGCCACGACTCTCCTTTACATAGTGCGTCTGGCCGCTTTCATACTGTAGTGGCTGAGGGTTGAGCAGTCGTGCCAGAGACCAGATGTGAGGCCCGAAACCGTAACTCCCTGGACCTTTACAGATGGGGTGTGCCTTCCTCTGCTCTAAGCCAGGTGTTGTCATCTTTACTTGCTGAAGAATCTCTCTTAGCCGGGCATGGTGGTGTGCACCTGTAATGCCGGTACTTGGGAGGCTGAGATAAGAGGATCGCAGGTTCAAGGCTAACCTTAGTAGCTTAGCGAGACTCCCGAGTAACTTAACAACACCTTGTTTCAAAATCAAAAATTGAAAACAGAGGAGGACTGAGAGTATAGCTTAGCAATAGGGCGGTCCTGGGTTCAGTCTCCAGTACCAACCAACAAAGACGCTGCTTGTTGAGAGCGGGTTTGAAGCCTGTGTCCCACTCAAGTGCTCTCATCTTGCTGAAGAATCTGTTTTCCGTCTGGGAGGGGCTTCTGGGTGGGCTTTTGAAAACAAGCTTTCATAGGCGATTGGATCGACTTTCAGAGAAACCTCAGGCTGAGGACTGGCAGGAGGCTGAGGCGGTCTTGGTTAATGAAGGAGAAAGCTGTGCTGGGCGATTCTCCTCCAACTGCAGGCCTGTGTCTGTGGCTAGAGCCCCAGCTTTGCCCTCGCTGGGAAATGCTTCTGTAAACACATATAACCCCTTCGCAGTGCGAGAGGAAAGAGGAGTTCATTGAAAGAATCAAGCAGCTGGACATCGAGACCCAGGCTGGCATCGTGGCCCATATCCAAGAGGTAGGCTTCAGGGTTCAGCCATGGACGACTTATGGGGCAGGTAGGGGTGACATCTTACACTGTGGAGAATTTAAAGATTACCTCACCCATGAATGATTTCATTAATTTTAGGTTTCAGATGCTACAGACAAGTTTATTCTATTTGGTAAGGTAGCCACCAGCAAGCTAAAATAAAATAGGAGTAAAAATAAAAATTAAAAAAAAAAGAACACCTCAATCAAGTCTTCTTCTGTCTTCTTCTTCTTGCCTTATATGGATTCAGACTATTTTTAAGAGCTGTCAAATGGTTTAGGCTCAGAATTTGATTTACAAGCTTTGAAATGCATTCTGGCAAATGTCACCCTGCTCTGAACGGTTGATCTTCGTAGAAATTCTCTGCGCTGTCAGAGACACGCAGAGACTGGGTTGCCACCACGTCAAAGCCAGAGAGTCCCGGGAGGGCTGCTTGGCGAAGCGCAGACACAGCTGCAGCCAGGGCACAGGCTGGGAGCCGGAGGGCTCCGTGCTGAGGGTCACTGTGATGGAGGACAGGCCAGATCGTCCCGGTTCCTCTGCTCTTGCTCTGGCAGAGGTGGTATGATTGAAAAGCTGGCAGTGTGTGAGGCCAGTATCCTCCTCGAAACGGACTCGTATTTGAGCGCGAGTATGTTGTTAGGGTGTAGCGTTGGGTCTAGCTGGCCATCAGATACATGCATGAAAAAGACCTGGGGACCCAGGAGCTGCCGTGTGGCTGGCCGGGGAAGATGAGCCCAGAGCTGTCAGGTGGGCGACAGGGCCAGGCCGGACCACCAGCTCCCACAGCTGGTTTCGGTTTCCCAAGTCAAGGTTTGAAGCAGGAGGCTGATGTGGCTTATCACAGGTAGGGGATCCAGCAAAACCGGCATCAGGGGAAAATCAGTATTTTAGTAAATATGCTCGACCACTGGTGGCCACTTGTTAGCCTGAGATCCATTCTGCTATTTTTATTTATTTATTTATTTATTTATTTATTTATTTATTTTTCGGTACTGGGGATGGAACCCAGGGGCATTCTACCTCCGAGCTACATTCCCAGCCCTATTTTTAATTTTTTACTTTGAAACAAGGTCTCACTGAGTTGCAAAGGGCATCACTAAGTAGCTGAGGTTGTCCACAAACCGCGATCCTCCTGTCTTGGCCTCTCGAATGCTGGGATTACAAGTGTGTGCCACCACGCCCGGCTCATTCTGTCTTTTATTTTATTTATTTATTTATTTATTTATTTATTATTATTATTATTATTATTATTATTATTTTTTTTTTGGTGGTACTGGGGGTGGAACTCAGAGACTTTCTACCCCTGGGCTGTACTACCAAACCCATTTATATTTTATTTGGAAACAGGGTCTCACTAAGTTGCCGAGAGCCTCACTAAGTAGCTGAGGCTGGCTTCGAACCTGTGCGATCCTCAAGGGCCCTCGACATGACCTGGTCTTTACTTTGTGTGCGTGTTTAAAAGCTATTCTAGTGAGGCCTTGGATTCAGTACCCAGCACTACCCACTACCAAAAAAAAAAAAAAGGGTATTCTCTGCCATTTATTGCTTTGAATAATTTAAGAACCCTCTAGAGTGCTTCACTGAGAGGGTACCCTGGTTTTCTTGGTTTTGTTTTGCTTCTTTGAGGCCTGAGCATTATAATATTTTTCTTCAAAAAATGAGAGGACAGGGACTCGGCCAGGCCCGCTCCTGCCCGAGGATGGACGGGATGAAGACAGCTGCTCCTCTGTGGCCCGTGGGAAGGAGATGCAGGCTCGCCTCAGAATTGCTTTACACTTAACAAGGATTTCCCCCAAATAACACAGTATTGCTCTAAGCCAAACATTCTGACCCAGGATGCTTAACACTTGCTCTGTTTGTGTTATTTTATTTTATTTTTGGTGGTATTGGGTGTGAGACCCAGAGGAATTCTACCTCTAAGCTATACCCCAAACCCTATTTTTCTTTATTTTTGAAACAGGGCCTCACTAAGTAGCTGAGGCTGGCTGCAAACCTGTGATCCTCCTGTCTCAGCCTCCCAAGTGCTGGGATAACAAGCATGCGCCACCACGCCTGGCCTATTTGTGTTAGTTTTAAAGGAAAAAAACAAAAGGCCCACCCCGAGGCTTACCTTCTTTGTGTTATGAATTGATGTGGCCCCAGTGCAAATGCCTTATTACCCAGCACTTTTTAGGGCCAACAGTTTTAAGAAGCTCTTGCTGGTGTTAAGCGTGACTTGAAAGCTCCAGTGCCTTGTAATTCGGGGGCTCTTCCAAAGAGCTCCCCAACTGCACTGAAGGAACCCTCCGCTCCTCACGGTGGACTCATCCAGCCGGGGGGAATGAGGTGGGCTCGGGGTCTACCTGGGCTGCCCGCTGCGAGGCGTTGGGCGAGTGGCCGCTCAGGAGACCCGGAGCCACCGTGCCGGCCTCTACAGTGCCGGGCTGTGTGTGTGCCTGCAGGTAACCCACAACCAGGAGAACGTGTTCGACCTGCAGTGGCTGGAGCTGCCGGACGTGGCCCCCGAGGAGCTGGAGGCCCTCTCTAGGAGCATGGTGTTCCACCTCCGCAGGCTCATTGACGAGCGGGACGAGTGCACGGAGGTGCGCCTGCCTCCCGCCGCGGGCCTGGGCCTGTCTTGCCGGGCAGGATCTGGTGGGGTTGGGGTCATGGGCTCTTCCTCTGGTGACAGCCCCTGCAATGATTGGTCCCCAAGGAGACATCGTAGGAGGACAATAGTGACCAGGGTGCCCAGCTTGGGGTTCCTCCTCTGCCCATGCATTCCTTTCTGTCCCACAAAATATTCCACTTTATTTTGAAAACTTACCACACCCTCTGGTGCCTTCCTCCCTGGTTTCTCAGTCTCAAATGAAATTGCTCTGGGTGATAATCCCACCCACTGGGAGCCTGGGCTTTGTGCTGGCCCAGGGGTGCACCGTCCCCGGGGAACCTACCTACTTCTTCCCTCTCTGTTCTCTCTCTCCCGGCTGCAGCTGATCGTGGACCTGACGCAGGAGCGGGACTACCTCCAAGCGCAGCACCCGCCCAGCCCCGCCAAGACCTCCAGCGCCGACTCCACGCCCAGCCCCACCAGCAGCCTCTCCAGCGAGGACAAGCAGCACCTGGCCGTGGAGCTGGCCGACACCAAGGCGAGGCTGCGACGCGTCAGGCAGGAGCTGTGAGTCCCGCTGTGCTTCCTGGTCCTGGCGTGCAGCTCGCTGTGTGTGGTGCTGCAAACCCGAGCGCTCTGGCCTGGCCCTGGAGCCGGCAGGAGTCGCTCTGAGCTTGCTTTTAGACTACAGGCTAGAGCGTCTTCCAGCCCAAGTGTTTCAGGCGGTCTACAGAGGCAGACGGTTGTCCCCTCACAGGCCCAGTTTGGGGCTGGGATGACCATGTCTGGGTTTTAGTTGGGGGAGATGTGCCTCACTGCATCTAGTGAGTTTTTTCTCCCTATTTCCTGAAGCTGGTGAAAGTCTTTTACCCATCACATTGCGATCCTGCATCTCTAGCCGAGGTCTGCTCGCCCGCCTCGCATGTTCACAGAAAAACCGGGTAGAGGGGGTGGATGTAGTTTGAAAGCAAGTATTAGAAACTTAAGGAGACAAAGAATAAGATTGAGTCGGGAGCATTTCTGCAGGCCCCGTAGACTGTCCCTGCCCCACTCCCATGAGCCTGGGTCGTCTGGGATGTGGTAGCTCCTGGGGCCTGCTGAGGAAGCCCCCTCCCCACACTTCTCTGCCTGTTTATCCCTGCAGGGAAGAGAAGACAGAGCAGCTTGTGGATACCAGACACGAGGTGGATCAGCTGGTGCTGGAGCTGCAGAAGGTCAAGCAGGAGGTGAGCAAAGGCCTGGGCCCGTGTGACGGAGGATGGCAGGCAGGCCAGGGGTGCAGCATCATTGTGTCCAGCAAAGCTGCCTGAGAGCCCAAGAAGCCTTGCACGGATGACTGTGCTCAGTGATGGACAGCGTGTGAAGGCCTTGCATGGTGCTGTGCACACAGCCCCTTGGCCACAGGACCCGGCCTTCCTGTGATGTCCCGGGGACTCACTACACTTGAGCACTTGGCCCCTTCTTCCCTCCTCAGAAAATTACCCTAAGCCAGCTCCCCTGATGTCTCCACGGTTTTGGTTCTCTTTCTCACTCCTGTGATCCAGGATAACTAGCCGCACAACAGAGAGGAAGAAGGATTTATTTGCTCACAGTTCTAGAGGTTTCGGTCCATGTCAAGCCAGGTCCGTGAAACTGGGAGACGAGAGCGAGGCAGAGAGCAAGGCTCTGCTCTCACATCATGGAGGCCACAGTCAAGAGAGCAGCAAGGGGTTCAAGGACACAGATGTCCTTGAACGGCCACACCCCCAGGGACCCAGCACCTCCATCCACACCCACCTGCCTAGGTGACCACCCAGTGAATCTTTTTTTTTTTTTTTTTTTTTGGTGGTACTGGGGTTCCTGGAAGCCCTTCTACCTCCGGGCTACACTCCCACGGGATACACTCCCACGGGCTATTTTTTAACCTTTTCATTTGGACACAGGGGCTCTTAAGCCAGCAAGGCTGGCTTTGAACCAGCGTGATCCTCCTGTCTCCGCCTCCCAAGCGCAAGGATTAAAAGCGTGCACCACCACGCCCGGCTCAGTGAATCTTTTACAATGGGTTTATCCACTGATCAGATTACAACCAGCAAGACATAATTATATCAGCTCTGAACATTGGTACATGAGCTCTTCAGGGAACATCCTATACCTAACTATAACCCTCTACCTTGCAGAATGTCCAGCTGGCAGCCGACGCCCGGTCCGCACGAGCCTATCGGGATGAGCTGGACTCCCTGAGGGAGAAGGCAAACCGTGTGGAGCGGCTAGAGATGGAGCTGGTCCGCTGCAGGGAGAAGCTGCATGACGTGGACTTCTACAAGGCTCGCATGGAGGTAGGCAGCCACCCCTCGAGAGGGCGCGGTGGGCCAGCCAGGAAGGATCTTCACACTCTTTGTGGGGGATTTGGGTGAGAGGAACCAGAAGATGCTACAGAGAATGCCACCCCTGTACCTTAGCCTGTCTGGATCCCCCCAAGGGGCGGCCACCTTGCTCCTCTCCCAGCCCAAAGTGTAACATGGTAGGAAAGGAAAGTAGTTAAATGATGAGGTACCCGGCTGTAATCCTGGTACTCTGGGAGGCTGAGACGGGAGGATCACAGATTCGGGGCCAGACTTAGTTACTTGGTGAGATTCTCAGCAACTTAGCAAGATCCTAGTTTCAAATAATAAAATAGGGCTGGGGGTATAGCTCGGAGGTAGAACTTTCCTGGGTTCAGTTCCCAGCACTGCACACAAAAAAAGACTTCTTACAATTTCTGGGCTAATATTTTGGGATCAGTTTCCTCTACAAGATTGGAATTAATAATACCACTGGAAATCTAAAGATAAAAGAGGTGAAATCCCTGTGCAGCAGCTGGGATCAGTAGTAGTCCCCTCCTACACCCAAGGTCAGGGGAAGCTATGCCAAGTCTTTATTTGGTGGGTTGAGTGAGACAGTGTTGAGGCCAAACTCCTGGCCTCAAGTGATCCTCCTGCCTCAGCCTCAAGTTCCGGATTACAGGTGTGTGCGGTCGTGCCTGACTCACGTCCTTATTTTAACTTACTATTCTTCCCATAGAGGAAGTCCCTGAACCTTGACAGCCTCGTGCTGGCAGTGGCTTCTGGGTCCCTTTTCTGAGGCTTTGGGGATTTTGCCCCGTGACTGCCTCAGAGCTTCAGAAGTGGTTTTGATTACTCGCATGAACACGTTTTGCTTAAGACCACCTGGTCGGTGGCTAGGCAGGTTGTGGGTGACTGAACACAGGCCTGGGAGCAGCATCTGCCCTGCTGTAGGACTTCTGCAGGTTTGCTGCAGGTTTGCTTGGTGGCCTCATGTTGCAGCCGGCCCTGGAGATCCCGGGCTGCTGGATTGGGGCCTCCCTGGAGACGGAAGGAAGCGTGGGGTATGCGTGGGGTATGTGCCCGGGTGACCCTTGACCTCCCTTTGCAAACTGCCTGTCCAGGGCCTTCGGGGACAGGGGGCACCTCGGGGGCTGTGTGGGAGGAGGGCAGAGGTAGCGGGACGTTGCCTGGGAGAGTCCCTTACCCCGTGTTTCATGATTGGCAAGGGCAGGTGTGCATCCCAGGCCGAGCGGATGTAATCTTTCCCGGCTCCTGTGTGGCTTGACTGCTTTCTAGGCAGCCCTGGCTTCAAAATAAACAACCTGAAAGGCAGAGACCCAGCGGGGCCCGGTCCTGGCTGCAGCGGCACTTGCTGGGTGTGGGACAAGTCTTGTCACCTCTATAAAAGGAGGGGGTGTGGTGTGGGCGTCTCTGAGCCCCTCCCGCCTGGCACCCTGGACATAGGAGCGTGTCTGCTGTGAGGGTCTCCTGGGCAGCCTCTCACTCTGAGCCCCTAGAGGAGAAGAGGACCCTGGGACAGATCCTGGCAGCAGGAGTGCAGCCAGGGGGATGGGCGGGCTATCAGCCAGGCCCCAGCAGTTAGGGGCTGGGTTAATGATCAGCCTGACAGGCCCCCAAGATAACAGTGGTGGTGCTCCGGGGCAGGATGGGCAGGCCCCCGAGCAGCCTGCCTAGCTTCCCTCTGGGCTTTCTGCAGCTCCGACGGGTCTCGGTCCCCTTTGGTGGGAGAAGGCGCTCAGGAAGTCTTTGTTGATTTGAGCCCACCGCCTCATCTGTAAGCTGGCTCCTTCTGCTGACCTCCAGGCCTGTCTTCCTGGGTTGTCCCTGGGAATCGAGGTCGGCCTGTCCAGAGGCCTTGTCTTTCTCCTGTGCCTGCCTGTGATCTCTGGACAGCAGTCACTGTTCGATGTTCACTTAAGTCAGAGCATGGGCATTCTTCACCCCCACCCAGGCTCTGCCCATCCTCCCAGCCCACTCCCAGGAGCGTGGGAGCATGTCTGCCATGAGCCGCTGCCCAGCAGGTTGCCATCCGAGACTGGTGTCTGAGGAGTGTGTGCCGCCAACCCCCTTCTGACCCCAGGCGGCGCTCACCGCATGGGGTTGCTGTGATGTGTTTTCTTGTCTGTCTCCTTAGCAGACAGTGATCTCTGGGGAGAAGAGTCTGTGCCTTTCTGACACCAAGTCTTCTTCCAGCACATTCTCTGCTTGGGGATCAGCAAGCTAGGTCCATAGGCGAAATCTGGCCCCCCATCAGTTTTTATGAATAAAGTTTTATTGGAACAGAGCTGCAGCCTTCTGTTTTCTCTGGCTGCTCTCATGCCACCCCTGCAGGGTGGCGTGATTGTGACGGACTTAGGACCTGCCGTGCTGGAAGTATTTACTCTCTGGTCCTTTGCAGACCAGTCTGGCCCGGAGCAGGTGCACAGCACGGCTTCTAAGTGGGCAGTAATGACCGGGTGTTAATGGAGCCAGGAGCTGTGGGAAGCCCTCACCGCGCTGTTGAATTGATGCCTCATGGTGGCCGCGAGGTGTGGCGACCACGATGAGCTCCTCTCCTTTATTCCGGATGAGAAAAAGACGCTTAATTAATAACTTGCTCCTCGGCGTAGTTGCTAAGCAGGCGGACTTGGAATCGGAATGCAAGCGGCAGCCCTGGGGCCTTGACTGCCTGCCAGGGAGCGGGCAGGAGCCTCAGCCTTCAGGAGGAGGAGGAGACAAAGGGGCAAGAAGAGGGGGTGTGGGGTGAGGAGCCAGAGGCTCCCGCAGAGGGCCGATGGGCCGCCGCCACCCAGCAGAGGACCAGAGGGCCCAGCCTCACGCAGATGATGTACAGGTATCTGACCTGGCAGCTCCCGTTGGACTGAGGAGTCTGTCCTCAGTGGGGCACATTAAAACCCAGGGGCTAGCCGGGCGTGGTGGCGCACGCTTGTAATCCCCGCGCTTGGGAGGCAGAGACAGGAGGATCGCGCAGGTTCGAAGCCAGCTGCGTGCGCTGGCTTAGGAGACCCTGTTTCCAAATAAAAATATAAAAAATAGGTCTGGGAGTGTATCCTGGAGGTAGAAGGGCTTCCAGGAACCCCAGTACCCCCAAACATAACAAAACAAACAACCAACCCAGGGGCTCACTGAGGGCACCTAGGATGCAGGGACTCTGTTTCTTCTCAGCAGTTCTAATGAGACCTTACACGCTGAGGGGGTGGCCGGGACAGAGCTGACCTTTAGTCTAAGGTACCGTCCCCTCCAGAGCCCTGGTTAGGCCACAGGTGAAGTGGGCAGGGTTCAGCATCTCAGTGAAGCCGATGAGCGGGGAGTTGGGATAGGGCTGACCTTTACTGGCTGGGAGATCTGCCCACCCGAGCCCAGTGTCCAGGAGCCCTCACCGGCTGTGTCTTGCTGTGGACTCCGGGGGGTGGGGGCACACAGCACTGTGACCGCGAGCTCTCTGGGAGGGAGCTGTTTGCTTCTTTGACTCAGTATCTCCTCTGGTGTTTGATGCTCGTGGGCCTGGGAAGTCAGGAGGCCCCTGGAGAACATTTGGTGTGTAGTGCTGGGCATGGACCTCACGCGTGCTAGCAGTCGCTGACCACTGAGCTGCAACCCGGCCCTTGGAAACCAATCTTTGCCTGTTAGTGTGGTGGGTGTCGGTGGGTGAGTGCTGGGCTGCTGTCTGCCCTGCGGGTATCCACATGCATCGCCCAGTTAGCACCTCCCTGTTTTCGTGCCCACCTTAGAAAGGAACCGTCCACGGTGCGAGTCCTCCAGAACGGACCTGTCAGCCCCATTCCTGGCCACTGCTTCAAGTCATCATGGCGCACGCCTGGAAACCCAGTCCTTGGGAGGCTGAGTCAGGAGGATCACAGGTTCAAGGACAGCCTCAGCAAGTAGTGAGACTCTCATCAACCTAGTGAGACCCATTTCCAAATAAGAAATAAAACCAGGCTGGGGGTATGGGCTCAGAGGTAGAATGCCTCTGCATTACCACCACAAAAAAAGAAAGAAAGAAAGAGAAAGGGGGTGTGTCTTAGGAGTAGAATGTCCCTGTGTTCAATCTCCAGGACCACACACAATTAAAAAAAAAGTAGATTCTCGAGCCACTTGGGAACAAGCCCTCAAGTGCAGCCCTTGGTTTCATAAACATGGCTCCTCTGCTGCTGGCTGGGCTGGGTCAGGCCTTGAAATAGCCTCCTGGTCCAGTTGGGATCAGGCCTTGGCCGCCACCCGAGGTGTGGGGTGGACCGTCCCACGCTCCCTACTGGGCAGGCTGGGTCTTTCTGCTGCCTAATACGGTGGAGGTTGACGTCACCAGGAAACCGAGGCGCATCCGGAAGGTGGTTACAGTGGTCCTGTGGGGAGCTGTGGTCTGCTCCCGGCCCTTTGTCCATCCCCGGCTGCTGGTAGTGTCTGAGCCCATCAAGGCCCTCATGTCACCTCCGTCTCTCCTCACGGTGTGAGCCAGCACAGGTGTCAATAAACGCGTATGTTCATTATCAGAGTGGAAGTACAACAGTCTTGCCCCAGGGGTTCCCAGTTCCCAGAAGGAAGACAGGCCAGTGGCCGTGGCCTTGAAACAAGGGGAATGCAAATGCCTGGCTCAGTGGGCAGGATGGAGCGATTCCCAAGCACTTCTCAGAGGAGGCAACTCAGACTGGGTCTTGAAGGCTGAGTAGGAGTTGGCCGTGAGGCTGAAGGGACAGCCTGTGCTGGGGTGCTGGTCGGTAGGCCCTGCTGAACACTGGCTGAGAACAGAGCGGCAGGGGCCAGAGGGGAAGGCTGGGCCTTCCCGCTTGAAACCCCTCCTCATGCTCTGGCTCACGCGCTTGGTAAGTCCGAGCCTCCCTTACCCACGCCAACCCCTTGAGGTTGGGTCTTTGAGGTAGTGGAGGAGACTTGGGGTCTGGAACCTTCTGGCCAGGTGTGAGCCTCACGCTGGCCCCTCAGCGGGCTTGGGACATAGAGCCAGGCCTCGCCAGTCCCGGCTTCCCTCTGCGCCCGGGTGTGAGGAGTGGGTAGGCCGGTCCTTCCATGAGAGGCAGGCAGAGTCCAGACCCAAGCAAGCCAGCCGTCCTGGCTGCCAGGTTTCTACCGAAGCCGTGCCCGCTGACTGAAAAGCTGCCGCTTTCCCTTCACGGAGAGTCTTGGATTTGGGCCCATTAAGGAAAACGAGCATGTGGTGGGCACGGACGCCCAGCCCCTCCCCGCCAGAGCCTGCCAGGCTTGGGAAGCCCGCCCACCAGAAGCTGCAGGACCTGTGCTGTCAGCCGCCTGGGAGGTGCAGGCCGGGGTACCCAGCGCTGCTAGGAGGGGCCAAGAGAAAACAGGCGGGTGAGCCACAGGACAGGACCGCAGCGGGCGTGGGGACCCCAGGCCTGCAGGCATCTGCAGGGTGCACACGGCCCGGTTCACGGGGCTGCAGCTTCACTCGCTTACAGACTCCCCATTCCCGGGAAAGTGCCAGGAGCCTTTGTTTTGCCAAGAGTACGTGTGTAAAATGCTCAAATAGCAACTGTGTGTTGAATGGAAGCTTGTGTGAATGGCTACTTTTCCAGGAGCCTGATCTAAGGGATGAATGTTAAATTGAGAAGAACAGATGCAGACCTGGGGACCCCTCCCCAGAGACTCTCAGCCCAGGCCCCCTCCCCCAAGGAAACTCGGACCGGAGGGGTCCCGGATCTGAGTTTCTCCACTTGTCTGTCCAGTGAGGTTCTAAGTGTCAAAGTCCTTTTACTGTCCCTGGTGTAGAGTAGACCTTGACAAGTGTTGTCGTCCCCGATCGCAGTATTTTCTTCATTCCCGGGTCTTATGGGCAACGGCCTTGCCTTGTGAGAAAAGGTGAGGGCCAGAGGAAGTGGAGACCGGCTCAGGTCCGCACCGGCCACGTGCTCCCCCGGGTGGAGAAGCCTGTTGCCGGTACCCGGCACCTTTGTCTGCTGAGGTCTGTGCGCTTTGGCCCACCAGGAGCTGCGAGAAGACAACATCATCCTGATCGAGACCAAGGCCATGCTGGAGGAGCAGCTGACGGCCTCCCGGGCCCGCAGCGACAAGGTCCACGAGCTGGAGAAGGAGAACTTGCAACTCAAGTCCAAACTGCATGACCTGGAGCTGGTACTGTGGGCGCGCCGGTCCTCTCTGCTGTCTCAGCCGCTGGGTTGGCCGCCGCTCCCGCCGCTTGTGGACAGAGTAGCTGGGTGGGCCCTGGATACCCTGGACACTGCCGGGGCTCGCCTTTTGTGTTGAGGACGAGTGGAAGGGGCCTCAGACCTGCTCTGGAGCTGCAAAGCTGCCCGTGGCCACAGCGCCTGCTTCAGAGCCCAGAGCAGGACCCCTCTGCTGAGCGACATTCAGTTAGAGTCCTTGGGACTCTCCACCCTGCGGTGTCCAGGGTGAGGTGCTGTTGCGTGGCCGTCTGTGAGCTCTGCCTGGAAGCGCACAGGCACCTGCTGTCCCTTCACCCACCAGGCATGGTGGCCGGTCGGGGCTCCAGGGCAGGCCCCCAGACTCCTTCCCTCTTCCTGCCCTAGGACCGGGACACGGATAAGAAGCGGATTGAGGAGCTGCTGGAGGAAAACATGGTTTTGGAGATTGCACAGAAGCAGAGCATGAACGAATCCGCCCACCTGGGCTGGGAGCTGGAGCAGCTGTCTAAGAGTGCAGACCTGTCGGATGGTAGGTGTCGCCCGGAGCCCAGGGCTGGTGCCGTGCCCTTGTGCGGGAGCCCGGCCCTCAGCTCTGAATCTCCCCTGACAGCCTATCTGTTCATCCCCAGTAAATATGATTTCCTTCAAGTGCCATTTGGAACCGTTTCATTACGGTGTCCCCAGGGAACAGGAGGGCTCTGGCAGCCTGGATGTCAGGACGGGAAACACAAATCAAGTGTTGCTGGGTTTCTCGGCTTCCCATATGGACACTCAGGAGCATCCAGATTACAGCACGCTGATACCCCAAGGACATCTGAGGCCTGTCTGTGGTTGGCTGAGAGCTTTGGATGGCAGCAGTGTCCCCAGTGGCCACTAATCTCTGCTATAAATGTACCCTGGGCATTACTTCTTCCACCATTTGCATAATCGGGTGGGATGGATGCAGCCTGTCCTGGCTTCCGGTGGGGATGCTAAGAGGCCCCTGTTCCCGAGACCCAGGTTCCCTGCGGTCTGCCAGGCCTCCTCCTCCCTCCAGAGCCTGCGCTGCCGCCCTCTGCTGGTCCCCAGACAAACTGGTGGCCCCGGGAAGGGCGGGGGACCCTGTTAGTGCTGGAGCAGGAAGCTTCAGCACCCGGCAAACAATAGGCTAGTTCCTGCGTTCAAAAATAGCACGCGCCTCCTCACACCTGGTACCGCGAGTCTGTGTTTACTTAGCACTTTGCAGTGTGGTAGGGCTTCGGGCTGGTTCTAGCACCGTTGTTTGAAAATTCTGATAAATATCTCTAATACTGGTAAGGTTCTTGGAAATAGATGGATATTTCTTTTCTTTTTTGAGGGGTCCTGTCCCTTTTGAACTTAAGACCAGCTGGTTAAAGGTTTAGTTCTGGTCTGCAGGCTCCTGGCCTTTGATCCAAGTCTGTCAGAAGGAGCTGTTGCCCCCTGGTGGAGCAGAGAGGTGGTGCAGGCTGTCTGGTGGGGTGGTGGGCCTCACCACTAGAGTGTTCACTATAGTTTGGGAGACCTTTATGGTCTTATTCTTAGGGATAATGTTGTCTTGAATGATGGTGTAATGGCTGGACATACTTTGATCATCGTGTGCGTGTGTGTGTGTGTGTGTGTGTGTGCGCGCGCGTGTGTGTGTGTGTGTTGCTGAGGAATGAACCCAGGAGCATTCTGTCTCTGAGCTACACCCCCAGCCCTATTTTTTATTCTTTATTTTGAAACAGGGTCTCACTGAGTTGCAGAGGGCCTCACTAAGTACCTGACGCTGTCTGCGAACCCGATCCCCGTCTCAGCCTCCTGAATCCTGGGATTATAAGTGTGCGCCACCACACCTGGCTTTAAATCTTTTTTTTTTTTTTTTTTTTTTGGGAGGGGGGGTTGGGGATGGAACCCAGGGGCATTCGACCTCTGAGCTACACCCCTTGCCCTGTTTTTTATTCTTCATTTTGAGACAGGGTTTCACAAAGTTGCAGAGGACCTCGCTAAGTAGCTGAGGCTGTCCGCAATCCTCAGATATCAGTCTCTCAAATGCTGGGATAACAAGCATGCACCACCACTGTCTGGCTCTGGCATTAAATCTTGAAACAGAGTTTCACCAAATTGATGCGGCTGGCCTTAAACCCACAACTCTTCTGTTTCAGCCTCCCAAGTATTAGGATTATGGGCATGTGCCATAATCTGTGCCTGGCATGTTTTTTTTTTTTTTTTTAAAAGAGATAAGGTCTTACTATGTTGCCCACATTGGCCCTGAACTGGGCATAAGTGATCCTTCTGCCTTAGCCTTCTGTGTAGTTGGGACCATAGGCATGTACGGCCATGCATGGCTCCATCACACACACACACACACACACACACACACACAGAGTTTATTTGTCCTGGTTATGGAGATTGAACCTAGGGCCTCGTACTTGCTAAGTACATATCTTCCACCGAGCCGCACCCTTGCCCCTCAATAACTTAAGAGTGTCTGGCGTAGTGACTTCTGGGTCAGAAGGCTTGGCTTCAAGTCTAGCTCCTCACTTGCTAGCTCGGCACCTGGGGCGAGCACTTGACCTCTTTACACTTCAGTTCCGTTGTCTGCAGAAGGAGGGCAGGGAGCCCGCCCTGCAGGGTCGCTCCCATCACAAGTGAGATGAGGCCGTGGCCGGGATCTGTTCTTATTGCCTTTGTCTTACTGAAGCACACCGATTGTTCTGGTTGCTGGGCATGCTAATGAGCAGAGTGCTTGGGAAGGAACCCTTGGTACTTTTAGTGATAAACTGCTTGTAATCAGTCCCATTGTCTAACTTTGAGAACCTTAAAAATGATTCTCCGGTGTGAAGGCCTGGGTGACAGGAATGGGTGCAGAGCAGTGGGAACGCACCTAATGCCACAGCACTGTGCACGCAAACCTGCAAGGTTATATTAATATCTCGCCACAATTTTAAATAGGTTCTACCCCCGCCACACACAGAGTGCTTCAGAGATACCATCCAAACAATGGCAGGCTCCAAGTTGGCAGGGTTTTATCGTATTGTAGGCTAGGTGAGTTTCTTGTTGTGGCATACCTGGGGTGAGCCCTCCCCGCGTCCCCGTCCAGGTCTCTCAGCACTACATTGGGACCCACCATGTCCCTCCGCGGCTGCCTTTGCCGGTCACTGCTTCGGGTCTTGAGGACATTCTGGCCCCGTGGGTCTGTGCTGTTAGCCTTCATAGAGGCTGAAAATCCAAAGAGGAGCGCAGACATCTTTAGCCCTTCTGATTGACAGAGGGTCAGAAGACACACCTTGTGTCTGCAGATCGATGGGTGGTGGTGAAAGCCAGCACCCTCGGCTACCCGCAGCCTCTGGGCCATGAAGAAGGAGCTGGGGTTAGGGGTGGAGACAGCCAGGCCTGAGAAGTGAGCGGGCAGAGGAGAGACAGAGCAGCCTCGATGCCTCCTCACAGGGCTTCTGCACTCATTGTTTTCCTGCTCACTTACCTAAGCCTCACACCTGCCCGGAGCAGGAAGGGGCCAAGAGCTCCCATTCCTGACTTGGGACTGCGCTCCCTTCTGTGCTCAGAAGCAGACCATAGGTAATCTGCCTCTTTAGCTTATATTTTCATCTCAGAATTTTTAAAGCAATTTGCATGGATTTTCACTTTGATTCAACATAATGGTGTAATCACAATTGCCAGGCTGGCAACGGTGGGCGTGTGTACGGCGCAGCTTCCCACCGTCCTGGGCAGACGGACGGCTCACTTGCTGTGGCTCTGTTGGGCTCTGCCATCCTCGGGCTGGGCAGGCTGGCAGGTAGCCACCTGCTAAAGTCCTGTACATCAGGCAGCCTTTAACTTTGGCGATGGCACCTGTACTGAAGGCTGCTCTCTTGGAAGGACCCCCCCCCCAGGCGCTGACACCCCATCCACACGGTCCCGGGGTGGAGAAGCAGGAGGCAGCTGCCCGGTTCCCCATGGGCCTGGGGTGCAGAACCAAGCGAGGCTCCCTGAACGCTGGCTCAGACCGACTTTGCCCCTTAGCCTCCAGGAAGTCGTTCGTGTTCGAGCTGAACGAGTGTGCGTCCAGCCGCATCTTGAAGCTGGAGAAGGAAAACCAGAGCCTGCAGAGCACCATCCAGGGCCTGCGGGACGCCTCCCTGGCACTGGAGGAGAGCAGCCTCAAGTGCGGGGAGCTGGAGAAGGAGAACCAGCAGCTGGGCAAGAAGGTGACCTCAAGGGCAAGGCGGGGGGCCGCGTGTCAGCCGGGGCCAGAGCACGGCTAATTTGCGCTGTGGGTGGCGTGGTGAGTCCTGAACACACCAGCTGCCAGGTTCTGGCCCAGGGAGGAGGCGGGAACCCTCTTGCGGGTGGCCCCCTTGCAGGACTGGCGTCTCCAGTGCCTGGATGCCTCCCGCCTTGCCCCCGAACCCCACAGTGGCAGCGGAGAGGCAGGGACTGTGGGCAGCAGACCCAGGCCTCCTGGGTCAGACCAAGACACACCTAGGGTTCCACACCTAGTGCTGAAGATTCGGGCTGAGACAGGAAGGATAAGAAAGTGCTCTTGTTTTGAGAAAGGCCCGTATCACAGTGCCTCTTCCTGGCTGTCCCTGGCCAGCCTGGCTGGGTGAAGCACACCCGCCCGGGACTCCCTGGATTGGGACCAGGGACCTTGATGCCCTGACCGCCACGATGCGCATCCGCCCCGCCGGCCCCTGCCTCCCGCTGGTGGATCAGTGGCCCGCTTCCCTTGCAGAGGTTAAGATCACGCGTGGACCGGGGAGGCAGGAAGGCAGGTGGCTCCTCTCCGGAGAGGAGGGCGGTAGCTCTGTTTCAGACAGGGATCCTCAGAGGCCCCTGAGAGACCATGCGCATGCTCACATAAGCCCTTGACCTGGCCAGGCTGCCTGAGGGCAGTGGCGCCGTCCCCGGGCACATGGGGTTGCCTGGGCATTCCCGAGTCCTGCCCCTGCAGGTAGGTTCAGGTCGAATTGGAGGTCTAAAGTTGGAGGTTTTCCTGAGCTTTCTAGACGGTTCCTAGAGCACTGGTGCCCAGCGTAGCATCAGGCTCATGAGGGCTGCAGCCGATCTTCAGGCCCTGCCCCAGATTCGCCATGTCAGAAATGGGATGGGGCCCAGCGCCCACCGGGAGGGGCCAGCCACTCCCCATCGCTCCTGCTGTGTTAGGCCGGGTACTGCTGCCCCAGGTGTAGCTACAGAAGCCTGCTATGGCCAGCAGCAGGGAATGCCAGGCTATATGCCCTCGTCTCTCTGAGACCAGCATCAGTGTGTCTTCCCAGTGCCTGAGCATCATGCTGCGGGCCCGGTGCTGGTGGGGAGGGACAGCCCGGCCTCAGCGTGTGCACGCAGTGCCGGCACAGCCTGGGAGCGCGAGTCAGGAGAGTGGCTGTGCACCGTGAGGTGTGGGAGCCCTGGTCTAGGTAGCTCATGTTTTGGGGAGCTTGGGCACATGTTGTTCCAGCTTAAGTGCCTGTCATCGAGCGATACCTGGGTGGTTCTCCAGGTGGGATAATGTGCGTTCTGGCAGGGGGGACAGTGGGTAGAAAGGATAGGACTTGGTGGCAGGTGTACCCGGAGGGTGGCAAAGTTAAGGAGGCCTCTGAGCAGCTGGATGCCCTCACCACCCAAGGCAGGGTGCAGGGTAAGGTGTTTGAAACTCAGTCCCTGCAGTGTGAACCACAGTGGTGGCCTGGGGAGAATGGAGGAAGCCAAGCAAGAGGCAGGCGCAGCGTGGCGCAGGCCTGTAATCTCAGTACCTAGGAGGTTGACACAGGAGGATTGCAGGTTCGAGGCCAGCCTCAGCAACTTAGATTCTATTTCAAAAACAAAACAAGACCAGTGTGGTGGAGCACACTTGTAATCCCAGCACTTGGAGGCTGAGACAGGAGGATCACAAGTTCACAGCCAGTCTCAGCTATTAACGAGGCCCTTTGCAACTGAGACCTTGTTTCAAAATAAAGAATAAAAAGTAGGGCCGGAGGCCGGGCAGCTGAGCACGCGGCACCGTGCGCCCAGGAGGGACGAGGGCAGGGCTGCGCCTGGTCACCTTTCTCTTGTCACCAACCAGGAAGCACACAGGTGGTGGCTGTGAGTTGGAGGTTAAGGCTGTGAGGCCACTATAGAAAAGTGCCAGGCCCTTCTTTCTGGAGGAAAGGCCCAGTTGGAGTACTTTGTGGGCGGAGAGGTTTTCGTGCTGCCTTAAAAACAAAGCTCACTTGGGAGGGCTGACTTTGGCCCCCGCGGTGGGTCTTTTGGCTTTGCAGATCGAAAAGCTTCAGAGCCAGCTGGAGAGAGAGAAGCAGAGCAGCCACGACCTGGAGACCCTCGGCGAGGAGCTGATCCGGGAGAAGGAGCAGCTGCAAAGCGACATGGAGGCCCTGAAGGCCGACAGAGCCAGGCAGGTAGGCGCTCCTCCCTGACGGCGTGCAGTGCACGGATCCCGGATCCCGGCTTAGCTGCAGCTTTAGCCAGTGAGCCCCACCCGGCCGTGGGGGGACTGGGGTGGACGCGGCCTCCCAAGGGCTTTGGCGATGTCTGAAGACAGGGAGGAGGAGGAGAGGGCTGGTGCCTCTGGCATGTCATGGGTGGAGGCCAAGGAGGCTGCTAAACCTTTCATGGTGTGGGCAGGACAGGATGCCCCAGGCCCAGATGTCTCCAAGTCACCTCACTGCCCTTGCCTCACGCTGTAGGGGGTCCTGGGCAGGTACAGCGGCTCAGATGTCGCCGGGAGGGGACTCGCTTTGCTGCCCCAACAGCCTTAGCAGTGGCCGCTGAGTGTCCCCAAGGTCCACGAGCAGGGAGGTGGGCAGCGAGAGCACCGGGAAGCCTCCACAGCGCCGTCTGTGGGTGGCACGTTAGCTCCTCCACCTGCAGGGCATGCCGGCTGGCTGGCAGGGATTTGGGTTTTCAGCCTCTGACGGAGAGCAGGGGTGGAGAGAAGCAGGTAGGAATGGCGCTGCCTGTGGTGGGAAGGCAGGGCCCTGACCCGTGTGGTTCACCCACCGCCTGACAGCAAGCGAGCAGGTGGCCAGCCCCATGATCTCGAGAGAGAGCGCACAGGGAGAGACAATACCGGGACCATTTAGAGCCATTATGCAAGGCTTGAAGGGTCCAGTGAGGCCAACCAAGGGCTTGAGGGAAGGGCTTGAGTCCTCAAGTCGGAGGGAACAGCATGTGCAGTGTCCACGGTAGGGAGAAGCTTGGAGCGGTTAGCAGAGAGACGAGCCCAAAGTGGAGGCCTAGAGGTGGGAGGGCCTTCCGCTGGACATGACCAAGGGGACCTGGGGAAATCATTGGAACTTGTAAACAAGGAAAGAGAATCATTTACCTGTTATTATTATTTTTTTTATTTTTTTTTCTTTGCGGGTCTGGGGATGGAACCCAGGGGCATTTGACCTCCGAGCTATACCCCCTGCCCTATTTTTTATTCTTTATTTTGAAACCGGGTCTCACTGAGTTGCAGAGGGCCTCACTAAGTAGCTGAGGCTGTCTGCGAACCATGATCCTCCAGGTCTCAGCTTCCCAAATGCTGGGATTACAAGCGTGTGCCACCACGCCTGGCTTACCTGTTATTATTTTTTAAAATTGTTTATAGCTGGGTCTGGTGGTACATGCTTGCAATCCCAGTACTTGGGAGGCTGAGACAGGAGAAACGCATGTTCTTAGTCAGATTCAGCAACTTAGTGAGGCCCTCTCCAACCTGGTGAGACCCTGTTTCAACATAGAAAACAAAATAGGGCTGGGGGTGTAGGTCAGAGGTAGAATGTCCCCGAGTTCAATCCCCAGTACAAAATACCCCAAACCGAAATGAAAATTATTTATTTTTGTATGCATGTGTGGTGCTGGGGGATTGAACCCAAGGGCATTCTACCTTCACGCTATACCTTCAGTCCTTTTTATCTTTTATTTGGAATCAGGGTCTTGCTAGGTTGCTGAGAGTTTTGCTAAGTTGCTGAGGCTGTCCTCAAACCCATGATTTTCCTATGTCATCCTTCTAAACCTGAGGACTACAGGTGTATGCCACCACACCTGGTTGTCATTTATCTTTTAAGCCATGCGAGGGCACTGAGCATACTTGGACTTCTTTGAGCACTGGTGTCTGTGCCTCTCGCCTGTGTGTGTCAGGCCCCGGGGGAGCGCCGGGGTGGCATCAGGTGCACGGGGATGGTCACTGAAGGCTTGCGCTCTCCAGCCCCAGGTGTGAGCCCCATCCCTGGCTTGGGTTTGTGCGGCAGCCTTGTCTTTTCCCGCAGATCAAGGATCTGGAGCAGGAGAAGGAGCACCTCCACCGAGCTGTGTGGTCGCTGCGGGAGAGGTCGCAGGTGGGCGGCGAGGCCCGCGGCAAGGACTTGGAGAAGGAGAACAGGGCCCTCCACCAGGCCGTGACAGAGGCCGGCAGCAAGCTCGGCCAGCTGGAGCTGGAGAAGCAGCAGCTGCACAGGGACTTGGAGCAGGCCAAGGAGAAGGGGGAGCGGGCGGAGACGCTGGCGAGGGAGCTGCGCCGGCTGGAGAAGGAGAATGGGCAGCTGGCCCAGAAGGCGGCCTCCTTGAATACGGTGAGCGAGAAGGTCGAGGCCCTGGAGCGCGAGAGCCAGGGCCTGGAGCTGGAGAACCGGACGCTGCGGAAGTCGTTGGACACCCTGCAGAACGTGTCCGTGCAGCTCGAGGGCCTGCAGCGGGACAACAAGCAGCTGGACCAGGAGAACCTGGAGCTGCGCAAAATGGTGGAGACCATGCGCTTCACCAGCGCCAAGATGGCGCAGATCGAGGAGGAGAACCAGCAGCTGGAGCGGGAGAAGGAGGAGCTGCGCAGGAACGTGGAGCTGCTGAAGGCCCTGAGCAAGAAGTCGGAGCGCCTGGAGCTCAGCTACCAGAGCGTGAGCGCCGAGAACCTCCGGCTGCAGCAGAGCCTGGAAAGCAGCGGCCGCAAGTCGCAGGCCCTGGCCGGGCAGCTGGCCGAGCTGGAGGCCGAGCGCCAGGCGCTGCGGCGGGACCTGGAGGCCCTGCAGCGGGCCGACAAGCAGCTGGAGCGGTCGGAGCGGGACCGGAAGGCGCTGGAGCAGGAGGTGGCGCAGCTCGAGAAAGACAAGAAGCTTCTGGAGAAGGAGGCCAAGCGGCTGTGGCAGCAGGTGGAGCTCAAGGACACCGCCCTGGATGACAGCGCCGCCAAGCTGTCCGTGGCCGAGAAGGAGAACCGTGCGCTGGACCAGGAGCTGGCCCGCTGCCGCGACGCGGCCAGCAAGCTGAAGGAGCTGGAGAAGGACAACAGGGACCTCGCCAAGCAGGTCACCATGCACAGCAGGACGCTGACCACCCTGAGAGAGGTGAGCGGGCGCCGCCGCCGCACAGCGCGCGGATGGTAGGAAGGGGAACTTGTGTGTTGTCCCTGAGCGCTGCAGAGCCCCGAGAAAATGGCGTGTTCCGGTCTTACTGTAAACTCAGGCCGTCACTTCTAGTGGTTTGGCTTAGCGTACTTTATTATTTCCCCTTGTGCATTCACACAGATGCTCCTTGACTGACAGCGGGATTACAGCCCAACAGACCCATCCTAAGTTGACGTTGTCGTAAGAGGAGAGCGCACTTAACGCACCTAACCTGCCGCACATCCCAGCTCCGCCACACAGTGTGCTGGAGGGGTCGGTGCTCCCCTCCACACGGGGGGCTGGGGGCTGCCTGGGAGCGATGGCCCGTGGCCCCACCCGGCACTCAGAGAGCATAGAGCACAGGTTGCCAGCCCCGGGAAAGACCAAAATCCAAAATTTAATTGTAAATCCAAGCAATCCTTTATTCAATCAGTGTAAGACAAAGGACCGTGTATTTATTCGTTCCCTGTACCAGACTATGTACGTAGGTGAGCTATTCAGTTTCTTTAAACTAATTCTGCTGTATCTTTTCTTACCTTAAATAGCTCGCAAAAGCCAGGCATGGTGACGCACGCTTGTAATCCCAGCATTTGGGAGGCTGAGACAGGAGGATCTGGGTTCGTAGACAGCCTCAGCTACTTAGAGAGGCCCTCTGCAACTCAGTGAGACCCTGTTTCAAAAATAAAGAATATAGGCCAGGCGTGCTGGCACACGCTTGTAATCCCCGCACTTGGGAGGCAGATACAGGAGGATCACACAGGTTCGAAGCTAGTCTCGCTGGCTTAAGAGACCCTGTTTCCAAATACAAAGTGTAAAATAGGCCTGGGAGTATAGCCCAGAGGTAGAAGGGTTTCCAGGAACCCCAATACCACCAAAAATAAAAATAAAAATAAATAAAGAATATAGATGGGCGTGGTGACATACTTTTGTAATCCCCGCGCTTGGGAGGCGGAGACAGGAGGATCGCGCAGTTTAGAAGTCAGCCTCCCTGGCTTAAGAGACCCTGTTTCCAAATAAAAATAATATAAAATAGGTCTGGGAGTGTAGCCTGAAGGTAGCAGGGTTTCCAGAAACCCCAGTACCACATAAATAAATAAATAAATAAATAAATAAATAAATAAATAAATAAATAAAAGGTGTTGCTCGGAGATAGAGTGCTCCTGGGTTCCATCCCCAGTACCACCAAAAAAAAATAATAATTTTTAAAAAGCCCTCAAAGGCATATCTCTCAATGGCTGCAAATTATTTAATCCTGTTGGTTTCTGTGATCATTTTAGGAACATTTTAGATTCTTCCCAGTGTTTTCCACTGTGCTGTTTTTTTTTTGTTCTATTTGTTTGTTTTTTGTTACTGGGGATTGAACCCAGGGCCTCGTGCATGCTTACTGAGAGAGCTATGCCCCAGCCCCCACCATCTTTTTAATGATTAATTATTAATTAATTGAGGTGTGGGTACCGGGGATTGAAACGAGATCCCGCTGGGTTGCCAAGAGTCTTGCTCAGTCGCCGCGCTGGCCTGCGCCCCTCCCTGACCTAGGAGGAGCGTGCACATTCCCAGGTGGCCTTAGCTCAGTGGTTCCGGCACCAGACTGCTTCTAGCTTGTGGCTCGGCCGCCCTCTGCTGGAGTCCTCTCCCGGCTCCCCTGCATGGGGCTGGTAGCCGGGAAAAGAGTGAGAAAGGAGCTCACAGTCTGTGGACAGAGACGAGCCACACGACCCGCAGACAGCTGCCAGGCGCTGTGTGCCCAGAAGGGGAAGGAGGGAGGTCCATGTGAGCGGGGGCAGCGCAGTTTCCACGTCCAAAAAGACGACTGGCCGGCCTGCAGGGAGATCGGGCAGCTCCGCGTGCCGCCTCTGGCCCGTCCCTGGAGGCGCAGGTTGCTTATGCCGCAGTAACCAGCTGCCCTGGATCTCCACGGCCTACCAAGGCACAGGGGTCCTTCCCGCTCACCGGGCTCAGGTTACTGCGGGGTCCGCCCTCGGTGCTGGGTGGGACTCAGGAGTCTGGACCGCTTACATCTTGTGGTTCTACTCCCCCAACACGCACACACCCACACCAGGCTTGGGCCATAGCCCTGGCCGGTGAGCCGGCAGGGCAGCTGGAAGGTCACACAGTGAGTGAAGCCGACCCCTGGGTCACGCTCACCTGCGGCCACTGTCACCTGGCTCCCACTTCCACGAGGTGGCAGGGGAATTCAGGATAAGGAGACCTTGGGTGTAAGGGTAAATATGCCTGCCAATAGCTATGGCACCAGTCAGGAAACGGGGGACTACCTTTGGAGAGCTTCACAGAGGGGTGCAAGTCCACCTGGGCTCAGCATCCACGTTTGGAAAAGTTAACCAAACCAGGGTTTAAAATGGAAACTTTTAAGCTGGGCATGGTGGCGCACGCTTGTAATCCCAGCATTCGGGAGGTTGAGACCGGAGGATCCTGGTTCGCGGACAGCCTCAGCTACTTAGTGAGGCCCTCTGCAACTCAGTGAGACCCTGTTTCAAAATAAAGAATAAAAAATTGGGCAGGGGGTGCTCGGAGGTCAAATGCCCCTGGGTTCCATCCCCAGACCCGCCATAAAAAGGAACCTATTACTTTTTCTGCTTCAGATTGTCTGCATGCACATTTAATATCTTTTGTTCTAAAAAAAAAAAAGGCAATCAGCAGCTGTTGTGGTACACTTTTGCTATCCCCGTAACAAGAAGCTGAGACTAGGGGATCGCAGGCTTGAGGCTAGCCTCGGTGACTTAGCGAGACCCTGTTTCTTCCCTTGCCAAGAAGCAGTCTTCCTGCTGGTTGAGGTCACACACACAGGCAGATCATCAAAAATCAAACCTCTGTCGCTGCCTCCCAGCTCTGATCCTGCCTGGCTGCTGCCCCAACACCCCCGCCTCTCCTGTTTTGGCAGGACCTGGTCCTGGAGAAGTTGAAGAGCCAGCAGCTGACCGGTGAGCTGGACAAACTGAGCCAGGAGCTGGAGAAGGTCGGCCTCAGCAAGGAGCTGCTGCAGCAGGATGCCAGCGGCCACGCCGACACGTGAGGAGTCTTCCCTGACCGTGGCACTTCCCTCTGGCTGTGTGCAGGCTCCAGGCCCTCAGCCCACACCTCTGTTCACGTGGCTCCTCGGGCCTGTTATAGTCCAGGGCTTTCTTGTCCCCGGAGGTTTTCGGGGAGCCATGGAAGGAAATTCTGTGTCTGTGTGTTGTGTCTGTTGCTGAGGTTCCAATCCAGGGTCTTCCGCGTGCTAGGCAAGCATTCTGTGCCCAAGCTATATCCCCGACCCAAGGCACCTGGTTTCTAATTTGCCTATTCTAGCTTTTCCCAGCCATGTTTTCTTAAATAATCTCATTTTCAAGAAAATCCAGCATCTTGGACTTTTTGTTATAACCAACCAGCCCCACCTACCTGCTCATGATGTCCGGTGCGGTGGAAAGGCTGCCACACTTACCACGTACCTGTACCTCGGAGCTTGCTCAACCTCCCTGAGATTCCGTTTCCCTTTCTATAAAACGTCACAATAACACTTCCCCAAGGCAGTGGCAGATGCGTGGCAGTGTGTTACGCGGGAGTGTGTCTGCCTGGGGAAGGGCTGGCGCGGTAGTTTGGACCCCGGGTCCCCTGGGCCACCTGAGGCAGGTAGCACGGGAAAGTAGCGTAACAGGAGGGTGGTGCTGGGTAAGGAGACGAGCGGAGGTGAAGAGGCAGGTGGACAATTCGGTCCTATGTTTGTATTTTTCAGAAAATACAAGATTTTGGAAGACAGACACGAATCAGAATTTAAACAAGTACTGGCCATGAAAGAAGAAAAGATCGCGCTGTTGGAGGCACAGATGAAAGAGAAAGCCAGCCTGAACCACCAGCTCCAGCGAGAGCTGCACCTGGTGAGCGGCCTACCGAGCTGGGGCCGCTTGGGCCTCGCCTTCCCCACCTTCCCCGCCCCTTGGCCCTCACCTGGTGGGAGCCTGAGGGAGCTGAGCTGCGTCTGCCGGGCAGGGTGCCCGCTGCGCCAAGAGAACCCCCATGCTGCTGAGCCGAGGCCTGCAGGGCCTCACAGGCGCCCTTAGGTGGGGCAGAGGCCTGCACTTGTCCACATGCACACATGTTCTTCACACACATAGTCACACATGCTTTACATGTGTAAGAACATGACATGAATATAGACACATGCTTCCCACACACATATGCATACATTTCCCACATGTGTAGATGGAGAGACACACTTCACACACACCTGTGCTCTCCACATTCACACACACATGCATGATCTCCTGACCCTTTTGTATGTGTGGTACTGGGGGATGGAACTCAGGGGCTTTTCTACCTCTGGGCTACACTCCCAGACCTATTTTATATTTTTATTTGGAAACAGGGTCTCACTAAGTTGCTGAGAGCCTCACTAAGTAGCTGAGGCTGGCTTCGAACCTGTGCGATCCTCCTGTCTCAGCCTCCCAAGCACGGGGATTTCAAGCGTGCGCCACCACACCTGGCTCTCCTGACCCTTTTTGAACACGTGGCACGCGCCTTGGCTGTGGGACTGAATTTGGGGAAAGCAGTCTAGCACTGGTGGGGCTTGGTGGGATGAGAGGCTGCCTGATGCCTGTCCCCAGCTCCCTTTGTTTTGTGGCAGAAAAGGCAGAGGCCCAGGCAAGCAAGAAGACCTGGCGGTCATGAGACTGAGGCAGGGACAGGCCAGGCATGGGGTCCAGCCCTGCCCTCCCCCTCATCTCTGGGCGGGAGGGGAGCACCCAGGGCCTTTTCTTACAGAAGCAAAAAGAGGATGTCTGGTGCCCGCCCTGGGATGAGCCGGTGGGCATCTGAGGCTTTGGCACAAGGCTGTCCTCGGCCATGAACAGGGCTCCAGGCCAGGCCTCTTCCCGCCTCGAGCCTGCTTGCCCGTCGTTGTGCCCACAGGTGAAGGAGGAGCGTGAGCATCTCAGGCAGACCCAGGAGGGCGGCACACACACGCAGAACTCACTTGCGTGCCCTGCAGACAAGCCGGTGACAGGGCACCAGGAGCAGGAGGCCTGGGGACCCAGCCACAAGGAGGCCACGATGGAGCTGCTCCGAGTGAAGGACCGGGCTATCGAGCTGGAGCGGAACGTGAGTGGGCAGCCCTGGGCCTCGTCTGCAGCGGGGACCGTCCTGGGAGTAGTCACACCAGTGGCACATTGTCTCTGTAGAGCACGCAGGGCATCAGAGTCTGTTGAGGTTGGTCAGATCCAGCCGGATGCGTCTTGAGTCGCCCTGGCAGGTCCCCTGGGCAGCTTTTCTCTTGTGCTCCCTCTGAGCTGAGGGGCGCGCCCGCAGTCTGCTGAGGGGCATCGCTGCTGCGACGGACTCAGACTTGGACTTACTCGTCAGCCTCTGTTCCTGAGGTGGTGTGTCTTGCGTGGCTGTCTCCCATTGCGGCATGCCCTTCACCTGTGCTTGAAAGTAAAGTTTTATTGGAATATGCATGCACATGCACACACACATGCACACACACTTTTATTTTTTAAGCAAATCGTCTGGAGTGCTTTCCATTCTAGCAGCCCATTTGGTTGAGATAGAGACAGTATAGCTGGCAAACACAAAAGAATTTACTCTTTGGCCCTTTGTAGAAGAAGTTCTCAGCGTGTCTATTTCTCTGGTCTAATTTGATTCTCAACAACGACTTAATAAAGTCCACAGGGATGATTTTTATTAGGGTGAATGAGAAAGCAGAGACAGAGCTTAAAGGACTCTCCCAAAGCCCCATGCTAATGCAGGGCCAGCGCAAGCCCTTGGCTTCCATGTCCTGGCCCCGGGGCCCATTTGGCCTCGCTGACTTGGTCTTCATTAGTCTCACGTCGTTGTGTGTTTTCTGGAGTCTGGTAGCCATAGCCGAGGGCTTCCATTCCCTGTCCTGAGAGACTCGGGGTGCAGCCAACAGGAGGTGGGTGCCGCTCACAGAACGGCACCCTCAGGGCGCTCCACGGGAAACAGGAAGGCAGGAAGGGGAAGCGGCTTTAGCCCCAGCGCCCCGCTCTCCTCCAGTCCCAGGTGGCGTCTCTGTGTGTGTGGCCTGATGTTCATTTTATTTTTTTATATTTATTTGTTTGTTTGTTGTTTATTTATTTATCTGCAGGTCTGGGGATGGAACCCAGGGACATTCAACCTCCAAGCTACACCACCTGCCCTATTTTCCATTCTTTGTTTTGAAACAGTCTCACTAAGTAGCCGAGGCTGTCCTGAACCACGATCCTCTGGTCTCAGCCTCCCGAATGCTGGGATCACAAGCGTGCACCACCACGCCCGGCTGGCCTGGTTTTTAAAAAGCCTACTGACAAGCCGGGCGTGGTGGCGCACGCGTGTAATCCCAGCGCTTGGGAGGCTGAGACAGGAGGATCGCACAGGTTCAAAGCCAACCTCAGCTACTTATCGAGGCTCGCAGCAACTTAGTAAGACCCTGTTTCCAAATAAAATATAAAAAGAGATCTGGGAGTATAGCCCGGAGGTAGAAAAGCCCCTGGGTTCCACCCCTAGCACCACACACACACACACACACACACACACACACACACAGTCTACTGACTGTCCTTTCAGAGAGGGAAACTGTTCCTTCCTGCACCCAGTGGAGCCTGGCTTTAGCCCTGTCAGCCCCGGGGATCCTCCCAAGCCCGTGGGGTTTGCATCTGACTGGCTCCTGTCCCCTAGAATGCGGCTCTGCAGGCGGAGAAGCAGCTGCTGCGGGAGCAGCTGCAGCACGTGGAGGCTCAGAATGCGGCCTTCAGTGCTCAGATCCTGACGCTGCAGAAACAGAGCGCCTTCCTGCAGGAGCGCACCAGCACGCTGCAGACCCAGACGGCCACGCTGCAGGTATGGAGCCTGCGCGAGTCTTCAGTGGGCTGGGGCAGGCGAGGGCTTGGGGGTTGGCGGAGGCTCCCAGGCCGGCTTCAGTGATTCATGCGCACAGGTGAAAAACTTCCTTTCTCTGCTTTCACTTACATTCTCGTCCATGTTCCCCAAAGTGGGATCCTTGAGAGATTGTTAGAGATGCCTTTGAAAAGAGATTTGGAGATTGAGTGGTTTGGCTCAACAGATTCGACCAGGTTCCTGGCAGTAGAACCTGGCAGGTTCACCTCCAAGGGGGTGGGTGGCAAGGTGGCTGTCGGACTGTTGGGAGAAGCAGTGTTCTGTGCCACCGACGATGCTGGTTTTATTTATGGTTAGGTCATGGTGAGGAAATGAACGATCACTCATTAAGGCAGTTTCTGAGGAAAGTTTGAAGATTAATTCCTTATGGGACAGGGACAGGAAACTGGCAAAGAAGTTGGCAATTGTCCTGTTAAAACAAAATAGGGTACTGGTTTGTTGTTTTGTACAGTAAATGTCTTTGGTTTTAATATCAGGGTAGTTCTTGCCCCTCTTCAGTTTTCTAATTATTTTAGATGAGGCTGGATGGAGTAGTCTATCAATAACAATTGAACTAAGTTAGTTGACAGTGTTGTTCAGGTATTGTAGATGTTTCTAGATGTTCTGTCTATTCACTCTAGAAAATAGGTTTTTAAAAAAGTGAGGGGTAAACCAGGCTTGGTGATTCATGCCTGTAAGTCCTGGTACTTGGGAGGCTGAGACAGGAGGGTCGTCACAGGTTCGAGACCAGCCTCAGAAACTTAGCAAGACTCTTAGCAACCTAGTGAGACCCTGTTTCAAAACAACAGTAATAATAATAATAATAATAATAATAATAATATTAATGATATTAATATTATTAATAATAATACGAGGGTTGGGGTAGTAGCTTAGAGGTACAATACCCCTGGGCTCAATCCCCAGAACCATCAAAAAAAAAAAAAAAAAAAAGTGAGGGTTAGCCAGGCACAATGGGAGGCCAGGAGGATTGCAGGTTTGAGGGAGGCCTCAGCAATGTAGTCCTCAGCAAATTAGCAAGACTCAGTTTAAAAATAAAGTGTGGGTGTATAACTTGGAGGTAGAATGCCCCTGGGTTCAACCCCCAATAATACACACAAAGAAGTGAAAGCTGGGTGGTTTGCGTGCTACCCAGGAGGCTAAGGTGGGAGGATAGGAGGATCACAAGTTCGAGGCCCGGGGCAACTTAGCAGGACCTTGGACACCGTTTCTGAGAGCGGCCCAGGATGACCGCGCCATCCCATAGTCCACGTGCGTTGCTCTCACCGGGGTCCTTCCGGTCTGGTAGAGCCACCTCCTGGGCCCGGCTTGCCCCGTCCCAGCTCTGTGGGTGTCTGCCCCAGCCCCAGCCGCTCACCCACCGCCTGCGGCTCTCCCCGGCAGGTGGAAAACTCCACGCTGAGCTCCCAGAGCGCCTCACTCTCGGCCCAGTATGCGCTGCTGCAGAGCCAGCAGACGGCCAAGGAGGCGGAGCACGACGGCCTGCAGCGGCAGCACCAGCAGTTGGGGGCCGCCTACGAGGCCCTGCTGCAGGACCACGAGCACCTGGGCGCCCTGCACGAGCGCCAGTCCTCTGAGTACGAGACCCTCATCCGCCAGCACAGCTGCTTGAAGACGCTGCACCGGAACCTGGAGCTGGAGCACAAGGAGCTGGGCGAGAGGTGGGGCTGGGCCGGGAGGAGGGGGGAGCTCAGCCGGGCGCGCTCTGTCAGGCTGCCCCAGAGGACTGGGCCTCCTCCGCTCCCTGCGTTTCCTGTTTTGTGTGTGCGTACGTGGGATGCTGGGGATCACACCCAGGGCCTCGCGCGTGCTAGACAAGCGCTTTCCCTCCGAGCTGCACCCCCACGTTTCCTCTTGGCCCGCTGCTCCCTATTGTTGGAGCACCTGAGCTTTCCCAAAGGGAAGGAAATAAAATGTCACCTTCGTCAGTTTGAAGTTTGTGGGGCCAAGACTGAGTGGTGGAGGACCTGGTGAGAGAAGAGGGTGACTCCAGCTCCAGGCAGCCTGGCGCGGGCGGGGAGGCCCTGTTCTCCCAAGGGTTCTGTCCACCCTGCCCCCTTCCCGCCTCCAGCCAGCTGCTGCGCATGCACACGTGCCCAGGTGTGTGCCCCCCCCCGCCCCAGTGGGGGCGTCTCACATTTCAAGGTCTGCCTTCCTTTTCTTTTCTTTTCATAAACTTGTAAACTTTTGGTCACCTGTGTTTCACAGTTACGCACATGCTGTCATTCTCGTTCCATCTATATCTTCTGCTTTCTACCCCATGTCTTTTTTTTGGTGGGGGGGTGAAATTTGCATACATTGGCATACACATATCGTAACTCGCCACTCGTGGTAATTGCGGTTCCTGGGTTTTATGTTCATAATTCAGCCACCGCTGCCTAAGCTCCCGCCCAGGCACGTCACCGATGGCAGCAGGGCCCTGGGCAGGTGAGCAGGAGCCGGGATGGGGATGCCCTGTCCAGAGGCTGAGGAGACCCAGAGGCTCGTCCCCAGAGGGCGCTCAGACAGGGTCTGGAGCAGGAGGGAGCGGCGCCTGCTTCCCGTACTCCGCAAGTCCCTGCTACTCGTGTTCCTTCCCACCACAAGGTGCATCTCCTGCCTCCTGGCACCTTCGTCTGCCCCCTCCCACGTCCATCCTGCACTCACTGAGGCTGAACACCTGTCACACACCTGCTGCAGCACCTAGATGCAGGAGGGACACAGTCATCCCCAGACTCCTGACGTGGGACTCATTGGTCACACAACTCTGATGAGCACGGTTCCCGCTCACCAGGAGCTTCCATGATGAGAGTCTCGTTTTTAGCGTCCTGTTAGACTGCACCAGAATGGTGCCTTCTTATATCCTTCACGTCCGTTCGGGGGCGGGGGTTTGCAGGTGGAGTTTGGGCTGGTCCTCGGGGTAGTCCCTGGCTCAGTGGGTCATCCAGTGGTTACTCGGCATGTTCTGTTGGCTGGACGGGTGGCCTACGCCTCCGGCCTGCTGGCAGGGCCGCGGGCTTACGGGTGCAGCTACCTACGGTGCAGGGATGGTGGTCCTGCATTGTTTTCATTGGACGCTTGAGTGGGCAGGTCACTCATCCATTCCCTTAAGAAATAGTTACTGTGTTATGCCGGGTTCAGCGGTGGGTGGGCTGCTAACGTCTCCCCAGCAGCAGGTGGCTGGACACTGGAGACCGAGGTGCGCGTCACCAGCGCTGTGATGGGCTCAGGGGCTGTGGTTGCTGCTTGCTGAAGTCCTCACGTGAAGGAGCCTGGGTCCAAAATTGTTATTTGTAACGTCTGGGTCAGCCGAGGAGGAGCCAGGCACTTCTCCTGTCCTGCAGCCAGTGTCTCTTTTTATTGAGGGTTTAAACAAAACCAAAGGCAAGGAAGTCACCAGTTAAGTTTAGGATTATAAGTTAATTTTTAGGGAGAGACAGTCATAGCTAAGTCTAGGGAGTGGCAGGCAGGGTCAAGGTCAGCATCTGTTGGAGAATAGAAGGTCATTAAAGTCTAGCTTTCTGCTCCATCTGGTCCCAGGAAGTTGGTCTTTTCGCAGACTATATCAGTTTAGCATGTACTATGTATATACATGGCTAATTGTGTGGGCTAAGATGGCTTCCAACACTGCGGGCTTTTCTAGACTTCGCAAGAAGGGGTCGGGCCTTGGGAACCTTCATGGTTGCCCGGGGCCCTTATATATCAGACTTGGATGATATTTTCCAGCATCCTTAGGCTGGTTGAAAAGGGTCTCCACCCTGAAAGCCAGGCGGATCCTCTCATCCCAGCTCTAGCCTTTCTCATCTCAGCGCAGCCCCCACCGAATGGCTGAAGGCCTCACAAACGTTAGTTTAAACAAGTGTCTCAGCCGGGCCTGGTGGCGCATACTTGTAATCCCATGCCTTGGGAGGCTGAGACAGGAGATTCGCGGGTTTGTGGCCAGCCTCTGCAACTTAGACCCTGTTTCAAAATAAAGAATAAATAGGGCTGGAAGTGTAGCTTGGAGGTAGAATGCTCCTGAGTTTCATCCCCAGTACCAAAAAAATAAACTGACAAGTGTCCTGGTTGGGTCCCTGCGTGTGACAGGCCAGGCATTTCTGGGGCCACCTGAGGGAGATAACCCTAGAAGGAAGGGTGTGTAGGGACCGGTTTGCCTGATGAGGGCTGACTCACACCCGCTGGCTCCCAGACCCCGCGAACCCCTCTGACTGGGTGGGGATCCTGGATCGTCCGGTAACAGAAGTTTCCAGGATGGTGGGAGGGCGGCCAGGGCTCGCTAGGGACTCTTGGCTCAGGACTCTTGGCTCGGCGGCCCCCTGAGAAATGTGTGGCCCGCAGGGAGTGAGTGTTAAGAAAACTCACGCCCAGGGGGAAGGCTGTGGCAGGGGTCCCTGTGGAGAGACTTGTGTCTGCACACCTGTGTGAGAGGTGACCACTGGCCCTGGCAGCTCAGCCCGGGCAAGCCTGTGTCCCTGGGAGGGACAGAGCAGGAACCAGCAGAGAGGAGGAGGGATCTGCTGCTGCCCGCGGTGGCACTCAGCTATGTGTTCTGTGGTTTCCTTTAGATCTGTTCGTGCTTGGTGAACCACCTAGTAACTTACAATTCCCTAAAAGAGAAGGGCATGGAGTTCAGAGCACAGCCCCAAGGAGGGGGCTGCTTTGATGGGGAAGCTAAGGGACCACAGGGCATGTCGGCGGAAGAGGGCTCTGCGCCCGGGCTGGGCACTGGCCGGCAGCGCCGCAGCCTCTCACCCGCTGCCCGGTCCGTGCACTTCTGCTCTTCTGCCAGGAGGTCTCTGGAGGAAGGCCGGTCGCTCTGAGGACTTCTCAGTCTTTTGGGTGTGAGTTTCCTCAGGAAAGAAGACTCAGGCCGACCCCGCGGGTCTTCCCCTGCAGGCATGGCGACCTGCTGAAGCACAAGGCAGAGCTGGAGGAGCTGGAGGGCGTGCTGGCGGCCGAGCGGCAGGCGCTGCAGCAGGAGCAGAGGACCAGCTCCGTCACCGCGGGCGAGAACCAGAGACTGCGGGCGGAACTGGACAGGTGGGCAGGCCAGCCCCGCTCGGCCACCGAGGGAAGGCCGAGCTCGTGCCTGGGCAGTGGCGTGTTTTTGAGCCACGTCATGGTAGCAGCCGGCGAGGCAAAGGTGAAGGGTGAGGCTCCAGGCAGCCTGGTGGCTCTCACCTCCCGCCCATGGCCATGGCTGCGCCAGACCAGGTGTTTCCATCACCGACCTGGAGCCAGCAGTACTCTCCTGGGGGAGGCGTGGGATTCCGTATTTGTGAATTCGCCTACTCGCTACCATTTGTTCAAAACACCACAATCAGTGTTCACAGGCCCTTGGTGGACACACGGAGTCCACAAAATACTTGAGTCGCCAGACACCCAGGTTCCCAGCTGAGGTCGATCGGGCGATGCTGTCTTCTTGTTTCAACTCCCACTGTGAACAGAAGTCCTTTTCCATATCTATGCCACGTGTGTGTGTGTGTGTGTGTGTGTGTGTGTGTGTGTGTGTGTGCGCCCGCGCTTTGGCGGAGGGGGGAGCAGTGAACATGCTGTTTCTTTGGGTTTTTCATTTTTTTTTTCAGTTTTGGGGATTGAACCCAGAGACATTCTACCCCCAAACCACACCCCCAGCCTTACTTTTTATTTTGAAGCAGGGTCTCAGTAAGTTGCAGAGGGCCTCACTAAGAAGCTGAGGCTGGTCACAAACCTGTGATCCTCCAGTCTCAGCCTCACAAGCACTGGGATTACAGCGTGCGCCACCCCGCCTGCTTGAGCTGCTATTTAAATGGCCCTCAGCTTCACGCTGAAGTGTTGAGACCAAGAAGGCTCCATGAGCCCAGTGGAGAAAACATATGTGTCAGATAAACTCCATCAAGCAGGACTTACAGGGTGATTGGCTGTGTGTTACCTAAGGCACCTGTAAACAAACCCACACAAAGTTATGGGAACCTGACCCTGTGTTTTTCCTCAGAGCAGTGGGTCAGTATTCACTAATTCAGTGTTTGCAACAGTTTTATAACTATTGTGCCTATTGAGAATTGACTATACAGTTAATTATCTCTACGTACATTGTTCAAGATTAGTGCTTCTGGTTAACACCAGAGTCAGGATTGAATCCAGGTCTTGTTTCCTTCCAAAGTCTGGCCGGCCAGCAGGAGGCGTCCTCCTGTATCCTTCCGTTAAGGTGTCCTGTGGGTGTCCTGACGGGCAGGTGGCAGTGACTGAACAGTGGATTGGAGCGCGCTTCCCAGGGGCAGCTACCAAGCCCGCCCATGGGGAGTCGGGCCCATCATTCCTTTCTTCCATGTTCTCTCTGGAGCTGGACGGTGGGGTTGATAAGACACTTCCACATTTTAAAATAAGCCAGGCACCTTGGCACATACCTGTAATCCCAGAACCTTGGGAGGCTAAGACAGGAGGGTCACAATTTTGAAGCTAGCCTAGGCAACTCAGCAAGATCTTCTTTCAAAGTACAAAGGGCAGGAGCCGGGCCTGGTGGCCCACGCTTGTAATCCCAGCATTGGGAAGGCTAAGACAGGAGGGTTGTGGTTCGCAGACAGCCTCAGCTACTTAGTGAGGCCCTTTGCAATTCAGTGAGACCCTGTTTTAAAATAAAAAATAACAGGGCTCTGGGTGTAGCTCGGAGGTAGAATGCCCCTGGGTTCCATCCCCAGTACTCCAAAAAAAAAAAAAAAAAATGTTTTTTAAGGGCTGGGGGCATATAGGGGAGAATGCCCCTAGGTTCAGCTCCCAGTACCACAAAAGTAAATAAATAAAAATTCTTAAAATAAAATTAAACAGGCCAAATAAGACACATCTGTGCCCAAATCAAGTCCATGAGTTGCTAGTAATTTGTGCTTTCTGATCTTAGTCTTTTGAGAAAGCCCATTGGCTAATATGTATGATGATGATGTTAATTATAGTGGATTTATACAATACTTTGCCATCTTATCTTATCTCAGGAGTTGAAACTAGGAGCTTGGAATCGGGAAGAAGAGCTGGGCATAGATAGAAACTTTTAGGCCAAAAATGTTTTGGTTCTGTTTATTTACTTACTTTTGTTTATTCATTTACTTTTGTTTGTTATTTTTGTTTATTTATAAATAAAATAAATGCTTAATCTATTTACTTTTTTGGTGGCACTGGAAATCGAACCCAAAGGTGTTCTACCTTTGAGCTATACCCCTAGCCCAATTTGGAAACAGTGTCTCCTAGGTTGATGAGAGTCATCGCTGGCTGAGGCTGTCCTCAAACCTACAATCATCCTGTCTCAGCCTTGCAAGTACTGGGATTACAAGGATGAGCTACTACGCCTAGCTCCAGTGTTTATATTTGTTTGTTTTGGTGCTGGGGATTGAACCCAGGGGCATTCTACCTTCATGCTGCACCCCTGGCCCTATTTTATTTTTTATTTTGAGACAGGATCTCACTAGGTGATTGAGGGTCTTGCTAAGGTGCTGATTCTGTCCTTAAGCCTATGATCCTCCTGTTTCAGCCTCCCAAGTACTGGGATTCTAGGCATCCACACCACACAGGGCTCTGTGTGGGTATTTTTTTTATAGCAGGATTGTTTTTTCCAAGTATGCTCAGATACTAAAATCATAACAAGATGCTAAAGTCAGAACATAGAAGGGACAGTAGCAGAGATGTTTGGTCAAAGCATCTCTCTGAGCTGCTCAGTCTCCAGTGTGTTGGCACCAGGGGTACCCTTATGGAACCTCAAAGAACACCATTTGAAAACCAGCCATTTTGTTCAACCCTGTTTTAAACCCTCTCCCCAATAAAAGCCAACTTAGTCCCAGAGAGGCTGCGGCTTTGTCTGAGGCTCCACCGCCTGCCTCTGTCTGAGCTGGGTTGGCGCCCAGGACCCCGGGCCTTTCTCTCTTTGGACCGCTCTTCAGCCCTTGGCCTGACTCCGCAGGGTCAACTTCCTGCACCAGCAGCTGAAGGGGGAGTACGAGGAGCTGCACGCCCACACCAAGGAGCTGAAGACCGCGCTGAACAGCTCGCAGCTGGAGCTGAACCGCTGGCAGGCGCGCTTCGACCAGCTGAAGGAGCAGCACCAGAGCATGGACATCTCGCTGACCAAGCTGGACAACCACTGCGAGGTGAGGCCTGACCTTGCCTGCCCCGAGCGCGCAAGGTCGGGAGGGGCCGTGCGGACAGCCGCCCTCGTCCACGCCGTCTCGTCCTGTCTTTGTCGTAGTTTCCCTGCTGCGGTGGAGAAATAGCCTGAATTTGCCCCAGTTTCAGGGTTGGCCGGCTGGCTCAGGATCCTGGGGCAGTCAGGACAAAACTCACTCAGGAGCCCCCAGCTTCCAGAGGCGCAGAGCTGTCCCATCCCTTCTGGGACAGCAGGTAGAAATGGTGGCCCTGAGCAATGAATCTTCTTGCTGGGCAGGCTCTTAAACAGACCCCAGTACAGGAAGACCAGCAAGAGCGCCCGCCTCTGGGGCAGCCCAGAGCAGCCTCAGGACACGGTCTGCCCTTGCCCACCTCAGAGGCCTTTCCTTTCACCCCAGGGTGGCCCTAAGGGGCTTCACAGAAAACTGAGGCCCAGAGTGCTGAGATGTCCATAGTCACCCACTGTATTGTCACCTGCCCCTTGTCCCCCGCCATGGGATGAGACCCCAGGGCCCTGTAGGCAGCAAGGTGGCAGTGGTCCCATCCCACTTCAAAGCTGCTCATGGGCTGCGTTAGGATTGGTGAAGAGACTTTAGGTTGGGAGCCACAGGGGTCACGTGGGAAAGGTCATATTTGTGCCAAGTTTGGAGGACTGGCAAGGTCGGCCATGAGGGTGGGGGTCCCGTGGAAAGGGCTGGTTTGCACAGCGGTGGAGGTGAGAGCTTTTGCAGAACATGGCTGATCTAGTCGGGTCAGAACGCGGGTCACAAGGACCCAGGTGCGGGGACTCGAGCAGGGCAGGTAGGTGGACAAAACTCCAAGTCTGGGGTGAACCATCCCCACGAATAGTTTCTCAGTCCTGGAGGCTGGACGTCCAGGTGAGTGATCTGACCGGATGGCTCCCCCAAGGCCTCCCTCCCTGACATGCAGGCAACACCCTCTGTGTCTTGCATGGTCTTGGCTGTGTGTCTGTCTGTGATGTCCTCTGTGGGCCTAAATCCCTCCTCTCAACAGGGACATCAGTCCTGGAGGGTAAAGACCCTGTTTCCACATATGGTCACATTCTGAGTGACTAGGAGTTAGGCCTTCAGTGTGGGAATTTGGGGGATGCTGTTCAATCCCTCACAAGCCGAGCAGGATGAATACCAGTGGGGGCAGGGCAGGCCCTGGCGGCCTTTACCTCCCCTCATTCTGGGACGCCCATCTGGCATAAGTTGGGCATGTTTATTCCTGAGATGTGCCCGGGTCTGATGAGGTAGCCGAGCTACGGTCTCATCATCATTGACCCTGGCTTCCTTCAGGGCCTAAAGCCATGCCCAGGATTAGCCATGCCCAGAGCCTGCAGTCAAGTTTCCAGGGATGAGTTTTTATTCTCACCCAGCTAGATTGTCACCGGCATCCCCTACCCCCATGAGACCCCAGGGCCTTGTAGGCAGCAAGGTGGCAGTGGTATTTTAAAACACATGTGTTTTAACTTCTAAGCCTAGTGTAATTTTCTACACTGTGGAAAATGACATTTTTATTATAATTTCTTATTTTATGTGTTGCCCAAATAATATTTCAGAAGCAAACATAGAAATGTTTTTAGTGAAAGTAATCAGTTATAGCCTTCCCTTCTTTTGCCCTTCCAGTTCTGCGTGCTGTGTACCCATAAGTTGTAGATGATAATATTGAAGGTAGGCCAGGTGTGGGAGGCCGAGGCAGGAGAATGGAGGCCAGCCTGGGCAACTTAGTGAGATATTGTCTCAACAAAAAAAAAGGCGAGGCGTGGTGGTGCACGTTTGTAATCCCAGTACTCATAATCCCAGTACTTGTAATCCCAGTACTATAATACCCGGCTATCCACGAACCCGTATCCCAGTACAGGAGGGTCCGGGTTTGCGGACAGCCTCAGCTACTTAGGCCCTTTGCAACTCATTGTTTCAAAATAAAGAATAAAAATAAGGACTGGGGCATAGCTTGAAGGTAGAATGCCCACTGGGTTACAACCCCAGGACTGCAAAAACAACAACAACAAAAAAAAAGGACTGGGGATATAGCTGTGCGTGGTAGTAGAGTAAAAAAGAGGGGGGCATTATTTCCCACCTGGGCATTTGCCACGTGCTTCTTGTCTGTTCATCTTATTGAATCCTTGCGGTGACCCCAGGAGTGGATTGGAACCCAGTCCCTGCCTCCCAAACCGCACTCAGACCTTCCTACTCTTCCTCAGTAATACTCTAGAACAGAAGTTGGGAACTTAGCCCCAAAGTCAAGTCCTCCTTCTTACCACCTCTTTATATAGCCCATGAATGAAGAATGGTTCTTAACATTTTTTTAATGGCTGGGCAAAAAAAAAAAAAAAAAAAAAAAAAAAAAAAAAAAATCAAACGAGCAGTTATGTTTTATGGTGCGTGAATATTGGATGGAGTTTAAACGTCAGCGTCTGTAAGTAGTAAGTAGGTCTTGTTGGAGCTCGCCCTGCACCTGTGTTTGTTGCCCGGGAGGCTTCTGCGCTGCAGGGAGAGCTGGATGCTGTGGCAGAGGCTGGATGCTGTAGAAAGCCCGGGACTCTACTTTCTGCCTCTGGACAGAAAAAGCCATGTCTGCCTCTCTTTTAGAGCAGAGTTCTCCAATAGAAACACAACACAAGCTACATAGGCAATTTAGTTTTCTTCCCTTTTTTTTTTTTTTTGCAGTACTGGGGGTGGGACCTAGGAGCATTCAACCTCCTAGCAACACCCCCAGCCCTACGTGTGTGTGTGTGTGTGTGTGTGTGTGTGTGTGTGTGTGTGTGTCTGGGGATGGAACCCAGGGGCACTCAACCTCCAAGCTACACCCCCTGCCCTATATTTTATTCTTTATTTTGAAACAGGGTCTCACTGAGTTGCAGAGGGCCTCACTAAGTAGCTGAGGCTGTCCACAAACCACGATACTCCAGTCTCAGCCTCCCAAATGCTGGGATTACAAGCATGTGCCACCACGCCCGGCTTCCCAGCCCTACTTTTTTTTTTTTTTTTTTTGGTGGTACTGGGGTTCCTGGAAGCCCTTCTTCCTCCGGGCTACACTCCCAGTCCTATTTTATATTTTTGAAACAGGGTCTCTTACGCCAGCACGGCTGGCTTCGAACCTGCGCCATCCTCCTGTCTCCGCCTCCCAAGCGCGGGGATTACAAGCTGCGCCACCACGCCCCGGCCCCAGCCCTACTTTTTATCATTTATTTTGAAACAGGGTCTCCCTGAGTTGCAAAGGGCCTCACTAAGTGGCTGAGGCTGTCCGCTAACCACAGTCCTCCTGACTCAGCCTCCCAAATGCCGGGATTATGAGCGTGCGCCACCACGCTTGGATCTTATTTTTTATTCTTTATTTTGAAAAAGGGTCTCATTCAGTTGCAGAGGGCCTCACTAAGTAGCTGAGGCTGGCTGTGAACCGTGCTCCTCCTATCTTAGCCTCTCAAATGCTAAGATTACAAGTGTGTGCCCCCACGCCCGAATAATAGTGTGTGTGTGTGTGCGTGCGTGCGTGTGTGTGTGTGTGTGTGTGTGTGTGTGTGTGTGTTGGTACTGGGGTTGGAAACCAGGGACATTCTACCTCTGAGGTATACCACCAGCCCTATTTTGTTTTATTTTTATATATAAAAGTGTCTCACTAAGTGCTGGTCTTGAGCCTGTGATCCTCCTGCCTCAGCCCCCCAAGTACTAGGATTACAAGTTTCCACTATCATACTGAGCTTACTGATAATATTTCAAATTGTATCTTGGACAAACTGCTTAAATAAGGCCCTTCACAGCTTAGTGAGACCCTGTTTCAAATTAAAGAATAAAAAATAGGGCAGGGGGTGTAGCTCGGAGGTCGAATGCCCCTGGGTTCCATCCTTAGACCCACAATAAATAAATAAATAAATTAATTAATTAATTAATTAATTAGGGCTGGGGGTGTTACTTGGAGGTAGAATGCCTCTGGGTTCTATTCCTAGTACCGCAAAAAAAAAAAAAAAAAAAAAAAAGATTATCCATGAGGCCTTTTTTTCCTTTTTTATATTACGCCTTCAGCATCTGCACCAGCTTGGACCTGTGAGTGTCTGGTGTTCAGGGCACTACGAGGTGGCCCCTAGGCTGCGCAGTGCGCTTGCCGAGGGAACCTGGCTGTGTTCCTGGCTCTTTGGTCCTTTCCAAGTATTCACTGGCCTGGGCAACACAGAGATGAATGGACTGGCCCTTCTTCAGGAAGCTTCCTGGTGGCGGTGGGATCGCAGGGCCACCACGTACTTGAGCTGCCGTCCCTCTGTGTTTCAGCTGCTCTCCCGTCTCAAGGGGAACCTGGAGGAGGAGAATCACCACCTCCTGAGCCAGATCCAGCTGTTGAGCCAGCAGAACCAGATGCTCCTGGAGCAGAACCTGGAGAGCAAGGAGCAGTACCACGAGGAGCAGAAGCAGTACATGTAAGGAGGGCAGTCCCCGGCGGCCCAGCCACCACGCATGCGGCCTCAGCGTCCTGCTGGCGGGGCAGCCCCGCACCCTTGTGGTCTCCAGGGCCACCAGCTCCGACCCCCCGGCTCCCCATCGTGTCTGGCTTTCTGGCAGTGGTGGCAGGTGGTTTTCGTTTGTTTTTGCCCAACACTGGAAGCTTCTAGCTCTGCTTCCAGAGTCAAGTTTACTTCTAGAAATATGCCAGTACCAAACAGAAGTGTCTCCGGGAGAGAACGCGGCTCGAAGGCTGAGAGCGAGGCTCTCCCCTCGACTGTGTCCCTCTCCCCAAGACTGGGAGGTGAGTCTGCTGTGCCTGCGTGCTCAGGAAGTGCCCGCCTTGGTGCAGGGCCCGGGAGCAGGAGGGCGATAGGCGTGGACAGAGCCATGTCCCCTCCCAGCGAGATGCAGCAAGGCTGCACTGGAGGAAGGGTGGTGGGCGTCGGTTCCTCTTGCAGGCCGTGGCGAGGGGCTCACGGCAGGTGGTCTAGGTACAGAGGCTGTGCAGGGGCATCAGAGAGAGAGTTAGAGCCCAGTGGCAGGGGCATCAGAGAGAGAGAGAGCCCGGTGCGGTGGTACATGCTTGTACATGGGAGGCCGAGACAGGAAGATTGTTAGTTTGAGACCAGCTTGGGCAACTTAGTGAAACCCTATCTCAAAATAAAAATAAATAAATACACTAAAATGGCTGGGGGTGTAGCTTCGTGATAGAGTGCCTATAGGCTCAATCCCCAGGACCACAGCATAACAGGCTGGAAATGAGGGGTGCTCAGCTACAAGGCTTCTGTGCCCATCCAAAGACCATGGATTCACTGGAAGTTTTTCATGGGATGGGAGCCTAGGAGGCTCAGGAAGTTGCCAGTAGAGGACAAGAAGAAGAACCTGCTGGGTGTGTGGCATAGGCCTATAATCCCAATACTTGGAAGGCTGAGATAGTAGGATCATTGGTTCAAAGCCAGCCTCAGCGATTTAGCAAGGCCTTCTGCAACTTAGTGACTTTATTTCAAAATAAAATAGGGCTGGATGTAGGATGCCCCTGGGTTCAGTCCCCAGTACCAAATATAAATGAATAAAAAACAAGAGGAAGAATCCTGGTGCCGGAAGCCCCGTGGTTGTAAGGTCCAGCGATCTGCCACGGATCTCGGGAATCCTGGCAGTTTCGCCTCTCCACGCTGTGGTGGCTGGCCTGTCCCTCCGTGTGACTGGTGTCCCAGGCAAGTCCTGGTGTCTTGGCAGCAGCGTGGCATAGGCAAGATGAGACGCCTCTGTGGGGGACGTGGTCGCCGTGAGCCGGGCGCAGCCCCAGCTCTCTGATGTAACGGCGCTCCTTCCTCCTCACCCCGCTCCATCCGCTCATCACCCACCCGAGGACGGTTCGCCTGTCAACCCACACTGTAATTTGGGGATAGAAATGACAGTGGCCTGAAGCTGGCGCTCTATAATCCATGCGCTGGGATTGCCAGCAGAGGCTGGGCAGGTGCTAACTAGAGGTGAAGGAGCCTGGTCCCAGGGGTATTATTGGGTGACGTTTTCACATGAGAGAGTGTCTGTGTCAGGTCAGCGGGTTGGTGAGCTTCCTTCTCCAGGCCAGTACTGGAGTGACCATGGGGCCAGCGGCCACCGCAGCAGCAGGGCCTGAGGCGGGGTTGCACGGCCGTGAACGTGGCGACAGACGCGGGTGTTGAACAGAGCTGGGAGCAGGGCGCAGCGGAAGGCCAGGGCCCGGTGGACCCTTCATCGTGGAATCGCCGTGATTTGGGGAAAACCTTGGCTTGGGTGGGACTTTGGCGCCTTTGATAGCAAAGGCGCCTGAGCAGGTGCCTCTCGTCTAAGGCTTCATTTTCAAATGAGGAAGGCACGGTTCTGAGCGGTCTGGCCGTGCCAGAGGCTTCTAGAATGAAGCAGAAGCATGGCAGGATGTCCAGGGGCAGAGGTACCCCGTGGCAGTCTGGGATTCAGAAGGTGCCTCTGGTCCCTTGCTGTGATTATGAGCATGTGAACTGCTTTCCAGCATGTAGAAAGCGGGAGATTTTGCTTCATTATTTGGGTTTCTGGCTTTTCTTGGTTGCCGCACCGGGACTTGTTCATGCCCACCCACAAGGCAGCGATTTGCTGGAGCTGGCTATGCTCTGCGCCCTTGAGCTCACCGCAGGCCCCGCCATGCCCTCGCACCTTTTCAGCCGTGCTGTGCTCGCTGTCTTCCCTGCCTGCCCCTGAAAGCTATCACATGTGCTTTTGTTAGAGACCTTACCAGAACCGCAGTGTGGAAGGGGCCGGTCAGAGGCCTGGCTCAGCTGAACTGACTTTTCCAACCTCGATGCCCAGGTATCACTAGTATGTGCCCCCAAGAGCAACCATTGTCCTGCACAACCTGGCCTGGCTGGAAAGTCCTGGGGCATCAGACCACGAGCTTCCAGGTGGTTAGAAGTTTGCTTCTTCCTCGCTCACTCCGAGTTGGGTCCTAGGTGGCTCGGCGCTCCCTGGACCCGCGGCAGACGCCTCCATCACCAATTCCAAACTCAGCAGCCAGGGCAGTGATCCGCACCCTTGTGTCGGAATCCCAGAAGAGTATCGACCTTTGCTCCAGGTGGCACTGATGAGTATGTCCGCTGGTTTTACAGAAAATTAAATTGATAGCTTCTCTTTCTCTTCTGTTCACAGAGACAAGTTAAATGCCTTGAGGAGACATAAGGAAAAACTGGAAGAAAAAATCATGGATCAGTACAAGTTCTACGACCCCACTCCAAAGAAGTGAGTTGATCTAAGACCCAGTGGCTTACAGACAGGGCAGCCGGGGCTCCCTGAGTGCGCCCAGGTCTCCCCGCATCTCAGCAGCTAGAATTTCAGCCTGGCCTGCGCGCCCCAGCTCATCCTGTGAGGGGCAGAAATCGCCGGCTGACCCCCATTAGGCACATTGGAACAGGATGGAGGGCTGCCTTGTCAGGCTCTTGTTACAAGCTTTGACATGACATGGACAGCTGTTTTCCAAAGGACACCAGGGCAGGACGCTGGCGCAGCCCCTCGGGCTCCCAACGCGGGAACCCTTTGGACGTATGCAGATAGAGTCAGGAGGTGATCAGGTCATGAGCACTACCATTGTCTGTCTTCCTTTCTTCCTTCCTTCCTTTCTTTTTTTGTGGTGCTGAAGATCAAACCAAGGGCCTCGTGCACGCTAGGCAAGTGCTCTGCTGCTGAGCTCCAGCCCCAGCCCAACACCATCATCCTGAACCCGTAAAAATGGGCAGACTTCACAGGCTGATGATGGGAATCCCATCCTACATTAGAGAACCCAGTGACCAGGTGGGGTTATGGGAATGTTGGTTTTACCTTCTAAAAGTCTCCTTCTAACTAGGAAGAACCACTGGATTGGAGCCAAAGCCTTAGTCAAACTCATCAAACCAAAGAAAGAGGGTTCCAGAGAACGGTTAAAATCAACCACAGACAGCCCTCCTTGGCAGCCGGAGTCCTCAGACCCCGCCTCACCCTCAGCCTCTCAGTCTCCCAGGTCACAGCCAGAGAACCCCGACACGCCCCCATCGGCCCCCAACTGCACAGAAGAGCGCGAGGCCCACAACGGGCCTGTGGGCAAAGGTAGGAGCAGCCTGCCCCTTTATGGGGGGCGTTCTGAAAATCCACCCACCGGGTGGGCTGTGCACACTCCTAGGTAGCAACATGAGGGGGGTGTGCTCAGGCACACATTCCGCTTGGGCGTACTGTGGACCTTGTGGGGAGTAGAGATCCACGTCACTGTGGCGATGTCCCGTGACACTGGGTAAGTAGCAGAGGCATCATCAGCCGGGCGTGGTGACACGTGCCTGTAATCCCAGTATTTGGGAGGCTGAGACAGGAGGATCGCAAGATTGAAGTCAGCCTCAGCAACTTAGTGAGGCTTTCAGCAACTTAGCGAGTCCCTGTTCCCAAATAAAAAATAGGGCTGGGGGTATAGCCCGGAGGTAGAAGGCCCCCAGGTTCCACCCCTAGTACTAAAAAAAAAAAAAAAAAAAAAAATAGAAGAAGAAGAAGAAGCTCCATTCATCATACAGACTGGTAATTATTGAATATCCAAGATATTTGTGCAGGTGCCCTAGAGGTGAGCAGGGTAGCGTACATGTCCAAGGTTTCTAGTGAGCTGTCTTCTGCAAAGAAAACATTTAGGTCCCAGGTGCATTAAACACATTCTCCACGAATCAAAGAGCTTCAGAAGGTCCTCGCAGGTTAGCGTTTCTTCTTCAGCCTGATGGGGCTCCAAGTCTACCACCCACAGCACACGTGTCCCTTCACTCAAGGTTGTCGTTTGGGATTCGCCTGAGGTTTTGAAATGAGAGCAGGATGTCTGGCGTGTGTCCTGTGTCTCACTGACTCAGAGGACAGGTAAGCTGCAGTTAGTTATGCCACTAGGGGAAGGTGACTAGCAATCAGTAGTGTAGTGCTTACCACTTAAGAGTTTATGCTCTTCTAAAACACTTAGATTTTATAACACATGCACATTAAAGGAAGATATGGGCGAGATGAATTGGTTAAGTCAGTGAAGTATTTTCACAACCCCTGCTGGACCCACGGTGACCAGAAGACACTGTCAAAGTTGTATCCTGATTTCAGATCTATAAAGATAGAGGGAAAAAGTGCCTTAGAATCTTTAATTAAATGCAGAAGTTACCTTAAAGGTTGTAAAAATTTCAATTTTCCTTCAAATGGTTTTTGCATTATTTTAGTGGGCACCTTGAGTAACTTAAATGTTTACAAAAGACACCAGACTTTCTGAAGATAGTGTTAGGGAACCCAGTGCTCCCAGGGCTGACAGTAGAGCACCAGGGCCAGCGATCAGTGCCCCCGGAGCCTGACCTATGACCAGTGCCCCCGGAGCGTGACCTGTGACCAGTGACCAGTGCCCCCGGAGCCTGACCTATGACCAGTGTCCCCGGAGCCTGACCTATGACCAGTGCCCCCGGAGCCTGACCTATGACCAGTGTCCCCGGAGCGTGACCTATGACCAGTGTCCCCGGAGCCTGACCTATGACCAGTGCCCCCGGAGCGTGACCTGTGACCAGTGACCAGTGCCCCCGGATTGTGACCTATGACCAGTGCCCCCGGAGCCTGACCTATGACCAGTGCCCCCGGAGTGTGACCTATGACCAGTGCCCCCGGAGTGTGACCTATGATGAGTGCCCCCGGAGCGTGACCTATGACCAGTGCCCCTGGAGCGTGACCTATGACCAGTGCCCCCGGAGCCTGACCTATGACCAGTGTCCCCGGAGCATGATCTATGACCAGTGCCCCCGGATTGTGACCTATGACCAGTGCCCCCGGAGTGTGACCTATGATGAGTGCCCCCGGAGCGTGACCTAAGACCAGTGCCCCCGGAGCGTGACCTATGACCAGTGCCCCCGGAGCGTGACCTATGACCAGTGCCCCCGGAGCGTGACCTGTGCATAAGCTTTACACATGACAAGTTCGCAAGCACCTATTATGTCACTTTCAGATCTCACAGGGTTTGAGGACTAATGTTTGCATTGCCATGCTTTAGGAATAAACATAAATAAAAGGCTCCTCTGTACGTAAATGATACAGCCACCAGGCTTGAGCCGCCTCGGGGCTCAGCCCCCTTTTAACTCCTTGGCATGCTTTTCCTGCTCTCGTTTGAGCCTATCTACCCATAGGAGGTAGGCTCATTCCTGTCCTGTTCTGAAGCTGAGACTGTGAGGCTCACCCAGGTGAAACACTTGATGTAGTACAAGGGCTCCTCAGTCAGTCCTGCCTGAGCTTGCACTGCCTCCAGTTAGGGCTGCCCTGGTCCCTGATGGTGCTACCAAAGAGGGGAGCAGGGGAGCAGGGGAGCTCCTTGGAGCACAGCCCTGAGCTGGGCAGCAGAGCCACCAGCCGCCATGGGCTGGGATCAACGGTCCCTTATTCTGTGATGTGGCCCGTGGCCACCAGGTGATGCCATAGAGCAAGAAACAGTGGTAAAAGCTTTAATCTTAGATCAAAAATGAGGTCGGTTCATGTTAATATAACATGTCCTGAGAGTTAGACCAGATTTTTTGCTTTGTGAAGACTGTAAGGACCAACAAGCAGGGTGTGTAGGGGAACTCTGAAAGGATATAATAATTCTTCTTACATTAAGGGGCGTGGGGTTCGCAAAAGAAGTATTTTATTATTTCTAAACTCATCCTGCCCAAAGAGGTGATTTTCAAAACTATTTGTGAATAGTTGAGGTAGACTGTGTCATGACAATGGGCCCAAGTGTGTTATTAAGGGTTTCCAAGGTCTTTGACTGGGAACAGGACCAGAATGTGAGCTGAGTTGTCAGGGACCTTGTCATTAAAGTGGATGAGTGAGCCGGGCGTGGTGGCGCACGCTTGTAATCCCAGCATTCGGGAGGCTGAGGCTGAAGGATCACAGTTCGCGGACAGCCTCAGCTACTTAGTGAGGCCCTTTGCAACTCAGTGAGACCCTGTTTCAAAATAAAGAATAAAAAACAGGGCAGGGGGTGTAGCTCGGAAGTCAAATGCCCCTGAGTTCCATCCCTAGATCCACACACACACACAAAAAGGATGAGTAAAGCCGGGCATAGTGGCGTCCGCCTGTAATCCTAGTTCTTGGGAGGCTGAGACAGGAGAAGTGCAGCTTCAAAGGCCGGCCTCAGTAACTTAGCACGGCCCTCAGCAACTTAGTGAGGCCTTGTCTCAAAATAGAAAATTAAAAAATAGGCTAGAATGCCCTTGGGTTCAATCCACATTACCACAAAAAAGAAAAGAAAAGAAAAAGATGAGTAAGAAAAGCGGGTGGCTCCTAAATTAATAAGATTCTTATTTAATAGTTTAGCACATCAGAATTGAAAAGTTATCTAAGGCATCACCACCTCAGGCGGTGCGTAATCCCCCTCACGTGCCGAGTTGAGTGGATGTACGGTGTCAGGGCAACGCTAAGTTCATTGAATTGAGCCGGACCACACGTGGCTCGCCGCGTCTGGATTCTGCTCTCAGCACTGCACTGGGCATTGGCTGAATCTTTTGTGGGTCAAACGGGATTTTCATTTCCTGTGTACATTTTGCTCACTTCGATTCATTTGTAATGATTGTTCATTTCATCTGTTTTTTTCCTTCCTCCTTTGGGTTATCCGGGTGATAACACTGTAGCACCTCAGCGCAAAAAGAGTCCCTTTTTGAGAAGCAAGAGCAAAGACAAAGACAAGCCACCAGCGGCCCCCGCGGCTCTGTCTAAGCGCCTGCGATTCTGGTCCTCCTCCGACATCCCACCCTCTCCTAACGAGCCTCTCTCTTTCTCAGACATTGGAGATTTCTAGTGCCTTTCTTTACCATGTGTCTGCATCATGCGTCCTCCTTCATTTCTGAAATCCCAAGCAATAAACAACCCCCCCCCAAAAAAAATATGCCGGTACCACGTGGCCTGTAGCGGACCCCCCCCAACCCCACCCCAGTTCCAAGGTAGCCAGCGTGGATTCTGATTTCAAAATAGAAGATGAGTTTTCATGCTCCCGGGACGGTTTCCTCAGCACAGCATCTCAGGGCACCCTCAGGACATACGAGCACGTGTCCTTGGGCCTGGATGTCCACGCCGAGTAAGTTACGAGGCCGCGCTCCCCTCTCCCGCACCCGCGCGCTTACGTCCTGCCTGTGTGTGAAGCGGCGGCGGCCAGCTGTTGCCGCGCCACTGGAAATACTCAGCCTCCGTCGAGGGAGGTTTCACAGACTTACTTTCAAGCAGCTAAATTTAAAATCGCTGCCCTCTTGCCGTTTCTCTGTCACGACACCGAGGTGTGGCTTTGCGAATAGGGCTCTTGAGGGCAGCGTTCTCTGCTCTGAAGGATTGATTGTTCTGTTAGGTATTTTGACAGTTGGGTTGATTATGTCCATCCAGACGTCAGGCCGCAACGAAGTTTTATGACTGTGCTGTGACCTCCTGGATGCTGAAAATAAGACCGTAGCGGACAGGAAAAACGTCGGCACACAAATCGTACCCAAATCATACCAGAAAGCACTGGCCGAAAAGGCCCTCGCCCGCTGCGGTGCTTCTGCCGTCGGCCATTCTGGCACCATCTTCGTGATTTGGGCCGTGCCCTGACGCCACCTGTGTGGTCACATATGAGTTTCCCTTAAATTGGCTCAGTTCCCAGTTAAGTTTATCTTAAAAGGCTATTATCAGTCTTGTAAGCGGAAAACGAGTCTCATCATGAAAATAAGATAACCAGAAAAAGAAACCCAGCTTTGGAATGCGGCAGTCGGTTACCGGGCCGCTGGCCGCGTGTCCCGACCCTCGCTTTGAGCTCCCGCGGCCCGGCCTCGCTCGCCGCAGGATCGCGCTGTCTGTCTGCCGCTCACGCCGGGTGTCCGTCCGTCTCCACCTCCCCTGTGGGTCCGCTCGCCTCACCCGCGATGACCTCTCCCGCTCACTCCACCACATTTGAATCTTGCTTCTCATCAAGGGTGTTTTGTTTTGTTTTGTTTTTGCAGTACTGGGGATGGAACCCAGGTATGTTCTATCTCTGAGCTATATCCCCAGCCCTATTTTATTTTATTTTATTTTTTAATTTGAAATAGGACCTCACTAAGTTGCTGAGGTTGGCCTTGAACTTGCATTTCTCCTGTCTCAAACTCCCAAGTACTGGGATTACAGGATTGATTTGTGTGTGTGTGTGTGTGTGTGTGTGTGTGGTACTGGAGATTGAACTCATTGGCATTCTGTCTCTGAGCTATATCCCCAAGTTCTTTTTTAGTTTGGAAACAGAGTCTTGCTAGGTTGCTGAGGCTGGCCTCAAGCCTGTGATCCTCCTGTCTCAGCCTCCCAAGTACTGAGATTACAGGCATGGCCACACACTGGCTTAGGGTAGCCTTTTCTTTTTCTTTCTTTCTTTTTTTTTTTTTTTTTGTGGTCTGGGGATTGAACCCAAGGGCATTCTACTTCTGAGCTACACCCCAAGCTCTATTTTTTATTCTTTATTTTGAAACAGGGTCTCACTGAGTTGCGAAGGGCCTCACTAAGTAGCTGAGGCTATCTGTGAACCGAGATCCTCCTGTCTCAGCCTCCCGAATGCTGGGATGACAAGTGTGCACCACCATGCCTGGCTTATATATGATTTTATTTAATTCTGTTGGGTTCCTGGGTGAATACTTAACAGGGCTGAAAAGCCTCTGGGACACAAGGTAAAAATCATCTTGCAGCCCATCCCACCATGCAGAGACCGAGGCTCTTTTTTTAGAAGGCAAACTTGTGAGGCTGGCAGTAGATTCCCTTCTGAAGTCCTGAGGGAAGCCAGCGGCAGGGTCTCCATCACCTTGGTGGTGGGTTTGAAGTGGTCCTAAAGCAGATGTCTGCTGGATCGTTGGAGATTGGAGTTCTGTCCGGGGTGACGGAGGAGACGTACCCTGTAGCTAACACGTTGGGCTTTTCTACCCATGTCTTAGTTATCCTCTCGGGTCCTCCCTGTTCTCTCCAGTCTTCCAGGGCTCCTCGGTGGAGCATCCTACGCAGGCCTGGAGCCGGGACCCCTGCTCAGCCTGCGGCCCGAGAGTGGCGCCCGCTTGTGTGTCTGGTCCGCGTGCCCCGCTGCGCTGCTTTGGGCCTCAGTGTGCCTGCCCGGCATGGACACACGTCACAGCCTCATTTCCCAATGTCCTCTTCTGTCCCAGGCCCTGGGGACCTAAAGCGAAGGTCCCCACACGCAGGCAGCGTTGACCGCACAGACGCCTCCGCCGACCCAGCCGTGAGGTCCTGGCCCTCGGAGCTGGGCTCCCGGACTTGTTCCGCCTCTGCCATCATGGTTGCCCCTTCCAGCTCCACCCCCATCTCCCGGCACCCAGGCCGCACCAGAGGTAAGTACAGGCCCCCGCAGAGGCCAAGGGACAGGGCCCTCCTCATGACCCAGGCGCAGAGGCAGGCGGGTACCAGGAGGAGACAAGCTGTAGGCGCTCTGGTTTTGCTCCTGGGTTCAAGTCTCAGCTCTGCTCGCCAGCTGAGTGGCTTTGGACAAACAACCATTAGAGGCCCAACTGTCACAGGAAAAGTCTCAGAACCCACTGCTACCGCCAGTATTCAGGCACAGCCGGCACCAAGTTGCTTTAGCAGAGAGATACAGGAAGGACTGAGCACCAGGGTTCAGGCTAAACCCAGGCAACTGCCCTTCTACCCGAGTAGGAACCTGGAGGGTTTTTTTTTGTAGAGAATAAATGAGAGACTGTCTGACTTGAAAGTCCATTGATGTGGTTGAGGACGAGTGTTCCATACTAGAAAACACGGGCATTTAAAATGTGCTCTCTCCCAGGATGCCAGCGGCTGTGTGTGTACACACAGCACAAGATTAAAAAATTCTTTGTGTAATCTCACTAGCTGGAGAGATTCCTGGCTGAAATGTTCAGTCCAGTCTAGCCAGGTAAAGTCCATGGAAGCTCAAGGATTTCTCTGGACATGTGAGAAGAGAACCTGTAACTCCAAACAGAGAGAAAAACCAATGCCAGAGGCAACTGGGGTAACAGCTTTAAAATGCTCAGCAGCAGTACAGGCAGAGATAAGAGAAACCACTATACTCATGAAACAAGAACTGAACGCTATAAAAAGGAGCGTGGGGGGGTGCATTTGAAAGAAACATGAGAACAAAAAGGAAAAGATAATGCTTATACTGAAAAAGACATCCCTCTAATTTAAAAGAAATGTAAATATTCAAAGAAACAGCTAAAGGAGTCGGATATAATCGCCTCTTGGATGTTAGAAATCCGAGCGCTTCAAGAAGGGTTATTTTTCATACTGTCATTCACTCAGCTCTTGACGCCCGGGGCACACAAATGCTCGTTTTGACAAGCAAAACAAAAAGGAACCCAGGCAGGCCTCCTGCCCTCAAGAGATGTTTGTTGCCGGTGGGCATAAAACTCTCTTTGAAATAGAGACCCTCTGTTGGGCGTGGTGGCGCACGCTTGTAATCCCCGCGCTTGGGAGGCAGAGACAGGAGGATCGTGCGGGTTTGAAGCCAGCCGCGCTGGCTTAAGAGACCCTGTTTCCAAAAATTAAAAAAAAGGTAGGTCTGGGAGTGTAGCCTGGAGGTAGAAGGGCTCCAGGAACCCCAGCACCACCAAAAAAAAAAAGAAAAAAGAAATAGAGACCCTCTTATCATTTGGGAGGGGACCCAGGTTCTGCTCTCGGAAACGAGGCTTAAAGCGTAGGACGTTTTCCCGTCCCCCTCATGGAGCGGCTGCTTCTTGCTGGCTGGTGGTTCCCAGCTGGGGCCTGGCCAGGAGCTGTGGGTGCAGGGTCCCCTCAGGTATACTCAGCCCTTTTCACCTTGTCTTCAGGCCAAAGCGTGACTCTCCCCACCAAGTCCCAGTCATCTCAAAGGCTAAAGTGTGACTTAAAAGTTAGATTGGAGCCAGGTGTATTGAATTGGAACAGGCACGCCTGTAATTCCAGGACTTGGGAGGCTGCGACAGAAGGACCACAGGTTCAAGGACAGGCTCAGCACCTTAGTGAGACCCTGTTTCAAAATAAAAAATAGAAAGGGCTGGGGCTGTAGCTCTGAAGCAGAATGCCTCTGGGGTTCAATCCCCAGTGTCAAATGAAATAAAATTAAAAAGTTAAGTTGGACAGGAGTTAGGAGCAGTAATGTTTCTCCTCTTCTTTGCTAGAGAAATACGGGGAGTGATGGAAGAGGCCGGTCCCCGTGGCACCGTCCGGGCTTCCCTCCCTCATCCCCAGCTGGGCATTGCCGCAGTTGGGTATGGGTCAAGGGTTGGAGTTAACGTGGAGAGAGGGCTGAGAATTCCAGACCCAGACTCACCAGCTCCGCTCTCTCTGTAGGCTGTAATTCAGATGATAACCTTGGTGAGCCGACACTGGAGCTCGAGTGCGCCCCCCACAGGCAGCACGGTGAGTGCCCGCGGGCTCTGTCAGTGCACCCTTCCTTGGAGCTCAGACCCGGGGGGCGTCCAACACAGATGTGAAGGTGGGGTTGTTGTTAGGGTTGAGGTGGGGAGCGGGACCTGAGCTTGCTGCTTGCACACCGCCAGCAGCGGGCAGCTCACTGCCTCCCCAGCAGCAGGGTTCCCGAAGCCCTGAGGCCCCCTTTGAGGGTGTCGGGAAGTTCTGGGAATGGATGCAGGGAGTATCCAATCAGGGAAGACCTGTAACTTTGAATTCACCTGTGGTTGCTCCAAGTTGGGGTAACATTAAACGATCCCAGCCTTCTCAGATATTATCTGTATCACTTCGGTCATCGTCGTCTTCCTCTTCCTTCTCCTTTTCTGGGGATCAAACTCGGGGCCTCGTCATGCCAATCACGTACTCTAACACTGAGCTATATCCCCAGCCCTCAGTTTTTGAAAAGCATCTCTCGAAGCGTGGGAAGATACTCCTTAACGACAGAGTCAGGCAGAGTGGCGCGTGCCTGTGATCCCAGTACTCGGGAAGCCGGGGCAGTATGATCACAGGTTCACAGCCAGCCTCCGCTTCTTAGCAAGACCCAGTTTCAACATAAAAATTAAGTGGGCTGGGGGTGCAGCTCAGAGGTAGAACGAACCCGACTTCAACCTCCAGTACCACCGCCTCCAACAACGACAACAAACACGTGTCAGGTTCAGTCGCACACGCTTTCAATCCCAGTACTTGGGAGGCCGAGACGGGAGGGTAGCGGGTTCAAGACCAGCCTCAGCAACCTAATGAGACCCTGTTTCAAAGTGGAAACTCTAAAGCCAGGTGTGGTGGTGCACCCTTGTAATCTCAGTTCTTGGGAGACTGAGACAGGAGGACTGCAGGTTCAAGACCAGCTTTAGCAACTCAGTGAGGCCCTGGCAACTTAGTGAGACCCATTTCAGAATAAAAGACTGAAAGAAAAAAGTCTGAAATATGGCTGGTGGTGTGGCTTGGAGGTAGAATACCCCTGTCTTCAACTCCCAGTACCATTCACACAAAAATAAAATGAAAAAGGCCGGGATGTAGCTCAGAGGTCGAATGCCCCTGGCTTCTTCAATCTCTACTACCAAAAACAGAAATACCCATCTCAGCAAGTTCACACACTGACATCTGAGTGGTCAGCAGTGCGCGAGGGAGCTGGCGTTATCTCCTTCCTGGCTACTGTCTGCTACTACTAAGTGTGATGGGGTTGACGTGCGTCACACAAATTAGACATTTCCCATTTCTGCAAGTAATGACAGGCTCTATAATGAGCCCCCCGCCCCCGGGGACCTACAGCAGGGAGAACTTGCTGCATCTGGGTTCGTCTCACCGAGGCGCCAGATTTGTGCCTGGCCAGCTGACCACAGGGCCTTCCGCAAGGATGTTCCGGCTCCTCCGGCGGCAGCGGCGGGACTGTGATGCGGCACTTGTGAACCCAGGTGCCCCGGAGCACTGGTCGATCAGCGCTCCGGTTTCCCCATGGTGAAACTTTCCACTGATTTGCAGAGAGATGTATATTGTTTATTTCAGATTTTTCCTTCTCAAGGAGAGGGCTGACTTTGCTATTTTTGCTGCTCCTGAACTCAGAATCAGTCTGTCTGTCTCTCCCTCCCCCGGCACTGTTGGTTCCCAAGTCTTTTCTGGGTGCCTCTTTACAGAACCCAGCAGTGCTTGGGACCCGGGGCTCTTGTGCAGGCCAGCCCAGTGCCTGCTGTGCGTTCAGGGCTGCAGAGGTGATAAACAGTGCCCCTGTCCCCGGGGGTTTAGAGTCCAGCCAGAGAGACGTTTTCTCACGACACTCCATCTGGGGCAGGCTGGTGGAGAAGGGGGCCAGGAGAAGTCTGGGGGCCCTAGAACACGGCCGCCCTCTGCACGGGTGGCGCTGGACCCGAGCCCTATGGTGTGGTGCAGACCCGCCTGGGCAGGCAGCCACAGCAGCCACGAGGCCGGCCCCCTCCACCATGTGCCTTGAATTTCCCTTTAGGAGAAGATGAAAACTTGAGGAGAGATGTTGCTCCTTCCATCCCGAGGTCCCAGCACCTCTCCTGCAGGGACCCCCTTGCATGCACACACGCGTCCTTACACACACCACACACGTGTCCGCACTGCCTTGGACAGCAGCTCCTCCCCGTTTCAGAAAGGGGCTGTTCCCACTGGGCATGGTGGTGCACACCTAATAATCCCGGTACTTAGGAGGCTGAAACGGGAGGATGGCAGGTTAAAGGCCAGCTTCAGCAGTGCAGTGTCGGCCTTGGTGGCACATTCTTCTCAGATGAGAGGGTCTCGCTGGCTCCGCCTGGCCGCTGGCCCTTTGCGTTAACCTTGCCGTTTCCTTCAGCGTCGCGGCCCAGCAGCTTGGAGAGCAGCAGGAACCCGTCCAGCAACAGCTCGCCGCTGAGCCTCAAAGGTCAGGCTCCTCCCAAGTGGTTTTTAATTCGCCTGCAGACCTTGGGCAAGTCAGGGGAACTTTGGTTTCTTTTTTGTCGTACTGGGCATGGAACCCAGGGGCATTCTTCCACTGAGCTACATACCCAGCCATAAATATATATATATATATATATATATTTTTTTTTTTTTTTTTTTTTTTTTTTAGGTGGTACTGGGGATGGAACCCAGGGGCCTTGTACCTCTGAGCTACACTCCCAGACCTATTTTATATTTTATTTGGAAACAGGGTCTCTTAAGGCATCTGAGTCTGGCTTCGAACCTGTGCGATCCTCCTGTCTCCAGTTCCCAAGCACGGGGATTACAAGTGTGTGCCACCACACCCAGCTTATTTTATATTTTGAGACAGGGTCTTGCCAAGTAGCTCAGGCTGACCTCAAACTAGCGATCCTCCTGCCTCCGCCCCCCAAAACACTGAGACTGCAGGCATGCCACCACAACTGGCTGATTTTGATTCTTTAAAAAAATGTAAGCCGCTGGGCATGGTGGTGCACCCTTGTAATCCCCATGCTTGGGAGGCTGAGACAGGAGGATCCCATAGATTCGAAGCCAGCCTCAGCTACTTAGTGAGGCTTTCAGCAACTTAGTGATACCCCGTTTCCAAATAAAATATAAAAAAGGTCTGGGAGTATAGCCTGGAGGTAGAAAGCCGCTGGGTTCCACCCCCAGTACCACACACACACACACAAAAATGTAAGCTGGATATAGGGGTACATGCCTGTAATCACAGTACTTGGGAGTTTGAGACAGGAGGATCACAGGTTTGAGGCCATGCACTGGGGATGGAACCCAGGGGCATTCTACCTCTGAGCCACACCCTCAACCCTATTTTATTTTTTATTTTTATTTTTTATTTTTTGGTGGTACTGGGGTTCCTGGAAGCCCTTCTACCTCCGGGCTACACTCCCAGACCTATTTTTACATTTTTATTTGGAAACAGGGTCTCCTAAGCCAGCGCGCGCGGCTGGCTTCGAACCTGCGCGATCCTCCTGTCTCTGCCTCCCAAGCGCGGGGATTACAAGCCTGCGCCACCACACCCGGCGAATTTATTTTTTATTTTGAAACAGGCTTTCTCTAAGTTGCTGAGGCCCTCACTGTATTGCTGAGGCTGGCCCTCAGCCTGCAATCCTCCTGTCTCAGCCTCCCAATTACTGAGATTACAGGTATGCACCACCGCGCCCAGCTTTCTCAGAGATTTCTTTTCTCAGCTTGCACATGCTCAGCCCCTGGAAGACCTCGGAGCACGTACAGGGTGCAGAGTAAACTTTTTTGGGTTTTCCTCTTGAAATCCCATAGTTATTTTATTTGTATTATTATTTTTATTTTTAATGTGCTTTTTTACTGGTGCATTTTAGCCTCGCGTCGTGTATGTGGTGTTGACAGTGGCATACACGCACGCTGTACTTGGTGCCCTCCCCCGCCTCCCACTGCCCCCCTCCCCAGTACAGAGCACTGAGGTTGCCGTTGGTATATTCACATTTGTACCCAGTCGATGGTAGTATTTTCGTTAGTGAGCCTCGGTCTTTCTCCTTCCCTGCCCTTTTCAATATGTGAGCCGTGGGAGCGTATGAGCAGCAGCTGGTGTAAGCTGTGGTGCTTCCGTGAGGAGATGAGCGTGGCCCTGGGCTTTGTGACGCCTTCCAGATTTTTGTGCTGGATTGACTCCAGTGTGCTCATACTTCAGTACAAACACTTTGCACCTACAGGTTTTCTCTTTGGTGACACAAAGGAATCTGCAATTTTTGTAAGTTTAAATTTCAGAGGGAAGCCGGGCGTGGTGGCTCACGCTTGTAATCCCAGCATTTGGGAGGCTGAGACAGGAGGATCGTGGTTTGCGGACAGCCTCAGCTGCTTATGAGGCCCCCTTGCAACTCAGTGAGACCCTGTTCCAAAATGAGGAATAAGCCGGGCGTGGTGGTGCACGCTTGTAATCCCGGCGCTTGGGAGGCTGAGACAGGAGGGTCACACAGGTTCAAAGCCAGCCTCAGCTACTTAGTGACGCCCTTTGCAACTCAGTGAGACCCTATTTCAAAATAAAGAATAAAAAATAGGGCTGGGGGTGGAGCTCGGAGGTAGAATGCCCCTGGGTTGCATCCCCAGTGCCACACACACACACAAAAAAAAAAAATTCAGAGGAAGCTTTTCTACTCTTCTCCTGTTAAGGGTTTTTGAAAGTCAAAGGAAGCAGTGGGTGGGAGTGAGTTTGGGGTTTGGGCAGGGTTTTCTTGAGGGGTTTCACTGAGCTGGAGGCAGCCCAGCGCCCACTGGAAGGGAGGGTCAGCAAGGACTGGTTTGTGCCCCTCTGTCTCACCCACCAGGTTCCTCTGACCAGCTCCACGGCCGGTCCGAGAGCTTCAGCAGCGAAGACTTGATTCCCAGCAGGGACCCAGCCATGCTGCCCCGGGAGGCTCCTGGACGCAGCGCCCTCGGCCGCCATGAGTACCCGCCACCCCGGAACGGGCCTCTCCCCCAGGAGGGGGCCCAGAAGAGGGCCTCAGCCCCGCTCCATGCTGCGGTGCGGCCCTGCTCCGCCTCCCCCAGCAGTGAGATGGTCACCCTGGAGGAGTTCCTGGAGGAGAGTAACCGCAGCTCTCCAACGCACGTGAGTGCCCCATGTGGAAAGGTGCCTTGGGTCTCTCCCCTGGCTCCGACGGCGTCACGGGGAGGCCATGGTGGCGAGGCCTTGGCGCAGGGCTGGCTGGCTGCAGCAGGGTCTCAAGGACCACGAGCCAGTGAACCACCAAGAGCTGCCACTTCCCCGACCAGAGGAGGCTGATGTCCTCCGGGTGGCAGAGCTCCATGCGCAGTTTGGGATTGCCAGCCAGGTTTTGTGGCAGAGCTCCGATGGCAAATTTGGGAAGGCCTCTGAAGGGTCAGAGGGTAAATATTTTCAGCTTCTGTGTCAGAGTTGAGCGGTTCTACTGTAGCTACTCAACTTTGTGCTGTAGGGAAGACCACCTGTCAGTGAATAGGCCTGGTTGACGTTTAATCCAACTTGAGTTTTAGACCCTGGCATTTGAATTACATAAAATGATTTTTTTTTTTTTTTTTTTTTTTTTTTTTTTTTGGCGGTACTGGGAATGGAACCCAGGGACATTCTACCTCCAAGCTACTCTCCCAGCCCAGTTTTTTTTTTGTTGTTTTTTTTGTTTTTTTTTTTTTAAACAGGGTCTCACTGAGCTGCAAAGGGCCTCACTAAGTAGCTGAGGCTGTCTGCGAACTGCAATCCTCCGGTCTCAGCCTCCTGAATGCTGGGATTACAAGTGTGCGCCACCACGCCCCGGTGGTGCTGGGGATTGAAGCCAGGACCTTGTACATACTAGGCAAGCACGCTCTACCTCTGAGTCACATTACTAACTATTCTTAAAGATTTTTGTTCAGTTATTTAGAAATATAAAAACGATCCTCAGCTTGCAGGTTCAGGGAGGTAGGTGGCAGGCTGGGCTGGGTCCCGGCTCCTCATCCCTGACTCCACCTGCCAACAGCCTCTCCTCTCGTCCCCCCAGCGTCCCAGCGAAGCTTTAGTGTCCCGGATATGCTCTGCCTGAGCCCAGTAGCGTAAGCTGTTGGGGTGTAGAGTGGATGAAGTTACTGCCTTGTAATTGAGACCTGTTAAGGACTTTTAATAGATCAGTGCTCTAGCTCAGTCCTCTTAAATAAACAGCTGGACTTTATCTAGCTGCATAGTACACTCTGACCGTAGGGCACAGTGACACAGAATCTAAACCGTTTGCTTGGTGATACTTACCGAGCACCTGCTCCCTCCTGGGCGGTGTGCGAGGCGCCTGCGCGTGTGGAACGGGAACACGGTCCCTGTCTTCCCTTTGCTTCTGTCCCCAACGGCCACACGCTTACTCTGTGCACAGAGCTGGAGGGAAACCGAGCTGGAAAAGACATGCCGTTGGGAACCCGTGGTTCGGTATGGCGCATCAGAAGCCCCTGGTGGGCTGGCCAGACCGCAGACGCTGGCCCCAGGGTTTCTGTCTCCGTGGGAGGTCGTGCTGGAAGTTGGTTAATAAATCCCAGAGGACTTGCTGCTGTCCAAGTAGCGCACATCAGGAACCGTGTCTGAAGGACTCATCGAGCCTGGGGGGCCTCCGTTTGAGTACTTTCTGGTCATGCCTCCTTTCCCCTGAGATCCCCAGGGCGGGTCCTGAGCAAGGCTCCACACCATCACCGCTCCTCACGCCTGTGACACTTGAGTGTAAATGAGACCAGCGTGTTCTGGTGGCAACAGTTTCTGTTGGGAGCCAATGCTTGGCACCTGGTGGCCCTCCGTAGGCTCCTAGGTCCTCGTCCCTGCCAGCCTCATGTGGCTTTGTAGAACAGAGCAGAAAGTAAGTGCCATCAGATAGGAAAGGAGTGGAAGGAGAGAGGACGGGGAGGGGAATGGCGAGACCAAAATACAGTTAGACAGGAGGAGTAAGTTCCCCCCATCTGCAGCTCAGAAGAGGGACCACAGGCTGGGCATGGTGGTGCACACCCGTGATCCCAGAACTTGGGAGGCTGAGACAGGAAGATGGCAGGTTCAGGGCCAACCTCAGTAACTTAGTGAAATCCTGTGTTTTTTTTTTTTTTTTTTTTTTTGTGGTACGGGGTTTCCTGGAAACCCTTCTACCTCCAGGCTATACTTCCAGACCTATTTTTATTTGGAAACAGGGTTTCTTAAGCCAGCGCGGCTAGCTTCGAACCAGCTCGATCCTCCTGTCTCTGCCTCCCAAGCACGGGGATTACAAGCGTGCGCCACCATGCCCGGCTTTTTTTTTTTTTTTTTCATGGGGCTGAGTTTGTAGCTCAGAGGTAGGCTGCACGTAGGTTCAATCCCTAGTACTACCCGCCCCCAAGAAAAAGGGTTGACTATAGTTTATAAGAATTCTCACCGGGCGTGGTGGCACACGCTTGTAATCCCCACGCTTGGGAGGCGGAGACAGGAGGATCGCACAGGTTCGAAGCCAGCCACGTGCGCTGGCTTAGGAGACCCTGTTTCCAAATAAAAATATAAAAATAGGTCTGGAAGTGTAGCCTGGAGGTAGAAGGGTTTCCAGGAACCCCAGTACCACCAAAAAAAAAAAAAAAAGGAATTATATATTTTATGAAGAAGTAGAGAGGGGAAGTAATTAATGTATGAGGAGATGGAAATGCTCATGACTGGTTTGAGCATTATATATTGTATCCATATACTGAATTACCACACTGTACCCCCTAAACAATGTACAATTAAAAAGAGAAGCCACACCCAGGCATGGTGGCGCAAGCTTGGAATCCCAGTACTTGGGAGGCTGAGACAGGAGATCACAGGTTTGTGGCCAGGTCAGCTACTTAGTGAGGCTCTCTGCAACTCAGGGAGACCCTGTTTTACAATAAGATTAAAAAATAGGGCTGGGGGTGTGGTTCGGAGATAGAATGTCCCTGGGTTCGATCCCCAGTACTGCAGAGAGAGAGAGAGAGATACCCTCTCTCTTTCCCGTGGTGGGGCGCTTGGTGCCACAGCTGCGTTAACTGGCATCGTGGGAAGCCGTTTCCCTCTCTAGGTCTGTTTTCTTCTGTAAGTTAAAGGGTGCTTGGGACACCTTCCCTGGTGATCTCTGTACCCGCGGCCTCCTGCCATCCCGACTGCCTCTGGGAGAGCGTTGGCGAAGCACAGTGGGCGTGGGAACTTCATCCCTGGCCACGTGTGCTCCTGGGGCGCATCCTGGGGTGGGGGCTCCGAGGCCTCGCAGGCCTTCATTCCACCTCTCCATCCTAACTCTCTTCTCTGTAGGACACTCCCAGTTGCCGGGATGACCTGCTAAGTGACTATTTCCGAAAGGTCAATGAGCCCCTGGCCGGGGGAGGCCCACCGGGACCGCCTGCCAGGAAGGACGGGGCCAAGATGCCCACCAGCTTTGTGGCCCCCACCGTCAAGATGGCCATCAGTACCTCCGAGGGGCGGCAGCCGAAGCCCGGGCATTATGTGAAGCCAAACTTCAGGCCAGCTGAGGCGGCAGCCCCAGCCAGCATGCCTCCGAGGCAGGTCCAGCCTCCCCAGAGCCTGTCTCTCGGCAGGCCCCGGCAAGCCACAATGACCCCCACTTCCCAGGCCCCAGCCAGCCGGAGCGCCTCCCTGAGCCGGGCCTTCAGCTTGGCCTCAGCCGACCTTCTCCGGGCCAGTGGACCAGAAGCCTGCAAACAAGAGGTCCCTCAGAAGGCAGGGGCTCCTGAAGCCTCAGGGGCTAGAGAGACCAGCGCCCACAGCCTGGCCCGGGAGCGGACCCCTGTGGTGGGAAAGGCCGACGGCTCCTGTCAGGGCCCAGCGCCCCGCAGCCGGCCACCAGACACAAGGCGCTTCTCACTGGCCCCCCCAAAGGAGGAGAGGCTGGCCCCCCTGCACCAGTCGGCCACGGTGCCGGCCATCGCCCTGGGGGGCGGCAGTGGCGGTAGCTCCCAGCTCCAGCACTTCTCCCCTGCAGCAGCCCCTGGCGTGAGGACCACGTCCCAAGTGTCCCCGCACTCGGGGGAGGTGGCCACAGTGGCCCCTGTCCGGGTGGGGCTCTGGGGCTCAGAGGGAGATGGGGCTCCAGGGCAGGGCTATGGTGAGGCGCCCCCAGCCAAGAGTCCAGGCCGGTCTCCTGACTCAGTGTCCCACAGTAGCCGGGGCCCCGAGGACTTCAGCCGAGGGGGGAGTTTGAAAAGCACGCCTGCGTCTCCGGAGCCGGGCGGGGACCCGCAGACTGTGTGGTATGAGTATGGCTGCGTGTGACTGCACCCCGGGGCCAGCGCGCCCAAAGCTTGAACTACTGACACACCTCTGGGGGGGCGGGCGAAGGCCTTTCCTCCTCTTCTGCAGTGCCGGGAAAAGATTTAGGACTAGGAAAGGGGTTCCCACACAGCTCTCCTGTTTATTTTATTGATGAAAACACTGTGCCAAGCCCGAAGAGGATTTACTCTGCCAGGGGTGTCGTGCGTCTGTGGCTGCAGTTTCCGGCCACTGGTGTCTTTTGGACAAATCCACTTAGCGTGGGGGCCGCTGAGAAGGCCCCGGCAGCTCACCCCGAAACAGACACTATTTGAGTGGGTCCCCGTAGAACAGCTGGCAAACTGTTGACTTCCGTTAAAGTACACTGTGTGTGTGCACCTGCATGTGTGTGTGTGTGTGTGTGTGTGTGTGTGTGTGTGTGTGTGTGTGTGCACGCTCACACACAGGCACGGCAGGCTCACAAGGCTAAGTCCTGGTGGGTCAGGAAACCTCTCTCTCCCCAAAGCCATTTGACCCTGGGAGAAGCCCAGGCTGGCCAAACTACAAAGATCTGGAGGGCTTGAGGCAGAGCCCAGAGTGAGGCTGCTTTAGAAACGGGGTGTTTCCGTCCTCCTTCTGGGCCCAGGCATTTCCCCTTTCCAGGACCCAGGGGCCTTCAGGCTGCCGGTGGGTGTCCTTGGGCCTGCACGATGGGCTCCAGAGGCCACCCAGGGGCCAGCCTTGCAGCTTCCCTGACTCATTGTTCTACACACACTGAATCTGCCTGGCCTGGTGTGCAAGGCAGAGGGATGGCCGCCCTGTCCTGGCAAGTGTCCGTGGTGCATCGGGGGAGGCCCGTGTGTGAGCGAGCGAGGTGCACCCTGGTTCCTAGCACCCGGCTTCCCGTCTCGGATGAGATGTTGATTTCGGAGTAACTTTCTGGGGTAGAAACCAAATTTCTCGTAATATATTATCTATGTACACACTCATAAGATATATATACTTGGGGGGTCTATTTATGTTCCAGTGGGAGTCATTCTTTTCTGTCAGGAATCGTATCTGCTGCTTTGTGTATTTGGTCAGATTCCTGACACGTTTCGTTTTCTATTGTTAAGGTGCTTTTTCCTGGGATGGGCTGAACCTGATGACTTTTTAAAAAAAAAAAAAAGATTTATTTCCCTTTTGATATAATGTGCTGAGAAAGAAATAAGAGAGGCTTTTGAACGTGACCAAGATCCACTGTAGGGCCGTTTGGGGCTGCGTGTTAAATGGCCATTCATTCTGGAACATGAGGACAGGGTTGTAATAAAAAGCGATGGAGTAGAGGCGAGTCCTGTCCCTTCACTGCGTCAGGCGGGCTGCCAAGGGCCTGCGCCTTGCTCAGTACCCAGGGCGTGGTGGCGCACGCCGTAATCCCAGCAATCAGGAGGCTGACACAGGAGGATCGTGGCTGTGGTCAGCTACTTAGTGAGGTCCTTCGCAACTCAGACCCTGTTTCAAAATAAAGAATAAAAATAGAGCTGGGGTGTAGCTTGGAGGTAGAATACCCCTAGGTTCCATCCCCAGTACTGCAAAAAAAAAGGGGGGGGGAGAAGGTGTAGCTCAGAGATAGATGTCCCTGGGTTCAATCCCCAGTACAACCAAAATAAAAAGGCATATAATTATTCACTTGCTACTAAATTCTGTTACAGCTTCGTTGTCCTTCCCAGGTTTATGTTGCAAGGGTCTCTTGCCTCCTTCACAAAGGCTCGAATCTGTGCTGTATCTGGCCACTTGGTGGGGACTGCTGTCTACCCTGCTTCAAACCAGTCCACGCGGTAGCCAGGCATCCCGTGTGGCCTCTGCAGGCTCTGACCCCTGGCCAGGCACTGTCTCACAATTATCCACTCCAAGACAGCTTTGCTGTGCCCACGCTCAGCCCCCACAGGCCACGAGGGGTGCCAGCTCCACCCTCCACCTCTCTGGAGCTTCAGGCCCGAAGCCCCCACCCGCTGGACCACTGACTGACTTCCTTGGCCGCCGCCTCCACTCCTTCCCAGTGGCCCCATCTGTCTCAGGGGCACAGACGCCTAAGGTTCAGGCTCGACCCCTCCATGCCACCCCCACGTTTATAGGTCACATCCTGGGCCAGGGCTGTGTCTGGAACCCGCCCCTCCTCCGCCAGCTCACACCTCCAGTCCTGGGCCACCGCTCGCTCCAGTCCAGCTGGTACCTGCTCTCCTTCGGACTCCATCCTCTTTGTCCACTCCAGCCCCTGGGCCTCCAGCGGCCCTCTCCAAAGGCTACTTGTCGGCCCTGGTGGCGACCTTTCTGGGACACCCCCCTCACTCAGCCTCGTTGGTGGCCACGCCCAGCCCTCTGCAGACTCATCCTCACGGGGGCGCTCACCTCCAGGAGGCATGCCCGGCCCCGCTCCTAGTCCCGACAAGCTCACGCACATCCACAGCTAATTACCAGCTACTCATCAGCTCCAAGCTAGCATCTCCAGCCCCACCTCTCCTTTGCACCCCAGATCTCTGTCCACTCACACGTGCCAAGGGCCCTTCAAACTCAAATGCACCTCATCAAAGTGGGGGCTTCATCTCCCTCACATACCTGCCTCCCACGCCTAGAGGATTTTGACGTCCCCGTTGTCCACAGCCCACCCCAAGCACTGAGTTCCCGCAGGCAGCACCTTGGCATGATGCCCATGTGTTCCTGTGTCTGTGATCATGTCCCATCCCTAGTCCCGGGCCCCACCCTCTGCACTGGACTGACATTCCGCAAGTATCTAAGTGGCAGGTCCTCAGTGGCCCACAGGTCAGAGACGAGGTCTGGCTGCAGAAAGATTTGTGAACATCTGTGGCACAAGAGGGGCTCACACCAAGGAAAACTAAGAAAACTGAGCCAGGCGTTGTGGCGTGTGGCTATAATCCCGGTAGTTGGGAGGCTGAGACAGGAGGATAAAAGGTTTGAGGGCAGCCTCAGCAACTTAGCAAGACCTGTTTCAAAATAAAAAGGGCAGGGGTGAGCCAGGTGTAGTGCTGCACACCTGTAATCCCAGTACTTGGGAGACTGAGACGGGAGGATCGCAGGTTCCAGGTGAGCGTCAGCATTAGTAAAACTCATCAACCTAGTAAGACTGTTTCTAAATAAAAAATAAACTGGGCCTGAGGATGTAGCTCAGAAGAAAAAGGTGTAACTTGGAGGTAGAATACCCAACTCTCAGTATCAAATAAAAATAAAAGGGCTGGGGGTGTAGCTTGGAGGTAGTATGTCCCCAGTCCAATCTCTGGCATCTAATAAGTGAATAAATGGCTGGGGATGGAACTCAGAACAGCCCCGAGTTCAACCCCTTATACCACCAGAGCTAAGTAAGAGGAGCGTTTGGAAGGCAGAAAGCACACTAGGGAGCTTCCTGCCAGACGTTTATCAACTGGCTTTCTGTGCGGAAGGAGTGTGTCCACGCACAGAGTATTGCCGATCATAAAATATATGGTGTGTTTATGGTATAAAGTCCATGTAGCCGGTTGATCCTCACGAACAGGGCCTGCTGGTTTCTGCCGTGATTGTGCATACGTAGCCAGGCTGTGCGCCTGGCACATGACCGGCACTCCGGCGCCAATGTTCATGGACATTTTCTCTGTTGACAAGATGGTGGGAACATGTCAAAGATCTATGTCAGGCTTCACTGATGACATGAGTGAGCCTGCTGAATCAGGGAAGTCCTTTCCGAATGCCGGATGGATATTCTCTCAATTGTTCGTGTTATCTACATTGTAATGTCCTCCGGTATGACATGTTTTATCTAAAATTGGGATAGAACCAGATGCAGTGGCACACACCTGGAAGGCTAAGACAGGAGGATTGCAGGTTCGAGGACAGCCTTGGCAACTTAGTGAGACCCTTGTTTCAAAGCAAAAGGCCAGGCATGGTGGCACACGTCTGTAATCCCAATATTTGGGAAGTTGAAATAGGAGGATCACAGGGTTGAGGCCAGCCTCAACAAGTCGTGAGATTCATCAACCTAGCAAGACCTGCTTCCAAATAAATAAAATAAAGCTGGGGGTGTAGCTTGAACGTAGACTGCCTCTGGGTTCAATCCCCAGTATCAAATACACACACAGAAAAAAATAAAATAGGACGTAGGGTGTAGCTTAGAGGTGAAATGCCCCCGACAGGTTTAATCCTGAACATCAACTAAATAAAACAGATGTAACACTTTCCATAATGCCCAGCACACTTAATTAACATTTTCCCATTGTTCTCTTAAGCCTAGGTACTCTAAAAAGCATAAATCAAGCCCTGAACACAGCATTCGCCCATTTCTATGGTGTAAATAATCTCCCCGGGGCTGATTTCAGGCTGGAGCGCCCCGCAGCGTAACCACCACTGTGCGGGTCCTGGCAGGTCCATTAGGACGTGGTCAGCTTTGACCACTATTGCCTCTGCTTTCAGTACAAGCTTAATTGTAGGCTTGCCTGCGTTTATTTATTTATTTTAATGGCCGTGTTTAACAGCTGGCTCATAGATTTGCTGGAAGCTCATCAGGGTGCTCTCCCAAGCCAGGGCAGGCAGCTCCAGCCCACCCAGCCAGCGCCACCTTGGGGGGTGGGCTGAAGAGGCAGGGACAGGAGGACTGAGAAGAAAGGCCAGAGAAGAGACAGAAGAGAAGCCGGCTGGGCCCTGGGGGCACTATGAAGCTTCCAGCCTTGGGAGCCGTGGCCACCCCTCTGGTTGCTGCACGGTCTGCCCAGCACCCCGGAGCTCCCTGAGAGCGGCGCCCGGGAGGGGTGGGACAAAGGGGCCAGAGTCCAAGTGTCCGAGGGTGCCAGCCCTGCAGAGGGCCGGAGCAGGAGCGACACCAGCCCGCTCAGCCGCCTTCCTGCTCAGCCCTGGAAGGGTCGGAAGGGGTCTGAGAACGGGGTCGTGATTCTGCCCAGACACGCAGCGCGGCCTCTCAGGCTGGAGAAGCTGCCCTGGGCTGCTCTCCCTCCAGGGTAGCAGAGCAGAGAGTCAGCCTGGGCCGGGGCCAGCCCACGCCTCTTGGTCTGACCTGGGTGGTCCGCACCTGGCAAGTGGACAGCCAGGAGTCGGGCAGAGCCTGCGGAAGGAGGAGGTCCCGGCCGTGCTCTGGAATGTTCCAGCACGCAGATTAGCTCCCTCCTGTGCCTTCTCAGTCCGAGCTGGCAGAAGCAGCCACCTGTTCCCCACCTCCCCGCCCCCAAGAGACCACAAAGGAAGGAGAAGGGATTCCCAGCCCTGGCATCCTCGGGGCCCTTCCAAGCTCTCCTCGCGGGGGCCATGGCCGGCAGGGGCCCTTCTGGAAGCCGCACCCTCCCGGCCAGTGCGGGCGGGGGCTGCCCTGCGCCGCCCTGCTGTCCGCGGGGACCTGCTCTCCGCCACCGTCCGCAGGGCGGGTGGGCAGCCGAGCCGGGGCTCCTGCGGCGCGGGCGGGGAGGACAGAGCCGGAGCCGGAGCCGACAGAGCCACGGGGAAGGACAGGGCGCTGGAGCGGACGGAGCCGCCCCAGCCGGAGCAGGTGAGCGCTCCCCGGGGCTGGGAACCAGCCCAGCCACCGAGGGCCGGGCAGGAGGGAGGGACTGCTGCTGGGGCCGGGCGGTGACCTTGGCTCCGACCTCTCCCATTCAAAGCCGGCCTCTGGAACGAAGGCTTCTGGGGGGGAGGTGGAGGAGAAGGGCCAGGATCTGAACTGATTGGACCTGCCGCCAGGGGGGTGTGGTGAGGGTCTCCTTTCCAGGGGCGGCAGGCCAGAAGGGCACCTGGCCAGGCTCCCCTTCCCCGGGGCAGGGCTGGGAGGCCCAACACTCCTTGTCCTGGGCACAGGTGCTCACCCCTAGGGAGCTAAAGCACGGGAGAGTGCACTGGGGGTGGGGGTCAGAGGCCCTGGACCCTGGGGGAGCGGCCCAGGGAGAGCAGGGAGGGCCGCAGGGAGCACAGGGAAGTGTTTGCTGAGCGCCCACTCGGTACTTCTCACCCGCTATCGCACTTAGCAGTCTCAGTTTATCCATCCATCCATCCATCCACCCACCCACCCACCCGGGCCCTCTGCCGAGCTGTGGCCTCAGGGGAGGGAGCCGGTGTCTGCCAACTCTCACCCTGCAGTTCGGAGGGAATGGGGAAGAGGTTGTGCTGTTTCTCCTTCCTGTCCCCAGTGATCAGAATTAAACTAGCAATATGCTACCGGATCAGAGAGAGATCCCCGAGCCCCACCGTCCGCACTCCAAGGGCCCCTTCTGTACGCACAGCGCGTGCACGCCAGTCATAACAAGGACGCCTCCTAGTCTCCTTGCAGGTTTTAGTTTGGAATCACCTCTTCCAGGTAGGCTACCAGGACTGCACCCTTGTAGATTGGTGCTTTTGTACTCTGGGCTCCCAAGGCGTGGCCCCTCCCTGGCCATTAGCCTTCAATAGTAGTGGTTATCAGTATTGTCATAGCTGCCTTTGGGGGGGGGGTACTGGGGACTGAGCCTAGGAGCTATTTTCTATGTATGTATGTATGTATGTATGTATGTGCAGTACTGGGGATGGAACCCAGAGGCACTCTACCTCCAAGCTACAATCCCAGCCCTATTTTTTCTTCTTTATTTTGAAACCGAGTCTTACTAGTTGCTGAGAGCCTCACTAAGTAGCTGAGGCTGGCCGCGAACCGCGATCCTCCTGTCTCAGCCTCCCAAGTACTGGGATTTACAGGTGTGCGCCACTGTGCCTGGCTTCACTGCTGTCTTTATCGTGGACTTTCCTTCTACATCAGCTTCAAAACCCTCAGGCACTCAAGTTCCATTTCTATTATGCGCGTGTCTTTCTTTGAGTGTTGTACTTTGGAGACTGGATTACTGCAGACCCTCTATTCTGGGACTAGAAATTTGCAATTCATGGCCATCCGGCACTATTTTCAGATCCCTCGTGCACCTCAAGGACACCTGGCCGGTCTGTCACTTCCTGGGCACTTTGGGTCCAAACCCTATTACCTCAGATGGACTCCAGGCGCCCCCAACTGAGGACAAAGAGGGGCTGGGCTCCGGCTCTAAAGACAGCAGCCCACTCCTGCCCCCTAGAGAAGCTCCTGCCTCCAGCCCTCCCGTCCCCTCCACTCTGGCGTGGGAGAGGGCGGGATGGGGCCTGGCCGGTGTGGGTGGAGGTCCTGGGAGGGGTCAGGCACCACTCTGCTTTTCATTTTCACCTGGACCCCGGTGGTCACATCCAGGGCACAAAAAAACAAACTGTTCTACTACAGTGCAATCCATGATTTTGTAAAGGAATTTGTGTTTCACTCCCCAAAATGGAAAATCAGTTTCCCTGTCACAAAAGGTAGACAAATAAAAACAAGGAAATCAGCTGAGCGTGGGGATTGGGAGGCTGAGACCGGAGGCTCACAGGTTTGAGGCCAGCCTTACAGAACAATTTAGAAAGACCCTTGGCAACTTAGTGAGACCCTGTTTTGAAATAAAAATAAATAAAAAAGGACTGGGAGTTGTAACTGGGAGGTAGAATGCCCTTGGATTCAATTCAAAGCAAGTAACCAAACAAAAACAGAAGCAAAAAAATAGGGGAAGCCAAGCAGTGCCAGTGAGCGTTAGCACGGTGGCCTGCGAGCTCGTGGAGGCCGGCTTTCGAGGTTACAGAGCGGGGAGAGCCCCAGTTCCAGTGGTGTCAAAGACGTGCTCGCCCCCAACCACGACCTTCTCTAGTGTAAGAAGATGAGGGGAGACTTGCTCAGGGAATCGTGCAAACAGCCCCTGAACGCCTTCAGTCAGCCCCCACGGAGCAGAGCGCGGCACAGAGCCCGGGGCGGAGGGAAAACAAACCTTCCGTCCATCCTGTGGGCGCCGGGGGCGGGCGGCTGCTCCTCCAGGAAGCCCACCTGGATGTGCCCGTGTCCCCTTGACAAGCTGGACCGCTCACGCGGCGCACTTTTTATAATGATGAATTGTCTTCTATCCAGAGAGTAAATTTATTTTATTATTTATTTATTTGTGGATCTGGGGATGGAACCCAGGGGCATTCGACCTCCGAGCTATACCCCAGCCCTATTTTTTATTCTTTATTTTGAAACAGGGTCTCACTGAGTTGCTGGAGGGGGGTCCTCGCTAAGTAGCTGAGGCTGTCCACGAACCGCGATCCTCAGGTCTCAGCCTTCCAAATGCTGGGATTACAAGCCCAGCTCAGAGAGTAAATTTAATAATAATAATAATAATAATAATAATAATAATAATAATAAAAAATTCCTGCATTTGCTTTGCTGGCCTCGCCCCCGCCCAGGGCCCGGAGCACCAATGTTCCAGGGGAGGTTAATGGAAACCTGGGTGAGTCTCCTTACCCTGGGCCTCACTGGCCCCTTGCAGAAAGCCTTTCTTCCCTTCTCTCGCCCTCCCCGCTCTCATGCACATCCCACACCAGCGATCCTTCCGCCCTACGGAGGGGCCGGCTTCTCCAGGAAGCCTTTTGCAACCACCCGGCCCACCCGAGCGCTCCTGCCTCCCAAATTTTAATCCCCGGCAAGGCCCATGTCTAGGGGACATTCAGTCCCATGGTCAGGGCTCCCTGCATTTCCGGAGGGCAAGGAGATGAGCAACATGTATACCACAGGTGCCCAATAAGTGCTGTGGAGTAACGGGACCGTTCCACTCGGTGTACCCTTCGAGGCGCAGGCGGGGTGTAGCTCAGTGGTGGAGTGCTGGCCCGCACCCGGAGGCCCTGGGCTCCTCCCGCAACACCATAAAAGCGCGACGTGGGGCCCGCAGCAGAGTCCCACAGAGGTGCTGACTTGAAGCAACGCAGGTTAACGAGGGGAGGATCCTGGCGGCCAGAAATGGGTCTTGGTGCTAAAACTCAACGTGTGGACAAGGGCTGGGTTCTGTGTGAAGGCTCGAGGAGGCTGCGTTTCGCCACCTTTTCCAGCATAGAGACGTGGCCCGCACCTGTTGGCTACTAGTCCCTTTCCACAGAGTGTGTGTGTGTGTGTGTGTGTGTGTGTGTGTGTGTGTGCGCGCGCGCGTGTGTTGCTGGGAATTGAATCCAGAGGCACTCTACCCTCAAGCTACACCCCCAACCCTATTTTATTTTATTTATTTATTTATTTACTTTTTGCAGTACTGGGGATGAAACCCAGGGGCATTCTACCTCCAAGCTATACCCCTGCCCTATTTTTTATTCTTTATTTTGAAACGGGGTCTCACTAAGTTGCAAGGGACCTCACTAAGTAGCTGAGGCTGTCCGCGAACCGCGATCCTCCTATCTCAGCTTCCCGAATGCTGGGATTACAAGTGTGCACCACCACACTTAGCTCTATTTTCTTTTGTATGTATGTATGTATGTATGTATGTATGTATGTATTTATTTGGTGGTACTGGGGTTCCTGGAAACCCTTCTACCTCTGGCCTACACTCCCGGACACCTATTTTTTATATTTTTATTTGGAAACAGAGTCTCTTAAGCCAGTGAGGCTGGCTTCGAACCTGTGCAATCCTCCTGTCTCTGCCTCCCAACAGCGGAGATTACAAGTGTGTGCCACCACGCCTGGCTCTTTTCTTTTTTTAAATAAAAAGTTTAGTGAAGCAGGGCCTCGCTAAGTTGTGGAGGGCCTTGCTAAGTTGCCGAGGCTGGCTGCGAGCCTGCGATCCTCCTGTCTCAGCCTCCCAAGTACTAGGATCACGAGTGTGTGCACCACCACGCCCAGCTCCCCTCCCACCTTTGAAATCAGCAGTGGTTGGTCCAGTCTGTCCATCACTGTACCACTCTGACATCCTCCCTTCCCTGCCTCCTTCTTGGGCTCCTGTGATTACATCGGGTCCACTAGGATGATCCAAGGTGACTTCCCCACCTCAAAATCCCTAACGCAATCCACACCTAAGTCCCCGTTACCACGTATGGTGGCATGGTCACAGGTTCGAGGCATTTGGCGACTTTGGGGTCACTATCTGTGTAGGACAGCTGTCCCCAGCAGCACATTGGCTGGGGGTGTGTTAACAGTGGTGGACGTTTACCGGGCCCTTGGCATGACCGGGAACTGTTGGCTGCCTTCCATTTTTCTATATTTTAGAGGAGCCGCCAAGAGGGTGATGCACTCAGCCAGCGGCAGGGCTGGGATTGGGGCCCCTGCAGCCTGGCTCCCAGCAGCAGCAGCCTGACATCCAGGCGGCCCTGCCCTCTGGTACCATCACTGCTCGCAAGCCACCAGCTGGCCACCTGGGAACAGGCCAGGCAAGGGCCAAAGCCCTGCTCCAGGCCGGGGGAGGGGGCTTCCCCAGGAGGTCTACGTACAAATTCTCTGCTGGCCCTCCCCGTTTCCATCCTTTCCCGCCGCTCTACGCCCCTTAGGGGCACCTAAGCCATTATCCCAGAGGCTGGAGGGGGACTTCCAATGGTCCAGGCACTGAAATCTAGAAAAGGCCCTGTGTGCCCCAGACCCCCCAGATCCATCCCTGTTCTCTCCGGTCTCCGTGTACCAAAGTCATCGGAGACCCAGAGAGAAAAATCTTATGCAGGAAATCAAGGAAGATCAGAGGCCACAGGCTCGGCTCAGTCACAAAGGCGCCTTCTACATGTGAAGCCGCGCAGAACACACAGGCCTCTGTAGGCCCTGGACGAAGGCGGGATTGCTCGCCATGGCCGGAGCACTTCCGGGGGGAACGTATTTCCAAGAGCGTTAGGCTTATTAAGTCACTTGGTACAAGTGTACAATGGCCTGTTGTACTAGCACCCCATTTTACAAATAAGGTAATAGAGGCACAGAAAGTCTTCTTACTTGCCCAAGGCCACATGGCCAGTAAGTGCGGGAGCCAGGATTTCACCCACTTTCCATAAGCAGAGAACCCAGGCTGAGGCTGGCGAGGCTGGCTGCTCAGGCAGCAGAGCTCCCTTTGTGCCTTTCCCATCCAACCTGCTCTCTTTGAACCTGCCAGACAGGGCTTCTGGTTCCTAAGTCAATCAGATTTCAGGAGGGCGCCTTTATATCTCATACATGTGATCCTCCTGTCTCAGCCTCCCAAGTACTGGGATTCTAAGCTTGTGCCATCAGGTCTGGCTGATTTATATTTTATATTTGATTCTAATGCTCAACTTTATAGTGACCCCAATTATTATTATTATTATTATTATTATTATTAATTTTGGCACTGAGGATTGAACCCAAGGGCATTCTATCTCTGAGTGACAGCCCTAGCCTTTTTATTTTAATTTTGAAATGGGGTCTCAATACGTTACTGAGGGTCTTACTAAATTGATGAGACTGTCCTCAAACCTGCAATCCTCCTGTCTCAGCCTCCCAAGTCCTGGGATTACAGGAGTGTGCCGCCATGCCTAACTTACTAACCCACTTTTACAGAAGAACTTTTTCAGCCCTCCATAACTTTTTCGGCTAGCAAACAACAGATCTGATACTTCAGATCTGTTCAGATGCTAAAGTCCCCTAACACCTCCTCCTCCCAAACCAGCTCAGCCTGAGAAAACCCAGCCTGCAGGCTCCCTCTAGGAGTCCCAAGTACATCCAGGGCTGTGACAGGCCCTCGCCGCCCCAGGATGGGTGCACTTCCACTGTGCCTGCACCTGAGCCGGCTCCCCACAGGCCTCGGAGCTTCCTGCCTTGGGTGTCCCCATTAGTCACCATCCGTCTGGGAGCCCCTGGATTATCTGAGTGGGAACAGAAACAACCGTGTGGTGTTCGTCAGGTCTTACTATTAATCAGCTCAGGCCCCAGCCTGCTGGAGTGCGGCTGCTGCCAGGGATAATTCCCAGAACAACCAGCCTCCAGCTGCCCGAGATGCTCCCAGGAGGGAGGGACTGACTCAGCAAGGGCGAGTGTTTCTCAGAAGGAAAGCTGTCCACCTGTGTGCGCAGCCGGTGACAGGAGGCCCGGGCAGCACGAGAGGCTTGGGCCGCGCAGGGACAGAGATGAGTTGGTGCTGGAGTCCGGGAGGAAGCAGGGACTCATTGTATTGTCTGGAGAAGAAGAGAGAGATTTTTTCTGAGGCTGGCCAGCTGCGTTAAATGGAAAAGCAGCAGTGTCTGTAAAAAACAATCGTCTGCACATTCTTAATTCCCGCTCACGCCTGCAATCGTGCAAGTTTGCGGCGAAGCTGCACTGGCTTCTGTGTCCATCAGTCTTGCCGGGAAGTGGGGGTTTTTGGGGAGTTTTGCATGCAGGTGTGGACGGGGTTAAGGACACTGGCAGGCGAGGCCAGCTCTTGGGACTAGCAAGTCTGGCAAGCTGGGAAGACCCCCTGGACCTGCAGGAGGACGGGAGAGAGGACTGCAGGAGGGAGATGCGGCCGGCGCTGCCAGCCAAGGGCACAGCCCACTTGAAGCCAGCCTGGCAGAGGTCCACACCCCTCCCATCCTCTGGCCTTCCTTTAGCGGTTCTTGCTGGCCAACGGCAGCACTGGCCAGAGAGCGGGCTGGCACAGTCCTAGGGTGCGGGATAGAGAGTGGATGTGGATAGGCAAAAAGAAATCCGCAGCAGCTCCCAGCGCCCCGCCCCCTTCCCACATCCCTTTGGCCACCGTTTTCCGGACACCTGCAGGGTGTCATCCTGAGTCTGACAGTGGGAACACGCAGTAAGCCAGTCCTCAAGCTCAGCTCAAGACGCTGCCTGTAGGCAAAATGCCAAGACAAAACAACCCACAGGCGACTGCAGAAGAAATGGATGCGAACGTCACTTCTACCAGGAGCGGAGAATCTCTGACCACGTCTCTGGAGCCCAGCCCAGGGTGGGAGAGGAGCTCTGTGGGCAAGAAAGACAGTTATTAGTGCAGCGTTTCAGATCAGCGTTCCAAGAGCATGGGCCATAATTTACCGTTCTCTAGGCCCTGGAAGGTTCTGGAATGCACGCTTCCTTTTTAACTCAGCCGTTTGTTGTTTATAAGGCTGATGCCAGGTTTTATAGACAAAACAACAAATTCCGCTACCCCTGCCAAAGACTGGACATCCTGACACCAAGAACCAGAGCGGAGCCCAGCAAAAGACAGCAGAAACGGCACTGCGGTGTGTTTCTTTGCTTTTCTGATTCCAGAAGTTTCTTAGGGAGAGTAGTCAGAAATGCCAAGCCTGTGTTCCACCAGCCAGTTTCACATCTTTAAGTAACTAGAATAAGGGCTGCGCTGTTCGGTCTCTGAGAAGTAGAGTATGGAAGCGAAAGTAACTTGATTTAAGGGCATCTGGGCAGTGAAAGGTACTGGATGGATGTGTGCGAGCCTTTGCAAACAGAGGTAGCGAAAGAGGGTAGTGAAATAGAAAAAGAGACGCAGACTGGGCGTGGGGTGCACGCCTGTGATCTCAGTACTTGGGAGGCTGAGACAGGAGAATCACTGGTTCAAGGCCAGCCTCAGCAACTTAGCAAGGCCCTCAGCAACTTAGCTGGACCCTGTTTCAAAATAAAAAATAGAGCTGGGGATGTGGCTCCATGGTAGAAAGCTTGCCTAGCATGCGCAAGACCCTAGCTTCAGATCCTCAGAACTACAAAATTTAAAAAATAATAACAAAAATGAGGAGAGAAAGATCAGTTCACGGCACTGTGCCTGGCGGGGGCCCCACAGGATTCACTTGTAGTGTGTGTGTGTGTGTGTGTGTGTGTGTGTGTGTGTGCGCGTTGCTGGGGGTGGAACCCATTGGCATTCTACCTCCGAGCTCCACCCCCAGCCCTATTGTTTATTCTTTATTTTGAAACAGAGTCTCACTAAATTGCAGAGGGCACCACTAAGTAGCTGAGGCTGGCCTCCAACCCGGATCCTCCTGTCTCAGCCTCCCAAGTACTGGGATTACAAGTGTGCGCCACCACGCCCGGCTTGTAGTAAACTTCTTAAAGAGTATGTGCTGGACTCGAGAGTCAGAATTCTGGATCTGGCAACTTGACAGTGGGCGTAAGGGACAGGACCAGGAAGAACATAAAAACCGTGAGAAGCAGCTTCGGGGACGGAGCTCCACTCGAGTCCTGGCGAAGTCCCTTGAGCACCGAGAGGCTGTAGGCAATTCGTGGAGCCTCGGCTTCCTGATGTGGGAAATGGAGGTGGCGCTGCCTGTGGTTGGGATGGAAAGAGGTCATGCGTGAGCACCGAGGGCGCAGTGGGCGTCCGAATACCTAGGGTATTTGGAGAGGACGAGGGTAACGATGACCGCAGCTAATATCCGTGAGCCCTGCTATGTGCTGGGGGATGCGCTAAGGGCTGGGGTTGACTTAACTCGCGGACTCAGCCCCTTCTCCATGCGCTGTCCCCCTTTGGTCGACAAGGAGATAGGCACTGGGAGGCTAGGGGACTTGTCCGAGGTCACCCTGCAAGTAAGCAGCAGAGCGGGGACTCAGAGAACCTGTGGCTTGGCTTGCAAAGCCCAACTCTTAACCGTATTTAGTGTGGCAATTAAAAAAAAAAAGCACATACACACGCACATTTTCGGGCATGAACTGTGTCCATCCGGAAGACTCCACTGGGAAATTTAGCAAGAAGGAGGGATTTTGAAATGGGGTCCAGCAGAGGGCCCCGACCCAACCTCTGAAAGTGCCTGTTGGGAGTTTGCCAGGCTAGTGCTCGGCAAGAAAGTACCCCCACCCACCGCTCCTCTGGCCCTGCTCCCCCCAGGCTCACCTAGGGAGCAGGGCCCGGAGCCGCCCTAAGGGCTGGTCTCCCTCCCTCCCTTAGCAGCCTCTCTTCCCTTCCCCTACAACTCCACTCCCAGCCAGCTGTCCCGAGCCCACCAAGCTTGCCCCGCAGCCCTGCGCAGAAATGGGGGCGCCCTGCTCTGGGCAGGGCACTGGGTCCAGGACAAGGGCCTTGCAGACAGAGAGCTGTGGGCCTTGATCCTGGCAGGCGGTGCAGGGAATGCTGGGGAGGGCGCCGTGGGGGTACAGGGGGTCCTCATTCTCTTGTCCACTGGGACAACCAAGAAGGCGCCCTAGGAGAGGTGGCTTTTGTGTAACCTGGGGCAGGGCTCAGCAGCCGGCACCCAGGAGGCCTTCTGAGAGGAGAGAGCTCCAGGGTGTGGAGGAGCAGACGGTGCTGCGGGAAGAGGAAGGGGCTGCGGGTAGGATGCAGGGTGATGCGGGCTCTGCCCCTCACTGCCTGGATCCCGGTCCCCACCCCTTCATCTCACACCGGTGTGACCTGGTGTGACCTGACCTCTCTGAGCCTCGTGCCTCCGTGTGTGAAATGGAAGTAATAGCAATATCTTTCCTATAGGGGATCAAGAGAACCTAGGCATTGAAGTGCACGGAACCTTGCCGTGCACACGGCAGGTGCTCCGTGCATGCCGAGGTGTGGCTACTGTTACTCTAGCATCTGTGTGGCAGGAGGCACTAAGGCCCCTGGACTTCTCAGCCGGGGTGGGCACCGAGGCCACTCCGCCTGCCCTCCCGGCTGGCTCAGGCTGCGGACCCAGGTCGCCGGTGTGCGGGGTGGGGGCGGTGCTGCACCCCCCCCCCCCTGCCTTCCTGGCAGGCGCCTGCCTGTGGCCTGCGGTCGGTGTGAACGGCAGGGCGTGCACTCGCAGGTCTGGGTGTGCCCGCCGGCGTTGGGGGCCGGAGGAATCGGAACAGAGCGAGGGCCCGGCTTCCCGAGGAGGAGGCAGGGCCCCCGGCGGCCCCAGGCCACTCCTGCCGGCCGCGTTAAGGCTCCGGCTCCCGATGTCGCCGCGCAGGTACGTGTCCCGCGGGCCCGGCCTTGCAGCCAGCTGCGATCGCCGTCCCCGCGGCCCCGGCCGGGTCCGGGGCTCCGCGCGGTCCCGCAGGCGCCACGAGGATGCGTGCACGCGCGGGCCGGTGCGGGAGCAGCCGCGCGTGCGCGTGCGCTTGGCGGGGGGCGGGCGGGCTGCAGGCCCGAGACCACCCGGGGGCCGTCCCCGCGCCCGGAGTCCGCGTCTCGCTCCTGGGTGGGGTGTCTCCGCTTGTGGTCGCCGCCAGGTTTAGCTGCCGCCCCCTCGGCTGGCCACCTGGTAATTACGCCCTCCACCCCCCAAAAAACCCTAAGACCGCCAGCCCTTTTCCCATTGCTGGGCTGCACGGTTGACCCAAACACCCCTTTCAAAGGAGGCTTTTCCTTTCTGCATCTGCGTGGTCAGCTCGCTGCTGTCGTGCCCAGCGGCACCCCTGACATCAAGGGAGGGGAAGCCCACTCTTCAATCAAGTAGCGCAGCTGCCCCGGTGGTCCTCAGGCAGGACGGGGCTGCGGTGGCCAGAGCAGGGAGCAGGCCCCGGGATTTAGTAGTGGGCAGGGGAGGGCAGACAGCCGAGGTGTGCGGCCTTGGGCAGGCCGCTGGCTTGCGGCTTAAAACCCAGATAAGAAATATGAGAAATACTAACCCTGGCCACCTCACGGGTTGTGAGCAGAAAGATGAGAGACTGGGTTGAAAAGACCCAAGAGAGAAGATAGCGTGGTGGCCTCAACCCCCCCCCCAAAGCCCAGGACAGCTTCCAGGAGGAGGTGAGTTCCTGAGCGTGGCGGCAGTGGACAGCAATGCCGTCCACCCTATCGACTAGAGGATTCGCAGTCCAGAGCAGAGTTCTAGAACCAGATGGCCTGCATTCAAATCTCACCTCTTCCCGTTAGAGCTTCCGCCTTGGCTAAGCCATCTCTTTTCTTTTTGTGGTACTGGGGATTGAACCCTGGGGTGCTCTAGGACGGGGCTACTTTTGATTTTGAAACAGGGTCTCACTAACTTGCTGAGACTGGTCTCACACTTATAATCCTCCTGTCTCAGCCTCCCAAGTACTGGGATGCCATCATCTCAGCCACTATTTATCCCTCCCTTCTCTCTCTCTCTCTCTCTCTCTCCCCCCTCTCTCCTCTCTTCTCTCTCTCCTCTCTCCTCTTTCTCTCCTTTCTTTCTCTCCTCTTCTCTTCTCTCTCTCCCCTGCTCCCCCGCTAAGTAAGGATGGAGCCCAGGGACCCCTGCATGCTAAGCGCCCACTCTTCTATTGAGCTACAACCCAGCACAAATCACCTCTTTTCCAGTCTTAGTTTCTCCTAGGAAATGTTCACACCGGTAGAATTTGCCTCCCTAAGGTGGCTGTGAGATCAGGCCAAGTTCTTGCCTGGAAAGCCTCACTGTGCCTCTGGGTGTCAGCTCTGAGGATTCTGGGTTTGACTGTGGTATTGCACCCTTCCAGGTAAGGCCTGTGGCAGGGAGAGAAGACTCCCCTAACAGAAGAGGCTGGAGGAGGGCGCCCTTCACGCCAGCACAGGAGGGTGGTGGAGAGTGTGAGTTTTACCATCACACCTCCCGTGTTGGCCTCAGAGGAGGGACTTTCTTACCCTTCTGAGCTTTCATAGCCCAGAGGGGAAATGGAGATAATTATAGCCACCTCATAGAATTGTTATAAAAATTAAAGTCAGATAACTATACGAATGAATCCCACACATGATAGGCCCTAAAGTGATTTAGGGTAAAAATGATATTCTAGTTATTCATTGCTGCATAACAAACCACTTTAATTTTATTTATTTATTTATTTATTTATTTATTTTGCGGTACTGGGGATGGAACCCAGAGTCATCATACCTCCAAGAGACACCCCCAGCCCTATTTTTTATTCTGGATTTTGAAACAGGGTCTCACTGAGTTGCAAAGGGCCTCACTAAGTAGCTGAGGCTGTCCTCAAACCGCGATCCTTCTGTCTCAGCCTCCCAAATGCTGAGGTTACAAGCATGAACCACCACACCCGGATAACAAACCACTTTAAAAGACATTCACTTAGGCTGGGCGTGGTGGCGCACACTTGTAATCTCCGCAGTTGGGAGGCTGCGACAGGAGGATCGTGATATGAGGACAGCCTCAGCTACTACTTAGTGAGGCCCTTTGCAACTCAGTGAGACCCTGTTTCAAAATAAAGAATAAAAAAATAGGGCTGGAGGTGTTGCCCAGAGGTAGAATGCCCCTGGGTTCCATCCCCAGTACTTAAAAAAAAAAAAAAAAAAAAAAGACATTCACTTAAAAAAATGCTCATTTAGCTGGGCGTGGTGGCGCATGCTTATAATCCCAGCATGCAGGATACTGAGACCTGGAGGATCGCGGTTCGCGGACAGCCTCAGCTACTTAGTGAGGCCCTATGCAATTCAGTGAGACTCGGTTTCAAAATAAAAGAATAAAAAATAGGGCAGAGGGTGTGGCTCGGAGGTCGAATGCCCCTGGGTTCCATCCCCAGACCCGAAAAAAAAAAAAAAATGCTCCTTTAGCTGGGCATGGTAGTGCACACCTGTAATCCCAGTCCTTGGAAGACTGAGACAGGAGGATTGCAATTTTGAGGACAGCTTCAGCAGATAGACTCTCAGCAACTTAGTGAGACCTTGTCTCAAAATAAAATAAATAAATAAATAAAATAGGTCTGGGGTGTAGCTCAAAGGCAGAATGCTCCTGGGTTCAATCCCCAGTACCACCAAGCAAAAGAAAGAAAGAGAAAGAAGAAAGAAAGAAAGAAAGAAAGAAAGAAAGAAAGAAAGAAGAAAGGAGGAAAGAAAGAGAAGGCTCATTTCTTCTGCTCACAAGCCTGTGGTTGGAGTAGGGCTGGGTGGGGATGCCTGCCCTCTGCTCCTTGGTAGCCTCAGCTGAGCTGACCCTCCAGGGGTGGAGGCCCTCTCCCATGACCACCCACTACGGGAGGCGGTTGGCCCTGGCTTGCAGTTGGGAGCCCAGCTGGGGCTGTGAGCCAGGGTGTTGGTTTCTCCTGTGCTGCCTCATGGCTTGGCACTTAGGTTTCAAGAGCAGCTATCCCAAGAGACAGAGAGTGGGAGCTGCGGGTCTCTTCAGGCCTGGACTCGGGATCTGGGTCTGTTACATTCTGCTGGTCACACCCTCACAGAGCCTAGCTCCATTCAAGAGGAGGGGACTTAGATCCCTCTGTCAACGAGATGAGTGCCAAATACTTTACAACCATCTTGGATCCCCTATGACTTGGAAGTCTTCCCTTTTATTCTTCCTTGTTTCTTTTTCTGAGAGCCACAAATGGGCTCATCTTCTTGCAAAGACACAGGGCTTCTTCCAGCAGAGATACGGGTGTCCATGTCAAGGCCCTTATCACAGAACCAGTGTCTCTGGTCCTGACTCAGGGCTGAGGGAGCAGGTGTCCTTCATGGGCTGCTTCCAGGGAGCCTCTCAGGCTTTGGTCCCCATCTCTGCCAGCGTCATGCCTTCAGCACAAGAAAGAGAAGCCAGGGAGAGAGTAATTTGGCCTTGGGCTGTTAGCGTCTACCGGGTGGCTGGGGCCCAATGTCCTGAGCATCCTTCCCTGGACAAGTCTGCTTATTTTCAAGAGAGTGGCTGTCTGGTGGTTCCACAGTGATTGATGTGATACATTATTAGGTTATTAATTGACGGAGTGGAGCAGTCTGGGTGGGCAGACAGGAGGCGGGAGTGGTGGGCCCCGGGTTGCCATGGCAACCCCGAGGCCTGTGGCTGGGAGCCAGAAGGGTGCCTCAGGCAGCTCTGACCTGCTCAGACCACAGTCCTTCCCGCCGGGCAGCAGGCTTCCGTGGTGATGTGTTTCTGCACAGGGCCAGCCACCCACACCCTTTGAGTCAATTTCCACCGTCTTCCTGTTGCCTCGTTCATATCCTGTCTGTCTCCCCCAGGTCACAGGCTTCTAACTTCGGCTTCAGCCATGCTGGCAGAAATGGAACTTAGATCCTCTTTTTCACTCCAACAGTGGACATGCTGGTGTGCATTTCCCTTGGGAACAAAACAGGCCCAGCTCCTCCTTCCTCAGGAAACTCACTGGGTGAAGGGGGAGATGGCGTTCACACGAGGCGTCACACGCTGCACGCTGTGAATCCCGTATCACCACCAGCACCACCATTAGCATTGCTATTGGTACTGAGGACTGAACCCAAGGGCACCCTGCCTCCAAGCTCTACCCCCAGCTCTTTTTTGTTTTGAAACAGGGCCTTTTTCAAGTTGCTGAGGGCCTTACTAAATTGCCGAGGCTGGTCTCCAACATCATCCTCCTGCCTCAGCCTCCCAATACTGGGATTACAGGTGTGCACCACCACTGCCCGCTCACATTCATTATTCAGATGCACCGAGCTCAGAGCTCGAGGCGAATCCAATGCTTCCGCTTGCCAGCCGCGTGGCCCTGCGTCTCTCTTCTGTGGTAAAGCTGGGTGATCAGTTTTGCCTGGCAGGGTTGCAGTGGGACATTTTCTAAGTAGTCTGGGAGAAGCCTGGCACCTGGCACATGGTGGTAAGTCCAGGCATGGAAGTACCCACCCTGCATCCCTTTGCCCAGTCCCCACCTGTCATTTGGAACTCCTGGCCACTCTCCTTCTGAGTGAGGAGCCCTGGCCCAGCTCTCCAGCCACAGTGAGAAAACACCCAGGATGGAAAGGAGCCAGAAGGGACAGGGTCCATGCCGTGGTGTGGACGGGACAGAGGCTCAATTGGCGTCAGGGAACGCTATGTGAGGAGGTGGTGCTGGGTCTGGGCCTTAAAGCGTCCATGTGCGTCAGAAGCCCTGGGGGATTGCTACAGATGCAGCCTCCTGGGCCTCAGCCTTAAGAGATCCCGACTCAGTGAGTCCAGGGCCGGGCCTGGGAATCTGCATCGGGTTGGGGAGAATACTGATACAGTTGGCCCAGGCTCACCTGAAAAAGGGTGCTTTGAGGATTTGGGGGGTGGGGTCTGACCTTAAAGGTTGGGAAGCCTCTGGAAGCTGGAAAAGGCAGGGGAACGAATTCCTCCGGACTCCCCGGAAGGAGCAGGGCCCTGCCGACACTCTGACTTTAGCCCGGTTACGACCCACCTCAGACTTCCGACTGCCAGGACTGTAAGATAAGACTGGTTTTAAGCCGCCGAGTGTGTGGCGATTTGCCACAGCAGCCGTCCACCATAAGTGCGGTGTCTGTGTGTGGCGTCGAGCAGCCCTGGGTGCAAATCGCTGCACTTCTGTGCCAGTTGCACGTGGTCTCTAGTCTCATGTGCCTTGCCTATAACACAGGAACAATCCCTGCCATGTAGAGTTGAGGCGAAGATGAAAGCGGGGAGAGGCCAGAAGGCTCTCAGTACAGTGCCCGGCCCCAGCATGCGCTCAGGAAGATGATCCAGGAGGCACTCAGTGAAGTGCTTGGTCTCAGCACTCGCTCAGGAATGGTGCTGGCTGCTCTGCTCTGAGCTGCTCCGGGCCCTTCTCTAGCGCTGGAGGTCCTGGAGTCTGGCGCCTTGGTAAATTCTCTTCTCTTCCTCCTCTTGGCCCCTGACCCTTCCCGCCGCGCCATCCTTAACTCTGACTTGCCCCCTTTTGGACTTGCAACAATGCAGCACCGCCAGGTGTCCAGGCGACCTCTGCAGAGACTCCCGGATCTGAGTGCGCGCTAAAGTGTAGGTAGGGCTGCAGTCTGGGGACACAAGCGCCCCGAGCCAAACTGCAGATGGCTAATTATAGGCATTGTTTATAATTGTCGGAGCCCCTGGGGAGCCTCCCAGCCCTTGCTTCTCAAGTCAGCTGTCATTTGAGCACCTCAGAACCCTCCTGGGGAATAAGGAGGTGGTCCCAAGCCAATGCCTGACCAGCTGGGCCTCCAAGGAATCAGACGGTGGGGCAGGATGGCCATCCTCGTGGTCCTTACGGCCATCTGCACCACCGGCGGCATGCATCCTCACTAACTCGCTCCCAGGGGGCGTGTGATTCTCACGGTTCCTGAGTGGGGAGGTGGCAACGCCCCTATTTCAGCTGTAGGGCTGGGCCAGAGCTTCTGGTCTTAACCTCCATCCTGGGCTGGCCTCCAGGTGACCAGGGTCTGCCTCCTGCGTTGCAGGCCTTGCTTGGTGCCACCCACGCGGAGCAGACGGAGGCCCTCTCTAAGCTGACTCCCAGCTGCCTAGACCTCTGGGGAGGCCAGCGGGGGAGCCCTGGGGCTCTCGAAGCAGCTTCCAGGTCAGCAGAGAAAGTCTACAGCCCTCCGGAGCCAGCCCCCTGAGATGTTTGTGCTGGAGCACGATGGGACATCCAGGGCTCAGTCCAACCTTCTGGGGCTGCCACCTGGGGGGGCCGTGGTGCTTCATGACTGCCATCACTGGGGTGGAAGGGGAGAATGAGCGAGCGGGGGCAAATGGCTACCTGGCCAGACCCAGGCACTTCCGGGACCCGGAGCCGCAGGGGGCGTGGCCCTGTAGGTGGGCGAGGTCACGGATGTGGGCGGGGTGCGGGTCTCAGGCGCCGGCTCCTTCCCAGGTCCTCACCTGTGGTCAGTGGTTTCTCAAATTCTGCCACTTCGGGCTGAAGGGAAGAAACCTAAAGGTGGGGAGTAGGGCAGAACATCCAGGGAAGGACGGGACACAGCGCCATCAGTGTTTCCGCAGGTGTAGACAGTGAGGTACAGATGGCCCACATCCCTGTGTCCTGTTAGGCCAGAGGAGTGAGCTGGGGGTAGCCAGGCAGTCACCATGGGTCCTGCACTCCCATGCCCCAGCCCTCCCGTGTGACATCAGGGAGAGTCAAGCACACCCCGCCACTCGGGAGCAGCCCCTGTGTCTAAGCTGGGCCCGCTGTGCTAGAATAGGCGGCCGCCTCGCCTGTAGCTGGAGACGGCTAACGTGGGGGACGCTTGAGAAGACCTTCCACAGGGCTGCCCTTGCTTGAGGGGATCCCACCAATACCACCCTGACCGGACGTGAGCAGGTCATTCTTGGTGGTAGTGGGCATTGAACCCAGGGGCGCTCTACCCCAGACCTTGTGGATTGGGTTCTTTCTTTTTAATTTTGAGACAGGGCCTTACTAAGTTGCTGAGGCTGGCCGTGAACCTGTAATCCTCCTGTGGCAGCCTCCTGAGTACTGGGATTACGGTGTGCATCACTACACCTGGCTAGCAATTCGCTCTTTGGAGATGATGGGTTCCACAGATCTCTTGTCAGAGCAGGAGAACTTGTGTCCTCCAGGACCCCAAGCATGGCGTGTGTTGTCTTCCTGGCTCAGGGCACTCTCCAAGGGGCCAAAGGAACAAGCCCCCGATGGACTGGATCATTCGTGTCAGGTCCTGGTCCAGAGCCTCCGCCCTCAGAGCCTGGTTTTCCCCACCTGTAAAACAGGGTCGGGAGGCTCCAGTGGTTCTTGCAAGTCCTGTACTGCCATTGATAAGGAGGGTCAGTGGGTGCTCCTGAGAGCTGAGAAGCCCGCCAGGCTCAGCCCTGAGCTCGCTCCCTGCTCTGTCTGGTCCACAGTTTAAAATACTCATGTTCCGTGACCCCTGCCTGGACCCTTAACTCCACTGCGCCCCGCTTGCAGAGCAGATCTGATCAGCCTTGGGCCAGAGTGGTAATTTCCTGCCCCGATAGCACTTACAGTCATTAGGGAGTTTTGAAAAACATCTGGGAAGGCACAATTTAATTAGCTTGGGGTGCCTGGACATTTGTGTTCTATATGGGCTCTGGGGTATTTTCTAAGCCTTATGACCAGGGCCAAGACCCACTGACCCAGATGTTGGCTGCTGGGCACAAGGGTAAAGCGAGAACAGTCACCTTCCTGTCGTCCCTTTGTCCTTGTGTGTGTCCACATTGGACCACTAAGCAGCACAGACTCTAGGTACCTGGGCGAGGGCCGGAGTTGCTCCAGGAAAGACCTGAAAGAGGGGCTCCATATCCTGGCTCTCCTCGTATCCAGCAGGTGCCCGGAGGTGTTTCCATGGATAGGATAATTGCAGCTGTCTCCCTTTTGGCACCCCCTACACCCCCAGGGCACCTGTCCCCAGCTGGGGTCTTAGCGTTCTGGCAGGGTTGCTCCCTGGGCCATGAGGAAGGAGGGTGGAGAGTGCCTGGAGCAAGTCGCTCTGCCCGCCGCCCTCAGCCCTCATCCTCCTGCTGGCGTGTGGTTCCTCGGCAACGGCCCAGCCTGACACCAGATGGAGTTCACATGATTCTGCCTCAGCTCAGGAATGGGCAGCCGCCAGCTGGGGACTTTCTACAAGGAGCTAGGAGGTTGGGTCTGCGGGAAATCGCAGGAGAGCTCATCTGGGCTGCAGGCTTGCCCGGGCTCTGCGGAGCCACAGCTGGAGCCCAGCTGTGGAGGTTGGAGGGCAGAGCCCAGCTGGGCGGGGAATCAGAGCAGATTCATCCCGGATCGGCCCTCCAGAAGACCCCATCCTGATTCCAGGAGCTGCCTGCTCCCTGCCAGCTCCTCGCCTTGACTGCAGAGACCACGCTGCCTTCCTGGGAGCAGAGGCTCCAGGGGAGTCGGGGCAGTGCCGGCAGGAGACCATCCTGCTGTTTCTAACCTGACCCATTGGTGGATCAATTTAGTAGTAGCTCATGACCTGATTTATAAAGAAATGAAATAAAATAGACAGCGTCAGCATGCACGGCCAGGAGCGGGTAAGTGTTGCTTGCAGAAAGTTTGACGTGTGTGTATCTGTCTCTCCGTGATGGATCATAAAGCTAATAGTATCTTTTCCTATGATTTGTGGTCAACAAAGCTTAAAGGCAGCAGACCTGCTGCATGGGCCACTGGGTTCTGTATTCTGATCCATCCTAACTGTACTGTGTGAGCTTAAACAGCTGGTTTGTCCTCTCTGGGCTACAGGTTCTGTGAAGTGGGTTAAGAATTCCAGCTCTGCCCACTCACAGGGACATTGTGAGCCCCAATGAGACTGAGTTTTAAGGTGGTTATAAAGGAAGCCGGGCGCGGTGGCACACCTTTGTAACCCCAGCATTTGGGAGGCTGAGACTGGAGGATCATGGTTTGTGGACAGCCTCGGCTACTTAGTGAGACCCTTTGCAACTCAGCGAGACCCTGTTTCAAAATAAAGACTAAAAAATAGGGCTGGGGGGGGGTGTAGCTCGGAGGTAGAATGCCCCTGGGTTTTATCCCCCGTGCTTAAAAAAAAAAAAAAAATGTTACAAGGGCTTTAGAACCGAGACTGTGGTCCTTGTCATTGCAGAAGGGTGGCTATTTGGCAGAAGGATGGGCGCCAAAACGCAGCCTGATTTCTACACCTTCTTACATGGAAGCAGCCTCTGATATTAGCTCTTTTAGGAGAGGAAACGGTCCTGTGTGAGATGTGGAGAGGATTGGTCAGCTTGAGGGACGGGAAGCTGGGCCCACAGGAAAGTCCCCAGCTTGTGGGCCGGGGCGCCCGAGCAGTCCCTGGCGCTGTGAGTAACTGCCTGCGTGCCCGAGTGCACCGCACAGGAGAAAGGGGCGGTGAGCTAGATTGCTGTGTCTGTGCCAGCTGCAGTCCAGGGCCTGGGCTCCTCCATCCCCTCACCTGGAACCTGCAAAACACCCTTAGCTGAGCTCAAACAAATGCTTCCTTCCTGTCGAGGGCTCAATTTCTCTTAGTCGTTAGAGTCCAGGGAAATGTCAATGTCGACCGAAGATGTGCTTCTAGGCATGGAGTCACTTTCTGGGCAGTTTTCTCAATTTCTTAGCTGGATGACACAATGTCATTTTCAATTTTGTTCCACAACCCCCTCCGCCCGGGGAGACCACAGACCAAGTGCACAATAGGTTTTCTTTTCTCAGCGGGTGTGGCAGAAATAGTTGAGCATCCTCCAGGTGCAGGAGGCTGGTCCAGGATGGAGGCTGCTGGCCCTTGCAGGGCGTCTCGAGGCTTGGAGGTCAGAGAGTGAGGTGTACTGGAGAGCGGGGGCTAGCTGGAGTCAAAACCTGGCTTCCACGTCCCAACAGTGGAATCATGAGCAGGTTGGCTCACCGTTTTGAGCCTTAATTTTTTTTTTTATCTGTAAAGTGGGGGGCAGTGAGTGTATTGCCAAAAGGGAGAACAAACGTATAGAAACGAGCGTGGTGAGTGGAGGGCTCTGGACAGATGAGGCTTGGTCTTTCCATCGCATCTGTCTTCCACTTACAGAACACTTCTGTGTCCATTGTGGTCTTTGCTTTCTGAGGATTGAGTTCATTCCAAAGTCCAGGTAGAGAAGGGCACTCCTGGCAAGGTGTACTTTCCATCTGAGGGGGGGGGTGTCTGTCCTCAGGAGTGGTAGAGGGGTGCGCTGGCTGTGACAAAGGCTGGGTGAAAAATCAGCACCCTCTGCCCCATTCACGTGCCTAAGCAGAGAGGAGGCCGTGGAATTTCTTCCTCCTCACTGTCCTGTTTCTACCTACGACATCTTTGCTCCAGCACCCAGCCTCCAAACCCCATCCACCACCTAGCCACTCTCCCACCTCGGCTCACCCATCTGCCCACCCATTCACTCATCCGTCTACCCCTCACTCATCAGCTCATCCACCAATCTCCACACCCACTTAGCTACACACCCTTTCACCTCCCACGTATTCATCTATCCACCTACTCACTCATCTGTTTGTCTGTCTACCCCACACCCATCAGTGTACCCACCCACCCACCTCTCTCCCCATCCATTCATCCACCAAGTAACTCTTAAAGGAGCCAGGCGTGGTGGCGCACGCTTGTAATCCCCGCGCTTGGGAGGCTGAGACAGGAGGATCGCGCAGGTTCGAAGCCAGCCTCAGCTACTGAGTGAGGCTCTCAGCAACTTAGTGAGACCCTGTTTCCAAATAAAGTATAAAATAGGTCTGGGAGTATAGCCCGGAGGTAGAAAAGCCCCTGGGTTCCACCTCTAGTACCAGAAAGAAAGAAAGAAAGAAAAAAAGCTCTTAAGGACCAGGCGCTGGGGAACCTCTCGTTTTCCTCTGGGTGCTCCCCACGTCCTTTGTAATTAGGCGTCAGTCTCCACAGCTTCTTGTAGTCCCCTCTTTGGCCAGGTCGTGCCATGCTGAGCTGCTTTCAGTTCCCCGAAGGCACTCATTCTCTCCCTCTTGTCTCTAACCTGTCACATTTCCCACAGGCAGACAGCTCCCCTGCTTGGGCAGCCCTTCCTCCTCCTCTTGGTCTTAGGGCAACTGTCACTGCTCAGGATAAGCTTTCTTGGCTGGGTTAGGCCACCTCCAATGAATTCCCATAAAATCATGTTTTGTTTTGTTTTGTTTTGTTTTTTGTACTGGGTACCCTTCTACCTCCGGGCTACACTCCCAGACCTATTTTATATTTTTTTATTTGGAAACAGAGTCTCTTAAGCCAGCAAGGCTGGCCTCGAACCTGCGTGATCCTCCTGTCTCCGCCTCCCAAGCGCGGGGATTACAAGCGTACGCCACCACGCCTGGCAATCCTGCGCTCTTTTTATGAGCTAGTTTCATTTATCTTCTCCCTCCATCATAAGAACGCAACCTGACTGTAGGCTCTGGTGTTGAGGGTATCGGCTTCCATATGTTAGATATTCAATGAGTAAATATTTTTATATGAACGACTACTTGGATGAGTGGGTAAATGGATGGATGGGTGTAAGGGTATGTATGTTTAGATAGATGGATAGATGAACAGATGGATGATGGATAGATGGACAGATGAGTGGTTGGATGGATGGATGGATGAATGGATGGATGGATGATTGGAGAGCCATGGGAGCAGGGTTTACATTTATGTTTCAGAGGACAGCTGGAAGAGGGAGATGGGCAGCCAGATAGGAGGCTGCTGCACTGACTCCAGGGAGGAAGCCTTGACCAAGCCAAGGGTGCTGGGGAGAGAGCTGAGGAACAGGAGGTGGATGTGGCCAATACTTAGGACTTGAAAATGGCAGGCCGTGGTAATTGATGCTGTAGCTGAGAATGACCTGAGTGATTGGACGGACAGGTGGGGGCATTGCTTTCAAAAACAGATTAGTGGAGAAAATGGTAGGCCCAGGATGGGCCTCACGAGCATGTCCTGTGAGATGTCAGGAGCTGTTTATGCAACCTTGAGCCTGGGAGAGGCCCGGGAGTCTTCAGTGTGTCATGGGGTTGAGACCGCAGAGGAGATGCCAATCCACAGAGGCTGCATGGAGTGAAAAGGGTGACCCAGCACTTAGTGTGTGGGGAGGTGCCGCAGCACCACCAGACACTGATTGGCACATGTGGTGTGTTATTCCTGTCTTCCGTACGTGGAGGTTTCCTGAGGGTGGGGGCCCTTTCTTGTTCATCTCTAAGTCCCTTGTGTCTAACCTGGTGCTGTGAACATTGTACCTTCTCTACAAATACTCAGCTCAGGAAACCCAACGGTGCTGGACAGTCAGGAAAGCTGCATCGTCTCTCTGGACCTTAGTTTTCTCATGTCTACAATAACACGGCTGTTGTGAAGCTGGGACAGGAAATCAGAAGTAAAACGCTCTTGTACAACTGAAATATTTGGCAAATAAAAGGTGTAGGCTTTTGGATGGGTTCGGTCACTGGTTCTTGAAAGCCTGTATCAGTCTGGACATGCCCAGGGACCGTGTCCCATTTCTGCCTACAGGTTCTGCTGGGTCCTAAGTTCCCTTTCCAGCTCTCAGCCCCCTCCTTGGGGACTTGTGCAGGACACATGCTCAGGAGCTGGGCCCAAGACCTTCTGGACCGTCCTCATGCCCTGCTACTCAGAGTGTGGTCCATGGCTCAGCAGTTTGGCCGCCTCCACATCACCTGGGAGCGTTTTCAAAACGTGAAATCTTAGCCAGGCGTGGTGGCGCACGCTCGTAATCCCCGTGCTTTGGAGGCGGAGACAGGATCGTGCAGGTTCGAAGCCAGCCTCAGATGGCTTAAGAGACCCTGTTTCCAAATATAAAATAGGTCTGGGGGGGATAGCCTGGAGGTAGAAGGCTCCTGGGTTCCACCCGCAGTACCACCAAAAAAAAAAAAAAGTGAAATTTTTGCCGGGTGTGGTAGTGCACACTTGTGATCCCAGCATTCAGAAGGCTGAGATAGGAGGATCATGGTTCAAGGACAGCCTCTGCTTCTTAGTGAGGTCCTTTGCAATTCAGTGAGACCCTGTTTCAAAATAAAGAATAAAAAATAGGGCTGAGAGTATATATAGTTCAGAGGTAGAATGCCTCTGGGTTTCATCCCCAGTACCGCAAAAGAAAAAAAAAAGAAAAAACATGAAATCTTGAGTCTGCCCTAGACACACTGAATCTGGAAACTAAAGATGAGGCCTCATCATCTGTCTTAATAAACTTTTGAGGGATGCTGATACCCTGAGTTCAAGAACTGCTGTTTTTTTTTTTGTTTTTTTTTTTGCTCCAAAATAAATGTAGGAAGTACTTTAATCCATCATAGCAAATGTTTCTTCTTGAACCTGCAGGCTTGAATACTTCTGATTTTGGTTGCCATAATTAACTTACTGCTGGCCTAGGGAAGAGGAAGCTCTGAACCGCGCCCCACCCCGCGCGGCCCTGCACTCACCGCCGTAAACAGCGGCCTTCAGGCCCGGTGACTGCCAGGGAATTTCCAGGACCTGACGGGACATGTTTTCATGGGGGCTTCATCTGCTATGTTTTGCTGGGGCCTGGGGAGCCTGTGCTTTGAATAGATGGTCTCTTCCTGTACGTCCTGCCTCTCACCAGGAATGAATATAGAAGTGAAAGCAAAAGATAAACAAGGCTACTCGAGTGCCCGGCAAGTGGGGCTGTGAAATGGTGCAGCCAGCGTGGAAAATAGGAAGGTGGCTCCTCCGAGAACTGGACAGACAGCTGCGATATGGCCCCGTCGCTTGAGTCCTGGTTTGGAACCTAGACTAGAAAATGGGAACTCCAGCAGATTTGTGCCCATCCATGTTCAGAGCAGTATTTTTCAAAATAGCCAAAAGACGGGAACTGCCCAGATGCCCACTGACGGGTGAATGGACGAACAGAAGGTGGTGTGTGCCCGTCACTACATTTTACTCAACCATAAGAAGGCAGGAAGCCGGTGTGGGGGCGCACGCTTGTAATCCCAGCATTTGGGAGGCTGAGACAGGAGGATCGCGCAGGTTCGAAGCCAGTTCAGCTACTTAGTGAGACCCTGTTTCCAAATAAAATATAAAATATAGGTCTGGGAGTGTAGCCGAGAGGTAGAAGGCCCTTGGGTTCCAACCCCAGTACCACCACCACCCCCCAAAAATAAAGGAGGCAGGAAATTCTGACCCATGCTACAACATGGATGATGAATCGTGCGTGTGTGTGTGTGTGTATGTGTGTGTGTGTGGTACTGGGGATGGAACCCTTCTACCTCCAAGCTACACTCCCAGACCTATTTTATATTTTTTATTTGGAAACAGGGTCTCTTAAGCCAGCGAGGGGCTTCGAACCTGCGCGATCCTCCTGTCTCCGCCTCCCATCACCGGGATTATAAGCGTGCACCGCCACGCCCGACAACATGGATGAATCTTTCAGAGAGTATGTTAAATGAAAAAAGCCAGCCACGACAGCACAAATACTGTGTGTTCCATCTATACTCAGTCCCTAGAGCAGCCAAAATCATAAAGACAGAAAATAGAATGGTGATTGCCTTGGCTGGAGCATTAGTATTTTTCTTTTTCTTTCTTTTTTTTTTTTTTTTTTTGCGGGTCTGGGGATGGAACCCAGGGGCATTCGACCTCCATTTTTTAAATTTTTTGTGGTACTGGGGTTCCTGGAAGCCCTTCTACCTCCGAGCTACACTCCCAGACCTATTTTTGTACTTTTTTTATTTGGAAACAGGGTCTCTTAAGCCAGCGTGGCTGGCTTCAAACCTGCGCCATCCTCCTGTCTCCACCTCCCAAGCGCGGGGATTACAAGCGTGCACCACCACACCCGGCTTTTCTTTCTTTATTTTGAAACAGGGTCTCACTAAGTTGCAGAGGGCCTCACTAAGTAGTGGCTAAGGCTGTCAGGATCCTCTGGTCTCAGCCTCCGGAATGCTGGGATTACAAGTGTGCACCCCCATGCCCAGCCCTGGAGCATTAGTATTTAATGGGTGTGGACCCTCACCTTCCTAAGGTGGAGACGGGGTGGTGGTGGCTGCACCACAAAGCAAATGTATTCCAAGTGCTGAGCTGTCGCCTGAAAATGGTCAGGATGCTAAGTGGCGTGGCGTGTGTGTGTTTGTGTGCGCACAAATTAAAATAATGTATGTGTTTATATATAATATATAAAATACATGCATGTGTGTATATATATGTATATACACATACACAGTACATGTGTGTGCGTGCACAAATTAAAATATATGTGTGTGTATATATAATATACATAATATATTATATATATGCATGTGTGTATATATGGATATATACACACACCGTGAGTGCGTGGGGTATGGTGCTGGGGATTGAACTATTTTACCACAGCTAAAACAACAAGAAGCAGGTAAGGCAGTACATGCCCGAGACCCCGGTACTTGGGAGGTTAAGAGGAGGATCGCAGGTTTGAGGCCATCCTTAGCAACTTCACAGGAGTGTGGGTAGAAAAGAAAACGCCGAAAGGCTCCTTTAAGGAGTGATGGGGAAAAGAGGTTACACAATGCCGGTTTAGACCCAGTGAAGTTTTCCAGCCGAGAAAGAACAAGTGGTTCAGGCCTTTATCATGCGGAGTTTATAATGTGGATCTACAACAAAACATTTTATTCTGTCTCGCTCACACTTTATGTGCGCGTCCGAAGTCTGCCCAGTTCTCAGCAATGTGAACTTTTCATTGGTTCTTGTAAAATTATTGCGTGTGTGTGCATGTGCGTATGTGTGTGCGTGCGTGCGTGCGTGTGTGTGTGTGTGTGTGTGTGTGTATTACTAGAGATTGAACTCAGGGGCCTTCTACTTCCAAGATATAACCCCTAGTCCTTTTTACTTTTTTTTATTTTTTATTTTTTTGAAGTACTGAGGATGGAACCCAGGGGCATTCTACCTTCGAGCTACACCCCCAGCCCTATTTTTTATTCTTTATTTTGAAACAGGGCCTCCCTGAGTTGCAAAGGGCCTCACTAAGTAGCTGAGGCTGTCTTCGAACTGCAATCCTCCTGTCTTAGCCTCCCAAATGCTGGGATTACAAGCGTGTGCCATCATGCCCGACTTACTTTTTTTTTTTTTTTTTTTGGTGGTACTGGGGGGTGGAACCCAGAGTCTTTCTACCTCTGGACTACACTCCCAGACCTATTTTCTATTTTATTTAGAAACAGGGTCTCACTAAGTTGCTGAGAGCCTCACTCAGTAGCTGAGGCTGGCTTCGAACCTGTGCGATCCTCCTGTCTCAGCCTCCCAAGCGCGGGGATTACAAGTGTGCACCACCACTCCTGGCTTACTGATTTTGAAACAGGGTTTCGCAAGGTTGCTGAGAGCCTCACTAAGTAGCAGAGGCTGTCCTGTAACCTGTGATCCTCCTGTCTCAGCCCCCCAAGTACTGGTATTTTTTACAGGCATGCTCCAGCACACCCAGCCAGGTTAAAACTATCTTTCTTTCTTTTCTTTTAAATTTTATTTATATGTGGAACATATTGAAAATGGTATACATTCAGGCTGTGCTTGGTACCCTCTTCCCTCCCCCCATTCCCCTTCCCTCCCAACAATGAGTGTCCAGTTAACCATGCTATATTCATACTTTTACGCATATTCAAATGTAGCTCCTCCATTAATCAACCTCAGCCTTCTTCCTCTCCTCTCCTCCCATTCTAGCTTTGCTGAGGTTTCCCCTCCATTATCTGGAGTCCCTCTGGTATCCCCAGTGCTCCCTAATTTGGGCATACTAGAGAAAACCTATGTCCCTTCTCCACCATCTTTAACTCCCCTCTTGCCTTTGGGGAAATAAAATGCCCTGCATTTTATATCTGCTACTTGATGTGGTCCTGATACTGGCAAGGAAACTGAGGCTCAGAAAGGTAAGTCACGCTCACACAACCTGGTCGTGGCTGCCCCTGGCCTGGTACTCTTGTCCCTCAGCCCCTGGTCCAGACTTTCCCCAGCTCCATGGAGGAGGGGAGAGATAGCACTTGCCGAGAAGCATCCAGAAACTCGGGCGGTGCCCTGTCAAGAGGATCTGCATCTTGTTAAAGCAAACTAGGACACGGAAGAGGCTGGGCCTCCCCTGAGGCTGTCTGGAGGGGCACCAGGAGGGGCTGTGGCCTCGGTGTTAATGGACCTAATTCACAGTCCCAGGAGCAAGGAGGGAAAATGTGAGCCATGCTTCTTACTGTAGACAGGGCCCCTCGTTTCCACTAGTATCCTAAGCCTTTCCAACCTTTGACTTGCAGGCGTTTGCCCACCCCCAATGAAGCCCAGCCCTTAATATAGCTGCAGCAGCCACCATCTGTAACCAAAATGGCGGTGGGGAGACAGGCCCAGCCTCCGAGTCCATGAAGGCCGTGGCTTCTTCTGGCCCAAAGATGAGGAATGTCACCGTGGACAACTCCTCGCTGGGCTGCACCATCGACCACAGCATCCACCAGACGCTGGCGCCGGTGGTGTACGGCACGGTGCTGGTGGTGGGCTTCCCCGCCAACTGCCTGTCTCTGTACTTCGGCTACCTGCAGATCAAGGCCCGCAACGAGCTGGGCGTGTACCTGTGCAACCTGACGGTGGCCGACCTCTTCTACATCTGCTCGCTCCCCTTCTGGCTGCAGTACGTGCTGCAGCAAGACAACTGGTCCCACAGCGACCTGTCCTGCCAGGTGTGCGGCATTCTTCTCTACGAGAACATCTACATCAGCGTGGGCTTCCTCTGCTGCATCTCCATTGACCGCTACCTGGCCGTGGCCCACCCCTTCCGCTTCCACCAGTTCCGCACCCTGAAGGCGGCCGTGGGCGTCAGCGTGGTCATCTGGGCCAAGGAGCTGCTGACCAGCGTCTACTTCCTCATGCACAAGGAGGTCATCGAGGACGAGGACCGCCACCGCGTCTGCTTCGAGCACTACCCCCTCGAGGCCTGGCAGCGCGGCATCAACTACTACCGCTTCCTGGTGGGCTTCCTCTTCCCCATCTGCCTGCTGCTGGCCTCCTACCAGGGCATCCTGCGGGCCGTGCGCCGGAGCCACGGCACCCAGAAGAGCCGCAAGGACCAGATCCAGCGGCTGGTGCTCAGCACCGTGGTCATCTTCCTGGCCTGCTTCCTGCCCTACCACGTGCTGCTGCTGGTGCGCAGCCTCTGGGAAGCCAGCTGTGACTTCGCCAAGGCCATCTTCAACGCCTACCACTTCTCCCTCCTCCTCACCAGCTTCAACTGCGTCGCCGACCCCGTGCTGTATTGCTTCGTCAGCGAGACCACGCACAGGGACCTGGCCCGCCTCCGCGGGGCCTGCCTGACCTTCCTCACCTGCTCCAGGACCGGCCGCCCCAGGGAGGCCTACCCGCTGGGTGCCCCCGAGGTGTCTGGGAAAAGCGGGGCGCAGGGCGAGGAGCCGGACTTGTTAACTAAGCTGCACACAGCCGCCCAGGGCCCGAACTCGCCCAGGATGGGAGGGTCCCCCATGGGTGGGCTGGCCTAGCCTGGGTCACCCACCTGAGCGGGGGCAGGTGAGGCCTGAGCCTTCACCTCTGGCCTCCTGGTCCTGAGCTTGCTCTCCGGCTGCCCCTGCGTTGCCACGGGCAGGCGCCTCCTGCTGGAGGGAACCGTGGCCCGGGCTGCAGCCAGGCGCCCCTGGCCCCTGGAAGCCTCTAGCTGCTGAGCTCGGTGGCACCTGGCCTCCGAGTACGGGAAGGAGCCTGTCAGCTCCCACTCCTGGCTGGGGCTGCTGCTGGGAGGTAGACAGGGCACTGTCACCGTGACCTGGTGATGCGACACATGACGCTGTATTCTCTCCACGAAAGCTCAAGCCCTTCTCCCCAAATAGGCTGACAAGGGAAGATCAGTGGGAAGAAGGAAAGTGGGGGGCTTGGGCACTGCCTGTAGGGGGCAGCAGGCAGGACAGAATCCCCAGCTCCAGACACATCACACTTTTAAAGCAGATTCTCCAAGCCCCAAGACTGATGGCAAATGAACCTCGTGGCTCCCCGGGGAGGTTCCTGGGGCCCTTCAAAATGGCAGAGCTGAAGGTACTGAAGTGTTGGTACTGAAGCCAGGGTGTCCTTAACCACGTTCCTGACACAAATTGCAATTAATTCGCTTTCTGTCTCCACCTGCCCAGAGCGGCCAGGAGCTGGGGGAGGTGAGGAGAAAGAGAATAGTAAAAGTGCCCGTGTTTCCACGATAGCGATGGGCTAAGGCCATGTGACTGCTGGCAGTGCCCCCGGCCCCCTGACATGCGCACTGTGGAGTGCCCAGCAGTCTAAGAGAGGCATGTGACATTTCCCTAGGGTTCCCAGAGGCAGCCAACCAAGCAAAACAGAGGCCTTCATCCTGGTGTCTCAGCCACGGGCCGGGGTTGAGCTCCACTCTGGTTTAAAAGGCTCTTTTGACTAGGAGAGGCAGCCTCGTGGTCACCTTGCCTCTGTTCTCATCTGGCTTCTCTTCCAGATATCCCACCTCATCTACCTGGGGATGGCAGAGGGCCCTGGACTCTGTAACCTGGGCACGGGCAGTGGGCATTTGTTGTCCTGGAGGGCTGGGTCCAAGGCTCATCACTAGCAGCTTTGTGTCTGGCCACGTTGGGGTACCCCTTTTACCCCTAGCACACACACTGATTTCTCTGGTTCAATTTTTTTTTTTTTTTTTGCAGGTCCGGGGATGGAACCCAGGGGCATTCTACCTTTGAGCTATATGCCCAGCCCTATTTTTTATTTCTTAGTTTGAAACAAAGTCTCACTCTGTTGTGGAGGGCCTCATTAAGTAGCTGAGGTTGTCCGCCAACCAAGATCCTCCTGTCTCAGCCTTCCAAATGCTGGGATTACAAGCGTGTGCCACCAGGCCCCACTCTCTGGTTCAATTTTGCAGCAAACATTTCTGCACTGTGAGGGGTCTTTGGGGTCCTTCAGCCTCATCCTACTCTTTATGACCAGGAATTGGCTCCGGCAATGTGCCAAGCACAGCTCTGCCCTGGTGAATGTACCAGGGCCCAGAGGAGCTGCCTGCTGATCCAAGATAACTCCTGCCTTAGTCTGGCTGGGGACCTGGGGCTGGCTCTCACTTCCCAGAGCATGCTGGGATTCCAGTCCCTTCAAACCAAGGGGTTAGTTAGACTTAATCCTGGGGAAAGACTGGGGCAGGGAGTAGGCAGAGGTTGGCATCCAGAACATTTCTGGAATGTGCTAAAGGGGGGTGGGCAGGCCGACTCCCATCCCCCATGTCTCTTCTGCCTTCTCCCCAGCCTCCAAGATGTTGACCCTTTGCCCTGTGTCTCTTAACCATTCCACCAGAGGTGGATATACCCAGGGAAGGGTGGTGACTGTCGTGTCGGGGTTACACTTGACTTTGACCGGGAAGCCCCTCTTCCAGCTGCTTGGAGACCTCTGATTATCTGGGGGGTTCTCTTCACCTTCCTGGAGTACAAAGTGGCCAAGGTTGAAGGGGCAGAAAAAGCTGTAGAGCCAGGAAGAGCCCACCCACCCCAGCCTGGGATCTTGCTGGGCGACGGCATTGGCTGAGCCCTCTTCTCCTCATTCCCCAGTGTTCCTCCTACTTTGGCCTTAAACATGGGCACTCTCATTGGCACGGACTGGGATGAGCCGAGGGCAGTTCCATTTACTATCGAGAGTTGTATTTTTGTATTGTCCTTTCTTTGATGTCGCATATACGTGTGTTGGACTGCGTGATGGATTTATGTCTGCAAATAAAGCCAAGTAACCAGCCCAGCGGGAGTGTGCTACAGTCCTTCTGGGGATGGAGGGGGCGTTCTCCTGACACCAGGGGAATCTAGAGGGCCCTTGAAACACCCAAATCAGTTGGCAAGGTCCAGGGATAGAGCATCTCAGAGAACACCCAGAGCCGCTAAAAGGTTTGCCCTTGCCCACCGGACATGCGCCCAAGAACAGAGCCCTCAAGGACCTCTCTCCCTCCTCATGATGAGCGTCATTCAGATGCTGAGAATGCTGTTGCAAACCCGCTCTGGGATTTACGTTCCTTGTGTGGCTTGGAGAATGGCGCTCATTTCCTCTGCCTTTGGCCACATGACCCTCTGAACCTGCGGAGTGGCTGCTTCTCAGTCAAGGGAGGGCTTGCTCAGAGCATCTCCTCACTAGAGGACAGTGCCAAGGCAGAAGGGCCCCTGGTCTTTAAACTCTTTGGGGATTTCCCCAACGACTGGGTGTCATCTGGGGAGGCCACATTTGCTGATCAGCCTCTTCAGGCTGGAGCATCCGCCAGTGGTGGGCTCCAGTCTATCAGGAAGGATTAACTGCATCCCATGGGAATGGAAATTTGACTTAGGCCACTTAATCCCTCTCTGGGTCAGGCTCCCGCAGTCCTGGAAGAGCAGATCTTTCTTCCAAACAGACTAAGGAAGGCCACGACTGGGGATTAAGACTTCTTTCTCTCCTGAAAGTATGGATGGGGGAAAAAAAGTCCATCTGGTTTGGACGAAAGGTGGCAAGAGCCATTAAGATTCCTTTCTTGTTCGCCAGGATTGCTTAGTAAGACGCGGGCTCATCTTCCTGTTTATACACACTGGTCTGTGGGTTGGCCCGAGGAGAGTGGGAGAGATCTTCAGATGTGTTTCAGGGGAGAGAAACACATCCCCATCTGCTGCTTTCCCCGGGCTGGCACGACCAAGAGAAAGCCAGGATGTGACCCTCTTGGCACCATGCTTTTCTGGAAAACCCACTGCTTCCGGTTGGTGATTCTGCAGCCTCCATTTCTAGAATTCATCTGGCAAGACAGGCTCTTTGATGGCCTTCACCCTAGGGTCACAACAATGCTCAGTGCTCTGGGAAAATATGGGGGGGTAGGAGGTTCAATCTCATTTGCGTTCACTGAGCAACTTTTAAAAGAACACTGCTAGAGCAGACATTAGGAATTAGACATTAGCCAAGAGCTCATGATATCCAGCTCCCTCACCATCAAGCATCCCCACCACCTCCCTCAAAAGGGATGCTCCAGTCCCTCCACGAATACCACCAATGACAGTTAACTCACTACTGTCCAAGACAAGTCATCCCAGTGCTGGGCAGAAATATTAACTCCTAATGAGCCAAAGAAGAGCCACTTTACCCACTAGCCTTAATTGTGGCTGCTGGAACCACTTGGCCCTTCAGGTGCTAGTATCTGAAGACAACTCTCATATCCTACTTTCTCAGAAGCTGGTACTAGGCAAGGCTGGATTATACCCCCCAAATTACAGTGCCTTAAGACAAGGGACTGGGCGGGTGGCTCAGTGGTAAGGAATGTGCTTAGTTAGCATGCGTGTAACCCTAAGGCTAAGCAAGCCCCAGCTCCATAAAAAAATGAACAAAAACACCCAATAAAAGTTTCTCTCTTGTTCACATAAAGTCCAGTGAGAGGCTGCTTTCTGGCAAGTTTTCCCCCAAGTGATGGGAGTGATTCAGGATCCTTCCATGAAGAGGTTCCATCTTCTTGGGTTTCCCCTTCCCATCTGTACTGGTAGAGGAAGTAGTGAAGAGAATCTCACAGGGCTTTGCAGCCAAGCCTGGAAGTGCTTGATGTCCCTGTCGCTCACACTCCATTGGCCAGATTCCAGCCACATGACTCCAACTTAACTGCAAGGGAGGCTGGGGAATGTAGTTTTCATATGCATGCAAGAAGAGAAGGCCCAGAGCTGGGCGTGGTGGCGCACCCTTATAATCCCAGCATTCCGGAGATGAGACAGGAGGATCACAGTTCGCGGACAGCCTCACTACTATGCCCTTTGCAACTCGGTGAGACCCTGTTTCAAAATAATAAGAAAATAGGGCTAGGGGTGTAGCTCGAAGGTAGAATGCCTCCGGGTTCCGTCCCTAGTACCACAAATAAATAAATATAAGAAGAGAAGGCATAATTGGCGCTTGTCTGACCAGTCTCTGACAGTCTCTACTTAAGTGGCCTCTACTTAACAGGATTTGAAGTGCTCACCTTTCTGAACCTTATTGAAACAAAATCCACTGATGGGGTGTGTCCATACAGCGCCTAAGGAGATGCAGCCTTCCTGGGCCTGAGCGGCCTACGGCCTAAGGCAAAACTTTTTTTTTTTTTTTTTTTGGTGGTACTGGGGTTCCTGGAAGCCCTTCTACCTCCGGGCTACACTCCCAGACCTATTTTTACATTTTCATTTGGAAACAGGGTCTCCTAAGCCAGCGCGCGCGGCTGGCTTCGAACCTGCGCGATCCTCCTGTCTCTGCCTCCCAAGCGCGGGGATTACAAGCGTGCGCCACCACGCCCGGCAAGGCAAAACTTTAAGTAAAGTGACTCAGCAAAAAAGGGGCAAAGATGGCGCCTGGAGGAAGCTAGGAAGGCGTGGTTTCCCCATTCATTATGGGTGGGGAGACTGAGCGGGTTTTTCCCCTTTCTACCTTTAAAGGAGCTTTCTGCACACATGAATGGCTCATGTACTGGCCTGGGATTGGCTGTAAACTACGTGCCATGTGGGGTGGGCAGGAAGCTTCGAATGCCATGTGCTGGGTCAGGCTGGGGTTGGCGGTCGGCAGGTCATGCGGCAGGAGGTGACCTCAGAGGGATGCCTCTCTCAGCTGAGCATCGGGACAGCTTTTGCCCAGAGGACATCCAGGGGCCAACAAGCCCTGACCCCTTACCAGCTCACTTGCCTTCAGGTCCCACTTTCTGCAGGGTCTGGGTGGAATGTGCCACCTCAATATGTCCAGGGTTCCCCACTTGCCTTTGGGTAGCCACAGAGTATCCTAAGAACTGCTTATCAGCATCCGGGGTTGCCATGTGTCCCACAGATCCCTTCTGGTTGGCACCAGGTCCATGTCTCACCCTGGCTGACCCTGCCCTTCCCTGTAAGTCACCTCTCATCCCCTTGCGAACAGATTCTCCAGGTTACGGCCACGCTCACCACCCCATCATGGACGAGGACGCTGGCCCTTCCTCCAAGAACAGACAAGGCTGGGACAAATTTAAGCAAAGCCAAGCAAAACTTTACTAAAGATCTGAGCAAAAAAGGAAACAATTTAAAACTGGATTGTGGAAACAGCGGTCCCTGGCTGGATGTTGCCGAGGGGACTTCTCCCTGCCCTCCTTGGTGTCTTGGCCCCTGCTGTGTGGGCATGTGCTTGCCTCTCCCTTCAGAGGGACTTCGGATGCCCCGCCCAGGCTAGGACCCAGATTCTCATCCTGGAATCCGCCAGGTCTCAGCCTCTTTCCCAAATCATCTTTCCGTACTTTTTTGTCCACAGTGAGGGTAACCTATTGCACAGTTATGCCTCAGACTTCTCTACGCTGGAACAGCATCCTGCTACTACTATTGCAAAACCAAAGGCCTCCGAGTGTCTTCCCCCAAAATATGAGTCAAAATGATGCTGGCATCTTTTGCATAGTGATGGTTTCTCTCTTGCAGCCATCAAGATTTAAAAAATGTCAGGGTACCACCTTCATCAGAAGTCCTTATGAATTGAAACTTTACAGTCCCAAATCAGGGTTGATTGTAGCTGGAGGGAAAAAAAATTGTAGCTGGCCCACGAAGCTGTAAAGCTGAGGTGGGTTTGCTGCACCTTGAGGTCACGGGCGGAGGGCTGAGTGCTCATTTGGGGTCTAACGCCTGCGGCCACACCAGCAAAAGCAAGGACCCTGCGGGGACCTTCTGCCAGATGACAAAGGAGAACTGGAGAGAGACCACCCCAACTACTTCGGCCCGGGGGCTTCATCTTGCCCCTGTAGGGAGAACTGGAAGTTAACCCCAGGGTCACTCGACTATATGCTTCTGTTCTAACGCAGTGCAAAATCTAGAGCTCATTTCGATACCATGCGCTCCTTCTTCACATATGCCCCATAAAAAACCTAACTAGACATGTTTAAGGAAATGAAATAAAACTAGGCAGGCCTGGCAAACACTGGGAGCCCTGGCTGGGGAGCCGGGTCTCCGACCAGATGAGTCAGCCCTTGTTCAGCAGGGCACCGCGCAGGACGCCGTCCTGCGACAAGATGTGGGAATGAAACGCGATATGGTTGGTGACTCAGTTTCTGATTTTGTTGGAAAATGTGCAGCAGGAAGTTGTGAAAGAGATAAGGGCGAGCTGACCCAGTTATCCCGGAGGATCTGGGGAGCAGCCCAAGTCCTGGCAGGCCTGCGCTGCCCTCGGGCTCCAGGGGGTAGCTGCGTCCTGCGCAGGGAGGCCGAGGTGACCGGCTCCAGGGTGGAGGTGAGCAGATGGGAAGGGGCAGAAATGTCAGCGGGCAGAGGGAGGTGATGGTCAGAGGCGTCTTTGGCCCAAGTAAACAGAAGGCTATTTGCAAAAGAAAGCATTTCAAATGTGGAAATACTGTGGTGGTGGTGAGTAAATCTTCCATAAAGCCCAAGAGCATTGTAAATACAATATTCCACATTTGTACGTGTGTGTGTGTGTGTGTGTGTGTGTGTTAGTGAGGATTGAAACTAGGTGCTCAACCTCTGAGCTGCACCCCCCAGCCCCTTTTATTTTTATTTATTTTTTTGTGGGTCTGGGAATGGAACCCAGGGACATTCTACCTCTGAGCTCCACCCCCAGCCCTTATTTTTTATTCTTTATTTTGAAACAGGATCTCACCGAGTTGCAAAGGGCCTAAGTAGCTGTGGCTGGCTGGGAACTGCGATCCTCCTGTCTCAGCCTCCCAAATTCTGGGATTACAAGCCTGTGCCACCACGCCCGCCCGGCTACCCTTTTTATTTTTTGAGACAGGGTCTTACTCAGTGGCTGGCCTTGGACCTGTGAACCTCTCAACCTCCTGGCCTTGAACCTCCTCCTCTCTCAGCCTCCCAAGAACTGAGACTCCAGGTCCAGCTCACATTGGTCTATTCTATCCGTAAGGAGCCCAGAGGGTTATTCCTGGTCTTGGTGATGCCTGTCACTGAGCTCAGCCTAGGACTTCATTATCCCCTGATGTCCTCATAAGGACAAGGAGACCAGGGTGGCTGGAGAAGCTTGGGGGAAGGAGGGTTGAAAATGTTTTAGAGCAGCCGGCATGGTGGCGCACGCTTGTAATCCCAGCATCTGGAAGGCTGAGGCCGGGGGATCGCGGTTCACGGACAGCCTCAGCTACTTAGTGAGGCCATCTGCAACTCAGTGAGACCCGGTTTCAAAATAAAGAATAAAAAATAGGGCAGGGGCTGTAGCTCAGAGGTTGAATGCCCCTGGGTTCCATCCCCAGACCCGCAAAAAAAAAAAAAAAAAAAAAAAAAAAAATTTTTTTTTTAGAGCATTAGGAAGAAAAGTACAAAGCTGAAGCCCCATAGAAACGTCTCTGGTCCATACCGTCAGCACTCTCCCCTCCCAGGAGGTGGCAGGAGGTCTCCTAGGCCAGTGGACCGTCCCTTGCTCATCAGGGACAGTGTTAATCTGCAAGGCTGCTGTGGGAAGCAGCTGGGGCTCTCGGGGAACCCCTGCCTAGATGCAGGCTTGGCCATTACACAGGGACTTTTTTGCATGCATTTAACGTGGTTGGTCACGCATGCACCGTGGTGATGTCCACCAGCTTCTGGATCATGTCAGCGTGGACCCGGTGGAAGGGCAGCCCATCCACCTCCATGCCTATGACGCCCGTGATGCCACTCCGGACTTTGTGCTGTGCCAGGATGCCCAACATCTTTTCTTCCTGGGTGGGGGGGGGAAAGATGAGGTAGAGTTAGAAGTAGTGGAGGGGAAGGAACCAGACACGATGGTGCATGCTTCTTGTAATCTCAGTACTTGGGAGGCTGAGACATGTTTGTGGCCCATGTTTGTGGCCAGCCCCAGCTACTTAGTGAGGCCCTCTACAACTTAGTGAGACCCTGTTTTGAAATGAAAAGGGCTGGGAGTGGAGCTCAGAGGTAGAACGCCCTGTGTTTAATCCCCACCCGGCCAACACACACATGGTGGAGGGGGAGGAAAAAGAAACGTATGTATCTATAAGTTGATAAAGAGCCTTTGATTTGCTGTGTCCTTTTTTGTGTGTGTGTGGTACTGGGGCTGGAATCCAGAGGCTCTTTACCTCCAGGTTACACTCCTAGACCTATTTTCTATTTTATTTGGAAACAGGTTCTCACTAAATTGCTGAGAGCCTCACTCAGTAGCTGAGGCTGGCTTCGAACCTGCGCGGTCCTCCTGTCTCAGCCTCCCAAGTGCTTGGAATACAAGCGTGCGCCACCACGCGTGGCTTGATGTGTCTCTTTTAAAAAAATAAAATTCTGGTGAAAAACACTAACCCCACTGAAGAGTTCACCAAGAAAACAAGTCTCCTACATCACTCCTCACTGGAGCCCAGGGTGCTCCACCACCGAGCTGCACCCCAGCCCTTTTCATCTTTCATTTTGGGACAGGCTGTCACTAAGTTGTCTAGGCTGGCCTCTCACTTGAGACTTTCCTGCCTCAGCCTCCTGAGTCACCGGGATAACAGGCATGTACCGCTGTGCCCAGGGAGATCTGCATTTTCTTAACAAACCCTGAACATCACTTCTGCTCCTCCCGTGAGATATGGGCTACTTTCTGCTAACCCAGCCCCTCCCCCTGCCCAGCCACGGGGAGTCTGCGTCTGCTAGGGACCTGATAGTGTCAGGACTCCCCTCCCCGCTCCTCCTGAGACCCCACTTGTACCAGTATTGGGAAAGGGTTTCAAAATATATCAATGTGCCAGTATTGGGAAATATTCTAAAAATGTATCTGAAAATAACTTCAGTATTAAAAGAAAAAAGCCAGAAGCTTCAGGGAAAGGGCTGCAGGATTCCAGGCACCAAGGGTAATTATCAAGAGAATAGAGGAAGCCCAGAAGCCCAGAGTCTTTTACATTTTAAAGATAAATAAAAGATGTGGGGGATGCCAGGAGCCTCCTAGAGATCCCAAGATAGTCAACTAACACCTTTTGGGGTATAACCAACAACTTGGGGTCTGTGCCAGAGACAGGGCAGGTCTACAGGAAGGAATCCCTACATCAAAAGACCCGTCCCGGAGAAAGGGCGGATCTAGTCTGGTCAGAAGACTGGGTATAAAGCTACTCTGTATCCAAAAGACTTGGGTGACTTCCCTTCAAGTCACCCCACTGTGTCACCCTTTATGGCGCAGTGCTTTTCTCTGTCCTATCTTTCCATCTTTGTAATAATAAAATCGTTTAAGCTTACAGAGTCCGGGCTAGTGTTTTCTATACCTAGCTCAGAACAAGAACCCGTGGCTACATCTCTCACCGTAACAGTTTGGGGAGCCCAACAGGGCCCCCGGAACAGTTTCCCCACCGTAACACCACTGTTGGCCTCTGGGGTGCGTGCTAAGCCTGTGGCTGCCCCTAGAGGTGTGCCCCGGCATGGATGTGGGGCGTCTGAAGAGAGCAGGCCCTCAGAGAAGACACAGTGCAGGGCCCAGCAGACAGGCAGAGGCTCTGGCATCAGACAGAGCTGGTGTGGGTCTCTCCTGGCGGGTGGTTTGTCCTGTCTGGATGTCCTGGGGTCCTCTCTGTAAAACAGGATATTGCTGATAATGGCACTCTGACGCCTGCTTCAGAGGCTGTGGTGGAGATGAAATGGGTTCACAGAAGCAAAGCGCCTCGAGGGGTCCTGGGTGCAGACCAGATGCTCACAAGGTGAGGCTGAGTATTAACGGAGGGCTGGGACTCCAGACCTTCTACCCAGAGGTTTCTCCTTTGCTCACTTGCTGGTTAAAGTTAGAGTTCCTTCCTTCCCTCTCCCTCTAGAAATAATATCTCTAAGTAAGAACCCCTTGCCTAAGACACTGATGTGCCTGTGCCCCTCCCTGGATGAATAGCGCAGATCCCTCAGTGGGGTTAGTGTCTTCAACCCTTGGTCCCTTGTCAGGCAGGAGAGGTCAAGGTACAACACATCCTCCCACTCTGGCCTCCGCAGGCAGGCGGGAGGTGAGTGGGCAGACACGAGGGGCACTCACCGTCCTGCTCACTCACCCAGAGGCCCAGGGGTGAAGGTGACAGCGTCCTTGCCCTATGAAGTTCCCAGTCTAGATGGGTGACCAGAGGCCATGGTACATGGGGGTCACACAGAGCAGGGACACCCAGTCCAGGTCATGGGGCGGCTCAGGGGACATTTTATGTGGAACGATTATTATGGAGTGAATGTTTATGTCTCCCCCTCAATCTGTACATTGGAAGCCCTTGATGTGATGGTATTTGATTTGGGGGTCTTAGGGAGAATATAAGGTTGAGATGATATTATGAGGATGGGGCCCTGTAATGGAATTAGTGTCCTTATAAGAAGAATAACCAGAGCTCAAGCTCTATCTCTCTCCACCACATAGGGATGCGGTGATGAGGTGCCAGGAAAAGAGCCTGAGCGGGAATCCACCTGCTGGTGCCTTGACTTGGACTTCAGCCTCTCACTGCTGTGGTTTGAGCCCCCAGAGAGCAATGTTGTGTTACAGGAGCCTGAGCTGATCAAGACTGGGCTGCAGTGGGAGGCAATGAGGGTGTGCCAAGTGTGGGTCCTTGAGGACACTCAATCTGCAAAATAATGGGGCAAGTGTTGGCAAATGTCAACGGGGCAAGCCTCTTTGCAGCTGGCTCCAGAGCCTGCATTTCTGTTCTGCCCTGGGGGCCAAGGCGGACACTCCCTTGTAGGAGGGGGCTGAACTTCCCTTTCCCACACAAGCTCTTTGTTTGAGTGCGGCCCAGGGGCTACCCAGCCCAGAATGGCATTTCCCACCCTTTGTCAGGTTTTATTAACTCTCCGCTTCTCCCCACTGGTCATATCCTCTGTTTGTGGGGGACACACCTGGGACCACAGGCCGTTTCCTCCCAGCACGCTGCCCGCCTAGCGGTTCTCATCCTTCTGGGACCCAGGGAGGGCCTTGGAGTCCTCGGTGCCCATGATCAACCCACAGATCAGGAACTGGCACTCAGCCGCTAAGAGGCACAGGGACCAGTGGGGCCTACGGCGGCTCCCTGCAAATTTCCAGGAATACTGAATGCTCACACCCTTTCCCAAGAGGCCCAGGGGAGAAAGGGTAGGAGCAGCCGGAGGCTGCTGTGTCCATCCAGGCTGAAGCAGACAGCAGGCAAGAGAGGGGCTGCTGAGGACCAAAATGAGGCAGTGTGGACAGGGCTGGGGCCTGAATTCAGTGTGGTTAGGGAAAGAGGCCCCATGGCATCTTCAGGCTTCAAGGCTGAGTATGTGGGCACCTGCTATTAAGTCACACTGGAGTGTGGCAGACTGATATTTAGAGGATGCATAGTTGCTTTCAAAGTGGCATGAGAAGCCAAATGCATACCTGCAGTGCCAATAGCTTGGGAGGATGAAGCGGGAGGGTTGGAGCCCAGGAGCTGGAGACCCTGTCTCAACAAATCAAAACCAAATGGGGTGGGAGAAGGGGCTTCCTGGGGAGTCGGAAGTGCTTTTTGTACCTTGATCTTGGTGGTAGTTGTATGGGCGTGTGTGTATATAAAGGTGTATCCAACCACGAACTTCAGGTTTATGCATTTGACTGTATGTTGGTTATACTTCAATTTAAAAAATGTCACAAGATGTGGTGACACACGCTTGTAATCCCATTGCTTGGGAGGCTGAGATAGGAGGATCTTGGGTTCAAGGTCAGCTTCAGCAACTTGTCAAGACCCTGTTTCAAAATTAAAAAATAAGCTGGGTATGGTGGCGCATGCTTGTAATCCCAGCATGGGAGGCTGAGGCAGGAGGATCGCGGTTTGCAGACAGCCTCCGCTACTTAGCGAGGCCCTTTGCAACTCAGTGAGACCCTGTTTCAATAAAAAATAGATACCTGCATACTGCACTGCTTCACGTCCCTGCCCCTTTGCTTACGTGGGTCCTGCCACCTGGGGGGCCCTTTCTCCTCTTCCTTTTCTGCTACCTCCTCCAGACAGTGTCCCTGGGCCCTCTGGAGGAACTAAGTGCTGTTCTCTGTGCCCCACGGCACGTGCTGTCTACACTGCCAACCTGGCTCCTGAGCTCACCTGCCATGCGTCACTGCCTCCCCAGGGGCCAAGTGTGAGTCCACACCGTCCCCAGGAGGAGCTCGACAAATGTGCTTCTGCTTTAAAATGGCCGTTGGAAGGGTGATGCATTGTTAATATATCTATGAGGGACGGGGTGGAAATGCAAAAGGGAGAGTTTTCCATCCCCGGAGGGTGAGTGTTGGGCTGTGTGGATTCGCTGGGTGGGGCTCAGCTTTTTGTGTGTGTGTGAATCAGGAATCATGTGGGAGGCAGCCTCTTAGGGGTTATTTTTTCCAGTGCAGGTCCAAGAAGTGCAAAGAAAGCACCGCAGGTTCTCTGGACCCCCTGGAGAACACCAAGCCCCCCTCCAGTTGCCCAAGCCCCTGCCCCAGGGGCAGAGTCTGGAGACAGAGAGACCTGGACGGCTCTCAGCTCTGCCTCCTGGCTGGGTGGTCTGGGCAAGCCACCTGCCTCTTGGTGCCCTGGCTGCCTTCTCTGTAAAATGGGCACAACAGCAATCCCGGGAGATGTCTGAATTAAACAGGTGGGAACCAGGAGGGAGAGACAGACAGTCAGACAGACAGACAGACGGGCTCGAGGAAGCATGAAAGACAGAGAAGAGGCAGCGGGCACTCAGGGTGTGGAGGCTTGTAGGAAGGAGGGGCCCTGGCTGGCTGGAGGACTGTCAGAACCATCCCCCTCTCAGCTGCTGTTCCCCAGGCGACAGGAAGCTCACTGTTTCTAGGACCGGGGCTCCCTCTTGCTGGTGGGGCAGCTGGCCAGGGCCAGCTCTTCCTTATGAAGCTGGCACCTACTCTCAGAACATCTGCCTCTCGGCCTGCTTTCGTCTCTCAGGTGGCCGAAGGGTGTCTGTCCCCTGGAAGCCGTCCGGGTGTGAGCGGCCCCAGGTGCCTGAGCATTCTCTCTCAGGCCAAACACCCAGAGCCCTCTACTGTGTATTACCGTATTTCTGGCCCGCTCCCAGCCAGGTGCTCACAGGTAAAGTCGTATCTGTCCTGGGCCTTGGCTCCAATTTCCCATGTTCCAAATTACCCTGGCAGATTCCTCCGGGAGCTGCCCTGTTGGGACTGAGGCAACCCGTGTCCCTTAAGTCGGGCCCACCAGCTTCTCCAGGTGGGGCAGGTCTGACCTGCCAGGAGCACCCGATGAGGAGGTGAGTTTGAATCTGGAATTAGTGTCAGGGCAGGCCCGGCTCCAGGAGGGCTGTGGAAGCGGAGGCCTGAGGAAGGGATGGCTGGCCAGGCCGGATGTCCACCTCGCTGCTCACCCTGGGCTTGGGAGCAGGACTGCCAGCACCATGTGGGGGCTGACCACCTCTTGCTCGTGTTCCTCGCCTGCACCCGAGTTCACCTATGTGCGGATGCTACAGGACACACCCAAGACCACACCTGGGGCTTCAGGTTGTAGATTCTGCAGAGCTCAGATGAGGCACCTGGGGGCTCCTATTCCCTGGCTCAGAGCCTCGCGGTGGCTCCCCAAAGCCTCTCGGGTTAGGAAGTCATGGAGCCCTTGGGTGTGCCTAACATGACCTCCCTCTTCCAGGGCTACTTAGAGAAGGGGGTGGAACCTTGGATCCTTGCCCAGTAAAGTACACACACAGCAACAATTTTGAAAACCACATTGGGATTTCTCAGGCTCCATCCTTGTGAGCTGGGCTCCAAAGCCTTCCTCTGACTCCTACAATACCCCTCCCCTCGCCTCAGGCTCAGCTCACCTGAGAGGCTTTAGTGCCCTCCGTGGGCTGTCAGCTCCTTGAAGGGGACCATAAGGATGCCCACTGGCCACAAGCACATGGCGTCTTCCAGGGCTCCGTCCAACAGTTGCTGACAACTCAATTTTTTTTGGTGTGTGTGGTACTGGGGTTCCTGGAAGCCCGTCTATCTCCGGGCTACACTCCCAGACCTATTTTATATTTTTGAAACAGGGTCTCTTACGCCAGCATGGCTGGCTTTGAACCTGCACGATCCTCCTGTCTCCGCCTCCCAAGCACGGGGATTACAAGTGTGCGCCACCACGCCTGGCGACAACCTGATTTTAGAGACAGAGAAACCGGGTTTGGGGAGAGTAAGCAAGTTGCAGAAAGATAAACAAGAAGAGAAAGGAAAAAGGTCTTGAATAGGACTTAGGATCTGCAGGTCAAGTCCCCCCCCCCCCCCCCCCCCCCCGCAGGCTGGGAGACTGCCTCGAGGCCAGCTCTTCCCCCAGCTTTTTAGTTTGCTTTGCTTTGTGGCACTGGGGCCTGAACCGGGGATGCTCTACTTCTGAGACGCATCACCAGCCCTTTTCATTTTCTTTTGAGATGGGGTCTAAGTTGCCCAGGCTGGCCTTTAACTTATGATCCTCCTTCCTCAGTCTCCAAGAAGCTGGGATTTCAGACACGCGCCCCTGTGTGTAGCTTCCTCAGGCTCCTGATGAGCTCTGTGGTGCTGGCCCTCAGCTCTGGCTTAGAACGCCAGGCCTAGTTACTCCTCACCAGGTGGAAAAGGTGCTTCTGTGCCAGTGGCCCGCTGGGGCGTGTTACCTTCGCGACAGATGGCAGGGCCTGAGTCCAGCTCTGCTCCACATGAGCTCTGGAGGGCCCACCTGTCTTCCTCAGGTACTGCCCATGGACCTCACAGGAGTTCAGGATGTACAGTGCACAGGCCAAGGCATAGCCTCCCCAGTTAGAAACGCCTAGAAAACAACAAAGATTCCTTCACACAAGCAGAATGGTCCTTCAGTCCAGCGCTCCATCAGCCTGTGTCTGGGAAGCCTGTGTCTCGGAGCACGGTCCCCAAACCAGAGGCACCAGTATTGCCCGTAAACTCATTATAAGGCAAATTCTTGGGCCTCAGCCGGACCTAATGAAGCAAAATTCAGCAAGAGAGGAGGGGAGAGTCGGAGTTGTAATGAGCCCCCAGGTAAGTCAGATTCAAGCTGAAGAGAGAGGTATTGCTCTAAACCATCTGAGTTATATGCTGCTAACCACCATCAGAGAAAAAGATTCCCGCGCTAACCCTAGGAACCCGGCTGCTTGGAAGGCTGTCCTCTGTGGCTGAAGGACTCCTGAGAAGCCTGTTCAAGCATCAGGAAGAAAGAAGAAGCCAGGTGTGGTGACCGACACGTGCCCGTAATTCCAGTACTTGGGAGGCTGAGACAGGAGAATTGCAGGTTCAAGGTCAGCCTCAGCAACTTAGTGAGACCCTCAGTAAGTTAGAGAGACCCTGTTCAAAAATAAAAAAGGGAAGAGGAGCTCTGGACCTGAACAGAGAGGGGTGTACACAGCCGGCTGCAAGACCATTTGTCAGTGAGACATTTGCAAAGGATTATGGTAGCCCTGAGGAGAGGCCACTAGCTTTGATGGGCTCGGGGTCATTATCCAGCCCTGTAGGCTGGGTAGAAGTCTGTAGGGGAGGAATGGAGAAGTGGGAATTTCAGGTAAACACAGAAATGAATCCCAGTGAGTATAAAGACACATGGAGTAAACTTACAAAGGATATGCCAAAATATGGCCGGCAAGGGCCATGTGATAATAATAAGAGTGTATTTTGCTGATCCTAGATGTATTTTGTTACATGCACATCTCTGAATTTGTCTAGTGCCTTATTGATCAGTCCTATATTACAGTTGCCATTGCTTGTGTTTTCTTTCTTTTCTTTTTTTTTTTTTTTTTTTGCGGTACTGGGGTTGGAACCTAGGAGCATTCTACCTCCGAGCTACACCCCAGTCCTATTTTTTATTCTTTATTTTGAAACAAGGTCTCACTAAGTTGCAGAAGGCCTTGCTAAGTAGCTGCGGCTATCCATAAACCATGATCCTCCTGGCTCAGCCTCCCAAGTACTGGGATCACAAGATGCACCACCACGCCTGGCCTGCGTTTTCCTTTCTTAGTGGCACATAAAATAATGGTGATGTTGTCACCAATGGCATCTTCTATACAGTGGAAGAAAGTAACTTGCTTTAGTTGACTATTTACAGTCTAGGGCACTGTCATAAAGGCAAGACATCAGTTAGCTCTTTACAACAAGCCTAGGAGGTGGAAGTATTGTTATTTCCATTTGCATAACTGGGAAACAGACACGGAGTCTATACAGCTAGGTTATGGATCTGGAATACGACTCAGGATGCTACCTCTAGAAGCGATGTTCTTTTTCCTTTTAAACCTAACTTAAAAAAAATTGTTTTTTTTGGCACTAGGGACTGAACCCAGGAGCATTCCACCTCCAACCTACATCACTCATCCTTTTTATTTTTTAATTAATTAATGTATTTATTTTGTGGTACTGGGGATTATAAATTTCTCTCTCTCTCTCTCTCTCTCTCTCTCTCTCTTTCTTTTTCTTTCTCTCTTCTTTCCTTTTGTGGTAGCTTTCTACCTCTAACCTACACTCCCAGACCTATTTTCTATTTTGTTTTATTAAAGAGTTCAAAATGCACATGGACCAGGTTTAAATGATATAAAGTGGATATTTGTTGAGAATGCAGCTGACACACAAAACTAGAACTTCTGGTTGTGCTCTGGTGGGACGATGGCATTTTTGCCTGCTCCCGTCTCACTAAGTTGCTGAGAGCCTTACTAAGTAGCTGAGGCTGGCTTCGAAACTGCAATCCTCCTGTCTCAGCCTCCCAAGTACTGGGATTTTAAGTGTGTACCCCCACGCCTAGCACTTATTTTTTATTTTGAAACAGGGTCTCACTACGTGTCTGAAGCTGACCTCAAATCTTTGATCCTCCTGTCTTAGTCTCCCAAGTACTGAGATCACAGGCATGAGCCGCTCTTTAATTGTGGCAAGAAGCCTATAACACAGATGTAGGAAAGCCTATAACACAGATGTCTCCCATGCCCATCGACATGGGAGATGCCTGAGACCTCCCAGGTATGGGGATCCCTCCTCAGCACACGCAGCCAATGCTGTGGCAGTGGGGGAACGAGCCGGGGCTCCTCTCAGCTCTTCCAGACTCACGGTACCACTGGCAGGCAGCATCAGGTCCTCCGAGTTGAGGGCTCAGCCCCAAGACTGCCCTCCTATGAACTGGGGTGCCCCCAATCCCGCCCTGGGTTTGGCTAACTTGTTCCAGCAGCTCACAGAACTCAGAGAAACACTGGTTTATTATAAAGGTTAAGAGATGCACAGGGCAGGACATGTGGAAGGAGGCGCAGAGCTCCATGCCCTCCCCAGGAGCACCACACCTCGAAGTTTAAATGATACCCTCCAGGCACCTTCCCAGGCTCTCTGGAAGCTCTCTCACCCGGAAGCTCTCTGAACCCTGACCTTTGGGTTTCTATGGAGATCCGATGTTAGTGAACTGGGTGGGGAGACCCAGCAAGACCTGCCTATTTAGGGTCTTCTTGGCCTCTCCGGGCAGCTAGTCTTCTGCCTAGGTATTCGGCAGAACTCCTTGGAATGAGGAGGGTGTGATGGCTTATCAGACAGAGTAGGTCAGAGAATTTCTTTATAGCCAGTTAAAGGTGGAAGAAGATTATAATAGTGCCTATGGGCCACCTTAGGAAAGAGAAACCCTAGTTTCTATGGCCTGCCCGGGAGAGGAAGCTATGAGTCAGGAACTCTGGGTAAATATATATAATTATCACAGTAGTATTTGTCATCGTACCCGTTTTAAGTGTACGGTTCAGCAGTTAAGTACATCCACACTGCTGTGCAGCTCCAGAACCCATCCTCAACCTCCGTACAAATGTGGGAAACAAAAACATGCTTGAGAAGTAATATTAAAGAGTTTAAAATGCACATGGACCAGGTTTAAATGATATAAAGTGGATATTTGTTGAGAATGCAGCTGACACACAATACTAGAACTGCTGTATGCCGGGCGTGGTGGCGCACGCTTGTAATCCCCACGCTTGGGAGGCAGAGACAGGAGGATCGCGCAGGTTCGAAGCCAGCCGCGCGCGCTGGCTTAGGAGACCCTGTTTCCAAATAAAAATGTAAAAATAGGTCTGGGAGTGTAGCCCGGAAGTAGAAGGGCTTCCAGGAACCCCAGTACCACCAAAAAACAAACAAACAAACAAACAAAAAAAACAAAAAAGAACTGCTGTTTGTGCTCTGGTGGGAGGATGGCATTTTTGCCTGCTCCCGTCACCCTTCACCACCTGCTTTTAAGGATGTCTATAGTACTGCTCGGACATCATCTTCTCAATGAAAACCATTAACCCATGCTGTACTTAGTCAATCATAGATGGAGGGGACCTTTTCATATCTCCCAGTCCCAAACCACTTCCTCTCTTTGGAGGACTCGACCAGCTCCTAAGTTCCTGCATCAGTGATGCAGCTGGCTAAGCCCTTGGGATGTAATCAGTCAGTTAGACAGCCTACATTCTGGGTGATGGGTAAACCTGAGAAAATCTGAGGCCTTCCAAAGAGGCTCTCCAAAGGCTGCCTTCCAATGGGAGGCCTGAGGGGGGTTCGTCCTTTCTCTTCTGCACATCCCAGGAGAAAAGCAATCCAGAGTGGGAACCAGAGCTCTAGGGTTCAGCAAAATTTACTAGGAAATAGATAATTCCCATATACCCTCAGCCCTCACACACACACACAATCACCTCTCTCTCATTGTCAACACCTGCACCGGAATGGTGGGCTTGTCACAATCAAGGAACTTACATCAACACAACACAGTCACCCACAGTCCAGAGTTCACGTTATGGTTCACTCTCCACATCACGCACATGTAACAGGACACAACACGCGCCCACCGCCATAGTGCTGTCTAGAAGGGTTTCATGGCCTTGAACGTTCCACCTATTCACCTCTCCTTCCTGCTCGGCACTGGCAACCACTGAGCTCTCCAGACCATCTTGGCGGAGTCTCTTACGCTCTTATGGTACATAGCCTCTTTGGGCTGGTTTCTTTTATTTAGTAATATGCTTTTATGTTTTCTCTCTTCTTGGCTTGATAGCTTATTTCTTTTTAGCAATGAACAATATTCCCCCCACTCTCCTTCGTGTGTGTGTGTGTGTGTGTGTGTGTGTATGTGTGGCATATTGGGGACTGAATCTAGTGGCATCCTACCTCTGAGGACTCCCCTAGCCTTTTTATTTATTTATTTATTTATTTATTTATTTATTTAATTTATTTTTTTGAAACAGGATCTCACTAGGTTGCTGGGAGTTTCGCGACATTTCTGGGGCTGTCCTTGAACCTGCAATCCTCCGTCTCAGCCTCCCAAGTACTGGGATTACAGGTATGTGCCACCACGCCCAGCTTTATTCCACTGTCTGAAGGCACCACAGTTTACGTATCCACTCCCTTACCAAAGGACATTTTGGTTGCTTCCAAGGTTTGGCAATTTTATGAATAAAGCCACTGTGAACATCTGTGTGCAGGTTTTTGTGCAGACATGAGTTTTTCATTTCATTTGAGTAAATCCCAAGGAGCATGACTGCTGGATTGATTGCAGAGTATGTTTAGTTTTATAAGAAACTACCAAACCGTCTTCCAAAGCAGCCTTACTGTATTGCGCCTCCACCAGCAAGAACTGAGAGTTCCTGTTTCTCCACGTCCTCGCCAGCATTTGACGGTGTCACCATTTGGGACCGTGGTCATTATGCGAGTTGTGTAATAGTAGCCCATTGCGCTTTTACTTTGGAATTCCACGGTGGCGTGGGCTGCTGAACACTTTCCGTATCGATACTTGCCATCTGCCGGTCTCCCTGGCGAGGCGTCTGTTCCGGCTTCTTGCTCACTTATTAATTTGTTTGTTTTCTTATTGTTGGGTTCTAGGACTTCTTTGACTATTTGAGTAACAGTCCTTTACCAGATGTATCTTTTGCAAATATTTTCTTCCACTCTATGACTTGTCTTCTCATTCACTGGACTTGTCTTTTGCAGAGAAGTTTTACATTTTAGTGAAGTCCAGCTTATCCCTTGTTCCCCTCATGGATTGTGCCTTTGGGATTGTATCGATAGTCAGAATCATACTCAAGGCCATCTAGATTTTCTCTTAAGTTATCTTCTAGAAGTTTCATAGCTTTGTGCTTTACATTTAGGTCTATGACTCATTTTGTGTTTATTTTTGTAAAGTACACAAATTCCATGTCTAGATTCACATGTTTTTTTTTTTTTTTGCACTTTTTTTTTTTTTATCAGGTCTAGGGATGAAACTCAGGGGCATTTGACCTCTGAGCTCCACCTTCTGCCCTATTTTTTATTCTTTATTTTGAAACAGGGTCTCACTGAGTTGCAGAGGGCCTCACTAAGTAGCTGAGGCTGTCTGCGAACCACGATTCTCTGGTCTCAGCCTCCCGAATGCTGGGATTACAAGCGTGCGCCACCACGCCCGGCTAGATTCACATTTTTTACACATAGGTGTTTGGTTGTTCCAACACCATTTGTTGAAAAGACTACCTTTGTTCCATGGATTTCTTTTGTTTCTTTATCAAAGATCATGGCTATATTCATGTGGGTCTTTTTCTGGGCTTCTCTCTTCTGCTCTACCCGTCCCTGTGTCTATTTCCTCACCAGTACCACAGTGCCTTGATTACTGAAGCTTTATACTAAGTCCTACAGTCAGGTAGTGTTAGTCCCTATGTTCGCTCTTCTAATACTGAGTTGAATCTTCTAAGTCTTTTCCATCTTCACATAAATTTTAGAATAAATTTGTTGAAATAACTTGCTGTGATTTTGCTTGGTGTTGCACTGAATTTATTATAGGTCAAGTTAAAAGAACTGACATCTTGATAATATTATCTTCCTATCCTCTCTATTTTGTTGTTTGATATCTTTCATCAAAGTTTTGTATTTTTTATATGGATGGTATATATATTTATATATATATATATGTTGTTTTGTTGTTTGGTTTATATTTATTTTATTTTATTTCATTTATTATTTTTTTTGGTGGTACTGGGGGTGGAACCCAGAGGCTTTCTACCTCCGGGCTATACTCCCAGACCCATTTTATATTTATTTGAAACAGGGTCTCACTAAGTTGCCGAGAGCCTCACTAAGTAGCTGAGGCTAGCTTCGAACCTGCGCGATCCTCCTGTCTCAGCCTCCCAAGCGCGGGGATTACAAGCGTGCGCCACCACGCCCGGCGTTAGGTTTATATTTAAATATTTCGTTTTCAGGGTGCCAATATAAATGGCAATGCATTTTTTCATTTCAAATTCTACTTGTTTATTGCTGGTATATATATAAAAGTAATTGAGTTTATTTATTAGCTTAAGGGTTTTATTGTTTTTTTTTTCTTTTAATGCTGGTCTTGAACCTGCAATCCATCTGTATCACCCTACTAAATACTGGGATTACAGCCATGTGCCCACCATGCCTGACTTGCTTTTTCTTTTTTTTGGTCCACTGTGACAATCTCTGTTATTGTTTCTTAGTTTTGTTTTGAGACATGGTCTTGCTATGTTGTATAGGCTGGCCTTGAACTCCTGGGCTCAGAAAATCCTCCTCTCAGCCTCACGAGTAGTTAGGACTACAGGCACAAAGACATTGCATCTGACTCAATTTCTGTTTTCTAATTGGTGTATTAGACCCTTGACATTTAAGATGTTATTGATATAGTTGGATTAATAGTTGTTACTGTTTTTTGTTGTCTTTATTTCATTTTTACTTCTTTTTGTTTTCTGCCTTTTGTGCTTCTAAAGGAGCATTTTATGTCATTGTATTTTTATCTCCTTTTTAGCATATCAGTTATGCCATTTTCTCCCTCTTTTAATTCTTTTAGCGGCTGCCCTGGAGTTTGCAATATACCTTTACAATGAATCCAAGATCGCCCTCCAATAGCATTATACCCCTTCATGGGTGTCACAAGCACATTATAAGAACAAAGCATTCCTAACTCCCCCTTCCCATCCCTTACACTGCACATCTGTATTTTTGCATGTTGTCTACTTTTCCCACAAAATCACTTAACATATTAGATGATTTTTTGAATCCTGTTCTGCTCATCCCAGCATTTCTGACGTGGCTGACTCTGGTCTGGTGCTCGCTTGCACTCTTCACACTGTGTTTTTGTGTTCTAGTGTGTCTTGTAAATTCTGGCTGAAAGGTGCACACGGCATACTTGGTAAAAAGAACTGCGGTAACTTGGCCTTTAGTAGGGTAGAGGTATGATAGGAGGGAAAGGGTTCTACAGCCTTGTGATTAGGTCTCTTGGGAAGCTTATTAGTCATTTTTCATTACTATAATTAAATGACAGAGGCAGCCTACTTTATAAGGACTAGATTTATTTTGGCTCCTGGTTTTGGAGACTAGAAGTCTAAACAGGATGGCGCAGACTCAAGCCATCTCCCATGTACTGTACTCCTGCCCCGCTTCATCACATCATGTCAGGGGCATGTGTGTGTCTCTGCCTATGTCTGTGTGGTCTCTCTCTCTCCTTTAAAAGCCACCAGGATTTAACTGTGGGTGCTCCACCTCAGTGACCTAATCTAATCTAGCCACTTATCTAAGGCCCTACCTTCAAACACAGGCAGTTAGATGTTTCCACCCTCTTAATGCTATTTACATTAGAGTTACGACTCTGGGATTAAATGCCTTTTCGAGTTTGGGGGGACAGACTGTGTTTAAACCACCGAGCAAGAGCCCCTGGGCTGTGAACTTCACTGGTGCTTCTCTCCCTGGGCTATGAACTTCACTGGTGCTTCTCGGGTCTGTCCACCCCCTTTAAGTGGGAAAGAATAACCACAGCGGGCTGGAGCTGGGAGTTTCCCTTTCTTGGGCAGGTTAGGCTCTGATGAAACCCTAGCCCCTTGTGGTTGGATCGGTTCTCCTGAGGGCAGAACTTGTTAAGAACAGAATGCTCGGTTATCTTTCAAAACAGTTCCCTTTTCCTCCCCACCACCAGAAGCAGGAGGGGATTTTCCTCTGATGTTCACTGTGGGAACGCGGCTGGGCTCCTGGGGTTCGCCTGGGTCCACAGGAGCCTGCGGCACCGTGCCGCTCGCAGCTCAGGGCTTCCCACCCTGGCGCTGGTTCCCAGGGGTTTCGCTGCCTCCCCTTCAGGCTGGTTTTGATCCTGACCTAAGAGCGAGCCTTTCTCCAGATCTGTCACCTTTCCTGAAGTTTGAGGTGAGGTCAAAGGAAGAAAGCCAGGCCTTGGAGGCCTTAGACACAGGAGGGCAGAAGCAAGGAGCCCCAGGAGAAGCTGAGAGAGGCGAGGTGGGAAGCCTCTGGCACCCTGCAAACATTTGCTAGGTCAAGTCCTGTCCACCATGCGGTACCAAAACCCTGAGACACCTCCTAGCCACTGATTCCAAGGGGCCTGCCTGACGTCCTCTCCTCTCCCTATTATATGGCCCCCAGGGCTCTCATCACAGCGCCATCTGATATATCTGTTAGGTCACTGTCAGTCTCTCAAATCTAGGATGGGAGTTCTATGGAACAGAGTCTTGGCCATTGTAACCCCAGCACCCAGAACACGCAACACGGAGCCCATGTTTACTGAACATCTGAATGAGGGGCCAGGGGCTGGGACCACGTCTCCTCCCTGCCCTGGAGCCCTCCAGACCCCCTGGCAGAGAAGAGCTTCAGGTCTGGTCAGCACCAAGCCGGGTCCCTCGCTGTGGGCAGCCCACCACGTACTCACCAGCGATGACGGCAAAGTCAGCCCCCACATCGCAGGCGATGACGTCCCCATTTCGGATGTGCTTCTTCACGGCCTCCTTGACTTTGCCCATCCCAAGCTCGTTGCCTCCATCACCAACTCCTAAAGGGAAGGACTGAGTCAGTACGCAGGAGGGGCAAAATGGCGGGCGGTTGTGGGCAAGGCATCCTCTCTGCGGGCCTGCTCACCTCTGGGAGGGTCACTGATTCCTGAGCCCAAAGGGTCTTGAATTGTGGAACCAATAACAAGACCCAGCCAGGACTGAGCAGAGGAGACTTGGATTCTCGGCCAAGAATAGAAGTGGGAGGTAAATTCACAGGTCAATTCCCACTCCTTGGGGCTCAGGTGGTTGTCTGGCCCTCACTCTGGCCGCCATCTTAGAGCCAAGCAGTTTCAGCCATCCTACCTGAAGAGGAACTTCTGACCTTCAGGGTGCCTTGTCCTCAAAGACGAGCAAGATCAGAGCTAGGTAAAACCTCCACTAAGCTACCTAGGCCTTCAGGAGCAGAGCAGGGGAGGGGAGGGCCAAGTGCTTGGCCCTGGATATACTTTCAGACAACCAGGAGATGTTGAGTCCCCGCCAGGTCTTCTAGAAACTTCTCTAGTTAGAAATGAGTCCAATTTTGAACTCACCCGAGTGTGGGCACGTCCCCTATTCGGGCCACCTTCTCCAGTCGCAGGTGGCGCGCCCTCTCTGTGAGTGGTGCTGGGCCCACGGGAGCCGGGTGTGTGACACTCAGGAACTCCCCTTGGGTGTCTTCTCCTCACTGGGCTCTACTAGTGTGACCAGACATTTCACTGGTGGAAGTGAACTACTCTTCTTAAAAGGATTCTGCTTCAAGACTGTGAAATGTGCAGTTCTAACCTACCCCAAAGGGGTGCCTGGTCAACCTGTGAAGTCCCCGACCAGACATGCTCCAGGAGGCCTGGTTAGCATGTGAAAGAGAACTCAGAGCCTGTGTGCTGGTCTGTAATCCCAGTGCTTGAGAGGCAGAGACAGGAGTACCGCAGGTTCCTGGCCAGCCTCAGCACTTTACCAAGGCCCTCTGCAACTTAGTGAGACCCTATTTCAAAATCAAAAGTAAAATAAAGTTGTAGGGGTGTAGCTCAGAGGTAGAATGCTGTTGAGTTCAAAACAAAACAAATTAAAGAGAGAGAGAGAGAGAGAGAGAGAGAGAGAGAGAGAGAGAGAGAGAGATCAGTCCAGAGCCCTGTCTGATAACCAGTGTCAGAGGACTTGATACTTAGCATAATAAATGGTGCTAGAATACTTAAGTGTTAGGCATAATTTCATTCGTTGGTGAAATGGTGTTTAATAGAAAGTTTCACTAAAAATAATTAACACGCACTTTCACCCTTGCAGAAACAAAATTTTTTAAAAACATGGCAATCTCCACAGTCCTTGGGGGATACTCTAAGCCTATAAGACACTATTTGGTCTTGTGTCTGGTACTTTTGGAGAAGTCTATAGACCGGGCATGATGTGCCTACAGACCCGCTCTGAGGCAGCAGGATCAGCCTGGGCAATAGCAGAACTGCCTCAGTAACCTTTCATGAAAGGCATAAATCCCTGTGCTCCAGGGACAGACCAGGCCCCCCGCAGGATGGGGGAGTCACCGCATTTGAATCTGCTTCTATTAGACCTCGGGATGTGTACAACTCTGCCAGAGGCTCACGTTCATTGAAGGGTCGTGGAGACAGGAGCCAGAGCTGACCCATCTCAAGCACCGGAGACCAGGCTCGGCCCAAAGAATGAGAACAATGACCAAATGCCTTCCGTTCACACCCTGATGATTCTTTCTCAGAACAGTTTTCTAGACCAACAGCAGCCCGTGAAGGACAGAGAGTTGAACTTCCAGGTGTGGAAGTTCCCAGGGGTCTTCTAAGGGGGTAGTTTGGAGCCATGAAAGAACAGCTCCCCCTGCTTCCTCTGGGATCTTGGGCTGTCACCGAACTGGCTGAGGTTCATTCAGTGGGGGATGAGAGGGGTGTTCCAGCAGCTCCTTCTCCACCCTGGGAAGGTCCCCCACAGGTCTGGTGTCCTCTGTCTTCCCGGCCTCAAGTGACAGGTGCATGTGCCATTCCCACAGCCTCTTCTGGGAAAGGGGAGATTTGCAGACGGCTTTCTAATCAGCCCTGGAGGCTTTCATGGTCTGTCAAAACCTCAAAAGTCAAAGGAGACTAATGAATCTGGGAAACACTCTATTGTTTGGGTGGAGAGAGTAAACAGACCCAGAAAGACAGACAAGCCTTAATTACCCCAAGGCCCCGGAGACCTACCCTCAGAGGGAGGAAAGAGGGTTCTCCTGGGGGGCTACTAAACCTTCTGGAAATTCACAAACACAATGCGATTCCAAAACAGTTTAGGGCCCCAGGAGCCTGGACTCTCAGAATTCTACCAGCAGTAATAATTAGCTACGCAACCTCACGATGCCTCCTGGGACCCATTTTTGGAAGGTATGCTGTCTTCTGGCCTTAGAGGATTGTTTTATTTTTGTGGTTTATTTCGTTTTTGTTTTGTTTTGTTTTGTTGGTACTGGGATCAAACCTGAGGGCACTCTACCTCTGAGCTCTACCCCCAGCCCTTTTACTTTTTTATTTTGGAAGAGGGTCTCTCTGGGTTGCTGAGGCTGGCCTCAAGCCTGTGATTCTTCTGCTTAGCCTCTTCCCACACCACCAAGGACTGCACCACCACACCTGGCTTTACGATGGTTTTAAGAGGCTTAATGCAATGGCTGTGAAACCTTTTAGAAAACTGTAAAGTTCTGTGCAAATACTAGTTATCACATAATTGCATTTTTTTGTGTGTGGTACTAGGGATGGAACCTAGGGGCATTCTACCTCCGAGCTATACCCCTAGCCCTATTTTTTATTCTTTATTGTGAAACAGGGTCTCACTGAGTTGCAGAGGGCCTCACTAAGTAGACTGACTGCGAACCACCATTCTCCTGTATTAGCTTCCCAAATGCTGGGATTGCAAGCGTGGGCTACCATGTCCAGCTACATACCTGCATTATTAACAATGGTTATACTACACTCATCATCCATTTGCTAATCAGTAAATTAATGTGTCTTATAAAATCACATGCTCCATCCTATGGGACCAAATTAATATGCTGTGTCTTTATTTATTATTGCTATTATTTTATTATTATTTTGTACTTACTTTTATTATCGATTTTGTTACTTTAGGGTCTGAAAAAGAGATCCGCTCTGTAAGCATCAATTCCCTTTCTTGCTGTGGGGATGTCGCGTTCTATATGGCAATTTATAGTGTCTTCAATGATCATAAAAAACCCATAATAAGCCCATAATAAACAAGAACGTCTGGGATGGACAGCAGTGGTGCCCGCCAGCTCCTTCCTGCCCTGAGCCCAATACTCAGCTGACGTGTCCCTGGAATCCTGAGCACCGCCTGCTTACCAGTTGATGAGATTCCAGGAATCCTCTGGGCTGCGAGGAACAGGTCGTCGATGGGGTCCACTAAGTGCTTGACGTTCATTTTCCTCGAATTGTAGTAATTGCCGTCAGCAGCTCTTCCGGAGCGCTCGATGGCCACCAAGTGGTCAAATCTGCCGGGAAGCAAGGGTGGTGGTCCTCAGGGGAGTACGCCACCCTCTTGGTGTGTATGTGTGAAGGACCCCTGGTGCTTTCTTGGACCCCACCATCCCCAGGAACCCGGCTGAACACCTGCTCAGTGTGGCCTCTGCTGGGGCTGGGCTGTCACGTCGGACTGTTAGCAATGGCCTCATTGGGTCAAAGGCCTGGGAGTGGGAGGCCAGTGGTTAGGGGGCTGGGGCGACCCAGCTGGCCACATGCCTGTCCCCAGCAGTGCCGGCTCAGGGCCCTGAGCAAGGGCTGCTACTGGCCGCTACTGCCCCCTGCTGGGGCTCACTCACTTTACAGACGTGAAACAAAAGGATTTGAAATAGAAACTAAGGAATCAAACAGAGGATGAACTTCTTTAGAGAGAAAGTGATGGAGAAATCAGGGGCACGGGTGGTGTGACACTCAGGTGACAGCTGAGCCCTGGCATCCAGGTCCCTTCCAGGTCCTGCTGACCTGTCCAAAGTTGTGCAACCTTTCTCTTTTTCTTTCTTTGCTTTTTCTTTTTTTATTTTTGTGATGGGTATCGAACCCAGGGACATTCTACATTTATGCCCTCAGCTCTATTTTATTTTTTATTTGAAAACAAGGTCTCACTAAGTTGCTGAAAATCATGCTTAGTTGCTGAGACTGGCCTCAAACCTGGAATTTTCCTGTCTCAGCCCCCTCCCCCCCACCACCGGTGTTCTGGGATCACAAGCATGTGCCACTGTGCCTGACTGTTTGCACAACCTTCTAACCCTTATCTGCATCTGCGGGGTGGGTGGTAGTAGCACTGCTCTCATCCAGCACTGAAAGGGTTAAAGGAGGAACACACACACACACACACACACACACACACACACACACCAATAAGAGGCTCTTGTCGCAGAGCCCACCGACTGGGGGCTTGGTAAGAGCCCGCCGACTGGGGGCTTGGTAAGAGCCAGCCAGGGCTGCGGTTGGTCTTACTTTGGGCAGAAACTTTGTTTGGAGAATCCAGTTGAAGAAGATGAAATTTACTTTTGCATCTCTCTAAATACCCCCAGGATAGTTTTTCAAAATCTCAAGTCTGTTATCAAAAGAGTATGGCCTGAAAAATTAAAAACAGAAATACCGTATGATCCAGCAATCGCACTTCTGGGATTAGTTTTATTACTGAAGAATTGAAAGGGGGGGTCTTGAAGAGATATTTGCATATCCATGTTCTCAGCAGAATTATTCACAATAGGCACAGGTGGAAGCAGCCCACTGAACCCACTGCGGAACAAGTGGGTAAACATGTACTGGACAATTATTCAGCCTTAAAAGGAAGGAAACGCATACACACGCTACAACCTGGCTGAACTTGAAAACATAATGCTGGGTGAAATAAGCTGGTCACAGCCGGGCGTGGTGGCGCACGCTTGTAATCCCAGCATTCGGGAGGCTGAGACAGGAGGATCGAGGTTCAAGGACAGCCTCAGCTACTTAGTGAGACCCTTTGCAACTCAGTGAGACCCTGTTTCAAAATAAAGAATAAAAAAAAATAGGGCTGGGGGTGTCACTTGGAGGTAGAATGCCTCTGGGTTCGCTGGTAGAATGCCTCTGGGTTCGCTGGGCGTGGCGGCGCACGCTTGTAATCCCCACACTTGGGAGGCAGAGACAGGAGGATGGCGCAGTTTCAAAGCCAGCCGCGCGTGCTGGCTTAAGAGACCCTGTTTCCAAATAAAAATGTAAAAATAGGTCTGGGAGTGTAGCCCGGAGGTAGAAGGGCTTCCAGGAACCTCAGTACCCCCCCCCCAAAAAAAAAGAATGCCTCTGGGTTCCATTCCCAGTACCAAATAAATAAATAAATAAATAAGCTAGTCACAAAAAGATATTGTCAGAAAGTAGAATCGTGGTTGCCAAGGCCTGGGAGCAGGGGCATTGGGAGTTAGTGTTTAACTCCCAGCTTGTAAAAGCTGTTTTATAGCAGAATCTCCATGGCTGTGCACATCCTTTGGTGACGGGGACTGTGGACCATCACTCATGCTGGAGAGGGTGGGCCACTGAGCAGGTCTTCAGTGCACTCCCGCTACTGCCCTGCAGGGCGTGGCAGTCACTGAGAGCAGAATCGACAGGAGGAAGGAGCTTTGACCCTTCATCTCCTTTAGACCAGACTCGGTGGTCATGAAGAAGTTGTTAGAACAAGAGCTGCCAAGCTAGGCGTGGTGGCGCACGCTTGTAATTCTCGTACTCGGGAGGCTGAGACAGGAGGATCACAGGTTCCAGCAAGTGAAGCCTCAGCTACTTAGTGAGGCCCTCTGTAAGGTGACATCTTTTTTCTTTTCTTTCTTTTTTTTTCCCCCATGGTGCTGGAGGTTGAACCCAGAGGCATTCTACCTTCAAGCTATACCCCAGCCCGATTTTTATTTCTTATTTAGAAACAGGGTCTCACTAGGTTGATGAAAGTCTCATTACTTGCTGAGGCTTTCCTTGAGCTTGCAATCCTGTCTCAGTCTCCCAAGTACAGGGCTTACAAGCATGTGCACCATGCCCTCTGTGAGCCTCTGTTTCTAAATAAAAAATAAAATAGGGTAGGGGGTATACACACCTGGGTTAAATCCCCAGCATCACACACACACACACACACACACACACACACACACACACACACACACGAAAAGTATGAGAACTGCCAAGATCAGCACGTTGCCCCCTGTTCTGGGGAAAGAACTGTTTCTGGACTTGTCCCTTGAGGAGACTTAGCAGCATGTGCTGTGGAGGAGTACTGGTGTTTTAGTCTAGAAGGATCCACTTAGCTGTGGTTGACGGCATTCACACCTGCAAAGCCCGCTAGGTGGGAGGAGCTAACTCCTCCTCCATGGGAAGAGCAGGATCCCCTCTCCCCATAGCAGAGCCGGCCTGCTTTCTCCAGGCTGTGTACTGAGCAGCACCTACAGTACCTGCCAGTGTGCCCCGCCAAGGGGCTTCTAGCTCTCCCATTGAGGAAGACCTCAGTCTGCTTTCCAGATGTTGGAGGAACAGAAAGCCTAGAATGTACTGCATACACTCTTGCAGCTCGTGGCAGCATATCAGATCCTCAGTCTGATGTTCAGCCCTTGCTGACCCAGGATCCTCATTATGAACTCCTAGTTCTACCATTTGAGATGCAATGGAGCCTTGTCCTCAAGGCCCACTGACACTGTGTTTTTACATTCTAAGTAGATATCTATTAGTGGGTTATGAAATAAATTTTCTAGGCCAGATCAGCAGTGTGTGTGTGTGTGTGTGTGTGTGTGTGTGTGTGTGTGTGTGTTTACTGGGATGCATTCTACCTCTGAGCTACACCCCTAGCCCTTTTTATTTTTTTGTTTTCAAACAGGATTTCACTAGGTTGTTGAAAGTCTTGCTCTATTACTGAGGCTGGCCTCAAACCTGTGATCTTCTGATCTCAGTCTCCTAACTATTGTGATTACAAGCATGCTCTACCACATCTGGCCCAGATCAGCATTTTTTTTTTTTATGGTACTGGGGATTGAAACCAGGGGGTTTTACCTCTGAACTACATCTCCAATCCTATTTTATTTTTTATTTTAAAATAAAAAGGGTCTAAGTTGCTGAGGGCCTCACTAATTTGCTGAGGCTACCTATGAACCAGCAATCCTCCTGTTTCAGCCTCCCAAGTACTGGGATTACAGGCGTGTACCCCTATGCTCAGCCCAGATCAACATTTTTTGAAAAATGGAATAGAAAAGACGGGAACAGAAGGAATCATAGTACATTGTATGTAGTCGATCTGAATCTTGAAACACTATAAAGGTCCATGCTGTTTTCTGAAACATCTATTTCCATTTCATTTTGGGCATGTCTGATCATTGCAACTGTGAGTCATGACCTACAGTTTGAGAGATTGCTAGCTTTTTTTTTTTTTAAAGTCTCTTATCTTCTCTCTTCCATTAGAAAGACAAGCCATCTCTCTCTACTGCCCTGGACCTGCTCTCTCCAGAGATGCTCTGTGAAGCCCCAGCACACGGTGAGACACCCCAGCCTCTTGCTAGCACGGCCCAGCGGAACCCCTGTCTCTCTCAGGGACTGGGATGTGCAGACGCTCTGCTGGTAGCTTTAAGAGCACCCCCGTGTACTTCACCTGGGATGGGATATACGTACCGAGGTGACTCGGGGTCCCCATCTTTGCACAGAAATGCTTGAGCTGCGTCCACTGATCCACCCTGGTAAGTTAATATTGGGATCTGTGTTTTCAGAACACCTTGAAAAAAAAAGCAAAGGGCGGACACGGCAGTCAGCCCTGGTGTTGTGGTTTGGAAGCTCACCTTTACTTTTTAGAATCTCCTCTGTGGGTCGTCATGGCTGGCGTTGAACAACAACCCTCTGTGAGCCACTCAGGTCAGCCAAGGTGGCACCAAGGGTATTAAGTTTACTTTCAGTCCTGAATAGGCTCAGGGCTTTAGGGCAGACCAGCCTGTGTGTGTGTGTGTGTGTGTGTGTGTGTGTGTGTGTGTGTGTGCGCATGCGTGCTACCTGATGCTGTGTGAACAGAGGGTCCCTGCTGGCCGCTGTTGCCAAGGGTGCCGGGTACGCGTCCCCGTGCCCATGGAGACCACGTGCCAGCCCTCTGCTGAGCACGCCACAGGCACATTGCCATTTAATCTTCACAGTTCTGTTCCATAAAACCATTGTCATTCTCATTTTAAGGGAGAGGAAAACTGAGCCTTAGAGACGCTAAATAACTTGGGCAAAAGCAAGCGTTTCCAAATCAGTGTTCGGACTCCAGTTCTCAGCCCTAATCCTCACCTGTCCCGCTCTCCCCTGCCTCACTGCACACCTTCAGGGAAGGTCAAGGACCCCCGAGGGGAAGCCCCAGAGCCTGGGCCCTGGCTGAGGGGATCTGACTCTTAAAAATAGCACTTTTGGCCCGGGATGGCGGTCCACATCTGTAATCCAAGTACTTGGGAGGCTGAGACAGGAGGATGGCAGGTTTGAAGCTGGCCTCAGCAACTTAGCGAGACTCTGTCCAAATAAAAAATAAAATAGGGGCTAGAGGTTGGCTTGGAGGTAGAATGCCCCTAGGTTCAATCTCCAGCACCACGAAACAATCACTCAAAGAAAGAGAAAGAAAGGAAGGAAGGAAGGAAGGAGGAAAGAAAGAAAGAAACAACCACAGCACTTCTGGCTACCAAAATAAGATAAATTATAGAATATGTAGAAAATAGCCAGGCGTGGTGGCGCATGCTTATAATCCCAGCACTTGGGAGGCTGAGGCAGGATGATGTGGGTTTGAAACCAGCCTTAGCTACTTTGTGAGGCCCTTAGCACTTTAGTGACCCTGTGTCCAAGTAAAAATATAAAATAGGTCTGGGAGTGTAGCCCAGAGGTAGAAAGCCCCTGGGTTCCATCCTCAGCAACACACACACACACACACACACACACACACACACAGACCCTGTTTCCAAGTAAAAATATAAAAAATAGGTCTGGGAGTATAGCCCAGAGGTAGAAGGGCTTCCAGGAACCCCAGTACCACCAAAAAACAAATAAATTAATTAATTAAATAAAATTTTAAAAATAAAGAATAAAGGCCGGGCATGGTGGCACACGCTTGTAATCCCTGTGCTTGGGAGGCGAGACAGGAGGATTGCGCAGGTTTGAAGCCAGCCAGGTTGGCTTAAGAGACAATGTTTCCAAATAAAAAGTATAAAATAGGTCTGGGAGTTTAGCCCGGAAGTAGAAGGGCTTCCAGGAACCCCAGAACCACCAAAAAACAAAATAAAATAAAAAATAAATAAAAATAAAGAATAAAAATCAGGCTGGAGGTGTAGCTCGGAGGTAGAATGCCCCTGGGTTCAGTCTCCAGTAAAACACACACACACACACACACACACACACACACACACACACACACACACACGAGATCATTTTCACTAAAAGGCCAAATTGCTCTTACTTTCTTCATTCTAATGTATCAAAAGTCCTGCAGGGCTGGGCGTGGTGGCGCTGTAATCCCAGCATTTGGGAGGCTGAGACAGGAGGATTATGGTTCAAGGCCAGCCTCAGCTACTACTTAGTGAGGTCCTTTGCAACTCAGTGAGACCCTGTTTCAAAATAAGAATAAAAAATAGGGCTGTGAATGTAGCTCACATGTAGAATGCCACTGAGTTCTATCCCCAGTACTGAAAAAATAAAAGTAAAAATGTCCTGCAAACTCTTGTAGAGCACCCACCCCCGCTTGGCACCCTGTGGCCGAGCGAGCTGCCCGTGGAGCCCAGCCCAGTGTTCCCTGGGGCCGCCAGGCACCCAGCTGCTTCTGGGAAAGTGGTGGCTAAAAATAGCCCCTGCACACTTGTTGGACCAAGACAACAGGCCCCATGGCTTCTGTTGCCTTCCCACCTGCCCCCCACTCCTCCCTCGTCACGAGGGGCCCAGGGTGCAGCTGCGGGTCCTTTGCTCAGTCCCCCTCCTTCCTGATCTCCTCCAGTGTCCTGACTTAGAGGCCCTGAGAGGCCAAAGGCCTCCAGTGTGTCCACGCGCCCAGACAGCTCGCCTCCCGAGCCCGTCTTGTGTGTCTGACTCCTACTCAGCTTCTCCACTTGAGTGTCTAATAAACACTGGGTGTGATAGGTTCCAGCCTGCGCTGGGTAAAATAAATGTCAAATGTGGCAAAATGCAGAGAACACAAATCTGCTCATTTTAACCTTTCTTGGGGAAGCACCGGGGATTGAACCCCGGGGCGCCGTGGCTCTGAGCTGTAGCCCTGGCTTTTTTTTTTTTTGGTGGTACTGGGGTTCCTGGAAGCCCTTCCACCTCAGGGCTACACTCCCAGACCTATTTTTATATTTTCATTTTGGAAACAGGGTCTCCTAAGCCAGCGCGCGGGGCTGGCTTCGAACCTGCACGATCCTCCTGTCTCCGCCTCCCAAGCGCGGGGATTACAAGCGTGCGCCACCACGCCCGGCGAGCCCTGGCCCTTTTTATTTCTTGTTTTGAAACACGGTCTCTCTAGATTGCTGAGAATTTTGCTATATTGCTGATGCTGGCCTTGAACCTACAATCCTCCTGTCTCAGCCTCCCAAGTACTGGGATTACAAGGTGCCACCGCACTCAGCTTAACTGGCTAAGTATACAGTTGAGTGGCGTTAAATGCATTCAGATTGTGCAACTAACAGCACCTCCACCTCCAGGACTCTTTAATCTTTAATCTTCCCGAACTGAAACTCTACATTCATCCAGCAATAATTCCCTTCCTCTCCTCTGCCAAGCCCCTACATCCACCTTCTGTCTCTATGAATAGGACAACTCTAGGAGCCTCATGTAGGTGGAATCATACCATGGTCCTCTTGTGACTGGCTTATTTTCCCTGCCACGATGCCCTCAAGGTTCATACATGTGGCATGTACCAGAATGTCCTCCCTTTTCAAGGCCAAATGATATTTCGCTGCATGTATAGACTCCATTTTGCATATTTATCCATCTGTCTCTGGACACTCAAGTTGTTTCCGTGATTTTGCTACTGAGAACAGTGCTGCTACGAGAAGAGGTGGGTAAGGACCTCTTGAGGACCTGCTCTGACTTTGGGAAGTGACTGCCCAGGAGTGGAATTGCTGAATCCAAAGGTAATACTAAGCCAGGCGTGGTGGCGCACGCTTGCAATCCCAGCACTTGGGAGGCGGAGACCGGAGGATCGTGGTTCGCGGACAGCCTCAGCTGCTTAGTGAGGCCCTCTGCAACTCAGTGAGACCTTGTTTCAAAAACTAAAGAATAAAAATAGGGCAGGGGCTATAGCTCGGAGGTTGAATGCCCCTGGGTTCCATCCCCAGACCCGCAAAAAAAAAAAAAAAGGTGATACTAGTCTTAATTTTTTTTTTTTTTTTTTTTTTTTGGTGGTACTGGGGATAGAATCCAGGGACCTTCTACCTCCAGGCTACACTCCCAGGCCTATTTTATATCTTATTTGGAAACAGGGTCTCTTAAGCCAGCAGAGGCTGGCTTCAAACCTGTGCAATCCTCCTGTCTCAGCCTCCCAAGTGCGGGGATTACAAGCGTACGCCACCACGCCTGGCTAGTCTTAATTTTTAAGCCACTGCCGTACTGTTTTACAGAACATCGGCACAATTTTATAATCCTACTAACAGTGCACTAACGTCAAATCTGGACTCTCTCTCTTTCTCTTTTGGGGTGTGTGTGTGTGTGTGTGTGTGTGTGTGTATGTGTGTGTGTGTGTGTTAAACTGCCAAGACATCCTGCTGCCTCGGCATCTATGTGTTGAAGACCCCACTCCACATAGTAAAACTCGGCAAAAAGCCCCGAGAAAGAGGTATCGTCTCTGGCAAAAAATATCCCCCACTTTAGATATCCTTCATAACTATTATTCTCTTGGTATTCTTTTAACTCTCTACACGAATTGCTCTGATGATGTGAGATCAGAAATTGAGTCCGTGGAAATAAACGTCCTTGGCTTTGCTCAATAGTAAGGAAAAAACTGGCCAGAACTCAGATGCTGTGATAAGCATTCCAGCTGCAGCAATCACAAAGGGTCTCCGATCCTCACTCCTATCACTAGGTTAAGCTATTAACTCCGGTAACCGATAGCTCAGTTTAAGGAAACTTTGTTTACCCTTGAGACCCTGCCTAGAAACTTTGGGTGTGACTTCAAAGCAATTTGACTGAAGGACAGCTTAATTGCCAAAATACAATAGAGCCAAGGAGAAAGATTGTTGACCTTCACGCCCAGTGTGAGCATTCCCCAAAACAGGGAGAATGCCGCATGGCTAGAAATGAAAATGACAAAATAAAGGACAGATATTCTAAATATATATGTATGAAGGAAAGGAAATACCGTAAGAGTAAGAAAGCACTTTTTCATGAAGAAGAGCTTATCATAAGAACGTCCCGACTGGGAAAGAAAGGAATTAGAAAGTTAGAAGCAGGTTGCAGAGGGTTTGTGATAAGGAAATGGATTATTAGAGACCAATAGGCCTTTAATAGGCTTTTTGTCTAAAAAAGAGTGTTCAGCAGTCAAGGAAATACATCTGACAACTAAATCCAAGAACTTCACAGTGTTATTTGTGGTGTCTTATTTGCCAAGCTGTGTTGTGAGTTTTTGTAAGCTTTCAGACTTCAGAAGGCAAGGCGGATGAGATCTGAGAGACGCCCATCGCATCTCCCTGGACGCCACATCTCCCCATGCTTGTCATTTGGATATAGATGGAAACTTCAAAAAAGAAAGCAAAAGAAGATTCCATGAGAAGGCGTATTCTCCAAGCCCTGGGCCTTGGGCGTGCCTGTATTGCCTTTGGAATTTACCTTTGGACCTGCCCTGCTGCGATATCGGAGGAGTTAATCTCCTAAATGCTGGACTAGTCATTTACTTTGTTTATATGTAATTTACTCTTGTTTTGCTGTGATTGCCCCCCTTCCCTTTCCTTTTTCTCCTATTATTAATCTCACTGGTGAAGGGTATAAATTTCTCTGGGTTCCTGTAATAAATTGTCATTGGCTCAAGAAGCCTTTGTCCACCTCAAATTCTTTCCCAAGCGCCGTACCTAAAAACTTAGGGAATTCATAGAGGGGAAAGAATTGCTGCAGATAGCCTTCTGCAGAACTCCGCCTGCCTTTTGCCCCATCTTTCTGAGGATTTGACCGGGAGCTGACAATAACGACCCAACTGAGATTAGTCGGCAACATTAAACCAGGGATTCTCTGCCACTGAGCCATACCCCAGCCCTTTTAATTTTATTTATTTACATTTATTAATTTAATTTAATTTAGTATTTGTTCTACCTCTGAGCCACACTCCCAACCCTTTTTATTTTTTATTTTGAAACAGGGTGTTGCTAAGTTGCTAAGACTGGCCTCGAACTTGTAGCCCTCCTGTCTCAGCCTCCACAGTACTGGGATTACAGGCATGCACCACCACGCCCGGCATGTACCACATGCTTTTAAAACGTGTTGTAGTGTGCGCCATACTCCAATACAGCACGTGCTCCGTGAGGGCAAGGCCGTCGTGAGTTTTGCTCATGGCTGGGCCACAAGAGCCACACGGTGCCAACACATCGTAGGTGTTCAATAAACACTTGTTGCCTGAGATGGAGTCTGCCTATGCTGATACAGCCTTTTTGGAACTGTCAACATAATGGGTGCTTAAGGCTGGCCATACTGGGGTTGAAGCACTTCTTAAAAGTGAGAAAGAAAACACATTCTCTGAAGAATGCATTTTTCGTGGTGCTGGGGATTGAACCCAGGAGAATTCTACCTCCAAGCTGTACCCCCCTCCCCATCCTTTTTATTGTTTGGAAATAGGGTCTTGATAAGTTGCTCAAGCTGGCCTCAAACCCGTGATCCCTCTGTGTCTCTACCTCCCAAGTGCCGGGATTATATGCATGCGCCAACCAGGTCCAGCAAGAGGGAGACAGATAGGTAGGGAAGTGGGCTGGTTTCACCAGCTTCCAGCTTCTGCCTGGGGAGCCCTTCCTGCAAGTGGGAGGAGGGTGCTGAGCAGGCTGCACACTGCCCAGCCCCTCCTGGCAAACTGACCTCAGGGCCGCTGTCTCCAACACCTGTGGTCTACCAGCCATGGAGATGGCTGCAGGTGTGCCCCTGCCCATCTGGACTGGGTGGCATGCTGCTGTCTGCATCTATCCACCTCTTGACTCCCCAACTCCAGTGGCCCAGGGCTGTGCTGGGTTGCTGACAGTACTTTGCTGCCCTGGGTGGGCAGTGGGTACACAGGAGGGACCATGGGCTTTGCAGCCGGGCAGACCTGAGCTTCAATTCCAGCTCACCCTTCCTGCCTGGGCAGATTGCCTGGACCTCTGGGAACCTCCGGCTCTTTCTCTATGACATGGGCATGATGTTGTTTATGGCAAGGGGTTTTGCTGAGCTCTGCTGAGGGCACAGCCCTGTACCTGGCGGCCAGGCAGAAGCGCCACACGCTCTGATTCCCTCCAGCCCCCTCCCACAAAGGCCTTGGGGGGGGGAACGGACTGAGCCCGTGTCGCTGCTCACCCTGCTCGATGGCGTCCTCCACAAGCTTTGTATGTAAGCTCAAGGCTCTCTGGTCGACGACCATGGAGGCCTGCTTCCCCAGGGCCTGAAGGAGGGCGGCCAGAGCGATGGCTCCTGGGGGGCCATCCGTCTCCTCCGGGGGCTCATGGTTGAAATGTGTGGGGAAGCCGGTGGTGATCAGCACTGAGTGGGCGTGGGACAGCGCCAGCGCGGCCTTCACCAGCTCATCTTGACGGAACAGGTGCTTGATCCCGCGGTTACCTGGAATCACAAAACAGAGTCATGTGTTTAAAGTGGGAATGGCCGGGTGTGGTGGCGCACGCTTGTAATCCCCGCGCTTGGGAGGCAGAGACAGGAGGATCGCGCAGGTTCGAAGCATGCCACGCGCGCTGGCTTAGGAGACCCTGTTTCCAAATAAAAATGTAAAAATAGGTCTGGGAGTGTAGCCCGGAGGTAGAAGGCTTCCAGGAACCCCAGTTCCACCAAAAAATAAATAAATAAATAAATAAATAAAGTGGGGATGGGTGCTAGGAGTAGTTTGGGCTTTTTGATTGTCTGTCTTTCTTTCTTTCTCTCTCTTTCTTTCTTTCTTTCTTTCTTTCTTTCTTTCTTTCTTAACCAGTCCTGGGAATGGAACCCTAGGCCTTGTGCAATCTAGGCAAGCCCTCTGCCAACGAGCTATATTCCCAGCCCTTCTTACTTTTTATTTTGAAACAGGGTCTCACTAAATTGCCTGGGCTGGCCTTGAACTTTCACTCCTTCTGCCCCAGCCTCTCGAGTCACTAAGATTACAGGTGTGCCTGGTCTTTATTTTTTTAATTTTTTATTTTTTTGCAATACTAAGGATTGAACCCAGGGATCTTCTACCTCCGAGCTATACCCCTAGCCCTATTTTATTCTTCATCTTGAAACAAAGTCTCTCTAGTTTTTTCTTTTTTAAAAATAAGTCAATTGGAGCTGGGCGTGGTGGTGCATGCTTATAATCCCAGCATTTGGGAGGCTGAGACGGGAGGATCGCAGTTCACGGCCAGCTTCAGCTGCTTAGGGAGGCTCTCTGCCTCTCAGTGATACCCTGTTTCAAAGTACAGAATAAAAAATAGGGCTGGGGGTATAGCTTGGAGGTAGAATGCCCCTAAGTTCAATCCCCAGTACTGCAGAGAGAGAGAGAGAGAGAGAGAGAGAGAGAGAGAGAGAGAGAAAGAGAGAGAGAGAGAAAGAAAGAAACAGAAGTCAATTGGAGGAGCTAGGCATGATGGTGAATGCCTGTCATCCTAGTTCTTGGGAGGCCGAGACAGGAGAAATGCAGGTTCGAGGTTAGAATGTGATAACTTAGCAAGATCCTGTTTCAGAATAGAAAGTAATAAGGGCGGAGGGTGTAGCTCAGAGGTACAGGTAACCTGGGTTCAATCCCCAGGACCACCCCAAACAACCACAATACAAGGAGTCAATTGGAAGGATGTGGCAGAGACTGACTTGTTCACCAGAACGTATTCTCGTCCTCCCACCCCAGCAGTGAAGGGTTACCAGGCAACTGGCTGAACGTGAGTACACAGGGATGTGATGGCGCTGCCTCTGGCCTGGCCCTGAGATTCCTCTGAGCCTTTCCAAGCTCTTCCCTTTTCTTGGAGGGGGAGTGCTGACCACTGGAGCCCCATCTCATGATGTGATGCCAGAGTGACTGGGTGGAACAGAAAAAGGTCCCTGGAAGAGCCGCCCTGGCTCACTACGCAAGGGAGGCATAAACTTCCACTGTACTTGAGCAAAGTATAGCGGGCTTGCTTGTTACAGCAGTTTGGCAAACCCTGACAGATACATGAATATAGAAGGAGGAAGATACATAGTACTGTATACACTGGGGAGTTTCCAAAATAAGACCCAAGCCCAGGACTTGGGTGGGAGTATGCCAGAGAGAGGTGACCCCAGAAAATTCATAAGAAAGTGGGGGAGAGGGAGAGACACTATAGGATTGTGGTGAGCAGGTTGACTCCCAGGGCAATTGGAGCTCCGACCTGCTTGAGGTCTTCTAAGCAACTGTAGGTCACACCCTCAGAAGTGTCCTTCCACTGGGCGCGGTGGCACACGCTTGTAATCCCAGCATTCGGGGTGGAGGAGGCCGGAGGATTGAGGTTCCCGTACAGGCTCGGCTACTTGGCGAGGCCCTTCACAATTCAGTGAGACCCCGGCTGCAGCTTGAGTCACAGGTGGCTGTGGGACATGAATGATGCCGAGGTGTGTGGACAGAGGAATAGTCCCAGATTTGAATCTGGAGGATTGTTTGTTTGTTTGTTTGTTTATTTGCGGTACTGGGGATGGAACCCAGCAACATTCTACCTCCAAGCTACACTCCCAGCCCTATTTTTTATTCTTTATTTTGAAACAGGTTCTCACTGAGCTGCAAAGAGCCTCAGTAAGTAGCTGAGGCTGTTCACGAACCACGATCCTCCTGTCTCAGCCTCCCGAATGCTGAGGTTACAAGCGTGGGCCCCCCACGCCCAGCTGGGTTTTTGTTTTAGATTCCCCAGGAATCTGTATTTGTACGGGAGACAGCAACCTACTTCTAGCATCCAGCACCCCTAGTAAACAATCAAGGGTTACGGACACAAATTTGGTGGTAAGGATGTACACTCTGCAGCATTATCTGTGGGGTCAAATAGTTATTCATGTAACGGGATTCCACGCAGGCATTAAAAGAGAGGCTGCAGAAGACTGCTCATGGCACGGGAAGATGTTCACGGTACGTTAAAGCGAAAAGAGCAAATCCTAAAAGAGTGCCACCGGAGGATTCTGGGACGTCTATGACGTCTCTCCATACATGCAGAAGCTTGAGAGTAAAGGAAGAATCTCTAGAGGAAAAAACTTTAAACTTTCTTTCCATCGACATGAGGCTGCCGATACCGGCTAGTTTCAATGTGATTCCGCTAAGTCTTAGCTTTCGTATATTCTCTGATGCTTCTACAATGAATGTAAAGTATCCTTAGATGGGAGAAGAGTAACAACACCTGAAAGAAAGAAAATGGGATGTCGACTATTTCACAGGGTGTGGCGAGTACTGAGGGGAGAGAGAATCTGCTCAACCGGTAGCCAGATGAACATCTGTGATGATTTTATTTTCGGTGCAAAAATCATTACTATAAAAACCCCTTCACCTTCTGCAGGAACCTCAAAGGCAAGGCAACGTCCTTTTTACATTTTTTGGTACTTGGGATTGAACCCGGTGACGCTTTCCCTCGCAGCGACACCCCCAGCCCTATTTTATGTTTTGTTTTGAAACAAGGTCTAAGTTGCTGAGGGTGTTACTGAGTTGCTCAACCCCGCCATCCTCCTGTCTCAGTCTTCCAAGTACTGAGATTACAGGTGTGCACCCACACCGGCTCATGTCCGTTTAAAAGTGACCGAGTGGCTCTCTTGTGCCCGTGAATAATGTTGGGTGCCCTGTACACTGTCCTTAATCTTACATCAGCTTATTTAATTTAGCAGGAGTCAAAATCATCTATTGTTTTTGAGATTGTGAACAGCCCTTAAGAGATGAAATCGGCACATCCAGACGGTCATAAATCCTCCCTCTCCACCTCCTCTTCCAGCCTCGCTCAGTCTGGAGCACCACCGGCTGGCTCGTGTCTGCCCTTCTCAGAGCACGCCTGGTAAGCAGTGATGCCCTGCGTCTCCAGTAAATTTACTTCCAAGTCCACTTTGTAAATTGTAAGCCAATGGCAGAGTTAATCATTCTCCCTCCCTCACGACCCTGTGCTAAGTGGGAGAGACATCAGCTCGGATCAGAATGTTTGTGAGGGAGAAGACATGGTGGAAATTTTTAAAAATATCCACCTAGAGCTGGGTTTGGTGGTACATGCCTGTTATCCCAGTACTTGGGAGGCTGAGGCAGGAGGATCGCAGGTTCAAGGCCAGCCTCGGCAACTTAGTGAGGCCCTTAGGAATAGAGCAAGACCCTTTTTCCAAATAAAAAATAAACAGGGCTGGGGGTGTAGCTCAGAGGTAGGATGCCCCGGGTTCAATCCCCAGTAACACACATACACACACTCTCTCTCTCTCCTTCCCTCTCCCTCTCTCTCTCTCTCCCTCCCTCCCTCTCCACCCCCATCCAGGGGCTGGGGATGTAGCTGAGTCTAGTATGCCTGAGGTCCTAGACTCGATCCCCAGTACCATGGGGAAAATATCCACCAGAAGATCAACCATGTAAGAGACTATGTCTCCCCTGCCATGGGCCTGTCCAAGAGGCATGTCTGTGGTGAATGCATATCCTGAATTGATTGTGTCTTTGTAAGTAAAGTGCACCAGTACTGGGAATGGCCTAGGAAGATTTGAGAAAGCTATGATCATTAATATATTTCAAAAATTGGGTGAGGGGTAAATCTCTGCAAGGACTTGGTTTCTGCCTAAAAGCAGGCAACTATTCCAATGTAAATTAACCTAGCTTAAAGTAATGAACAAGTCAATAGGAGAGGAGAACACGCCTTTCTCTGTCTAAAGACAGATCTACATGATGATCTAGGGAGGATGGAGCAGGGTTTGACCTTAGTCCTTCATGAAAGGAGATACCTCACCACACCTTATCAGGGAGGTACCTTACAGGGACATTCACTATGTCAGAATCAAGTAAACAAGATGGAGGTCATGGGTATAAAAGGCTGAGTCCACGTGTAATCCCTTTGGTGTATTCATTTCGAGTCACCCCCCTCATGCCATTTTGGCATGGGGCTGTATTTCTATTTTCTGTATTTCTATCTTTCTAATAAACTTCTTTAAATCTTCAGCAACTGTCCAAGCTATGCATATTTATTCTTAGCTTAGGACAAGAACCTGCGGTAATTTTCTGTTTTTGGTCGTTTTGGGTTTTGTTGTGGTTTGAGGGAAATTGTGTCCGGGACCCTAACAGGGGTCCCTGGGAACAGTTTCCCCAAAACCATACTCTCCCAATCCGTATCATACAGGAAGCCATATTCTCTACAGAATGAATAAATGAACTAACAACCCAGCACAGAGCTTGGCCCAGGGGTTTAGCAGCAAATTTAGTAGCTGCAGACTCCGTGTCACTGGAAGACGACCTTCGCTCCCAGTCCCAGGAGGAAGAAGCTGCCATTTCCGAGGCTGGCCTTGTCTGTCAGCTCCCAGGCTGTCCGCTCACGGCCCTGCTGGGCATAGTCTCTAAAAGTCACCGGGCGCAGCTCTGCCTGGCCCTGGGACTCTGGCCTACAGTTTCTGAGGGCCTCACTAAGTTGCCGAGGCTGGCCTCGAACAAACCCCAGGCTGCTCAGCTCTCTGTGCTCCGTCCACTAGCATGGATCCCGCAAACCAATTGGGGCCAGCAGGGGCCCTTCTAAAGCTCTGCAGGTATCCAAGGGGTGCCAGCACTCCAGCTTTGGGGTCACAGCCCACGAGCAGGTGCAGAAGGACTGGGTGTGAGCCAGGGGACTCTAGAACGCTCTTTTAACCGCCCAGGTAAGGCTGTGACATACCACTTCAACCCCAATTTGACCTTGGCCAACACTTAGAAATCATGGACACTGGAGTCATTAGACCTGGGTTCCGGTTCATTGGGAGGATTTGATAAGATGGCCATGTAAGTGCTTTTACCATGACGCCTCGCAGCACAGAGTAAAACTCAGTAGATGATAGCTGTTATCCTCAGTACGAGTCACAACTCCAGGAGGAAAGTACAACTCTCAGTCACATTATCACACTAATGGGGAAACTGAGGCAGAGGCTACATGGTTGTTCTCTCAGGAGTTGTGTGTGTGTGTGTGTGTGTGTGTGTGTGTGTGGCTCCGGGCTACACCCCCGACCTATTTTTTATATTTTATTTGGAAACAGGGTCTCACTAAGTTGCTGAGAGCCTCACTAAGTAGCTGAGGCTGGCTTCGAGCCTGTGCGATCCTCCTGTCTCAGCCTCCCAAGTGCTGAGATTACAAGTGTGCCCCACCACGCCGGCTTCTCAGGAGTTTTTGCTGACAGAGGAAATCAAAGTACCACGCACAACAGTGGGTGAGAGAGCGCCACCTACTGGCCACTTGGGATAAGAAATTTGGCTCTTAAATGTAGATGGAGCCAGAAGTGAAAAGCTCTCAAGGAGCTTTCGGCAAACCTTTCTGAGTAGAACCAGCAGGTCCCTAGGTGATCCTAGGTGATCCCAGCCCTGACCCGGGCCCAGAAAGCTGGTGGCTCAGAAGGGCTGTCCTTTCCCAGGGACACAATATACAACATATAGTTTGACTACCGAGTCTTGTTTACTGGGATTCCCAAAGGAGAAGCAGTCCAGCCCCCACACCTACCTCTGCTCTCAGTATATATAAAATGTATTCTGCGCCCAACCCTGGGGCAATAGCATAAAAAGGAAAGGTCAGCTACAGTGTTAAATACATGGGTAGCTTTTAAAAAATGTTGGCAAGAAGCCGGGCCTAGTGGTACACGCTTGTAATCCCAGTACTTGGGAGGCTGAGACAGGAGGATTGCAGGTTCAAGGCCAGCCTCAGCTACTTAGTGAGGCCCTCCAAAACTTAGTGAGACCTTTTTTTCAAATAAAGAATAAAAAAAATAGAGCTGGGAGTGTAGCTCGGAGGTAGACTGCCCCTGGGATCCATTCCCAGTATAGAAAAAAAAAATGTTGGCAAGACATAGGAGGCTGAGGGAGGAGGATCACAGGTTTGTAGCCAGCCTCAGCAACTTGGCTAAACCCTGTTTCAAGCTGGGCGTGGTGGCGCACGCTTGTAATCCCCGCACTTGGGAGGCTGAGACAGGAGGATCGCATGGGTTCGAAGCCAGCCTCAGCTACTTAGTGAGGCTCTCAGCAACTTAGTGAGACCCTGTTTTCTAATAAAACATAAAATAGGTCTGAGAGTATAGCCCGGAGGTAGAAAGCCTCTGGGTTCCACCCCCAGTACCACCAAAAAAACCCAAAAAAACAAAAAAACAAAAAAACAAAAAAACAAAACCCTGTTTCAAAAAAAAAAAAACAGGACTGTGTGTATGGCTCAGAATTATACTGCCCTTGGGTTAAATCCCCAGCAACACACACACACACACACACACACACACACACTGGCAGTCATCTACTCAGGAACCATTCTCCCTCTCTCTTACCTGTCTGGCCTATTTAGTCCTGGGTGTCAACTTACCCAGCTAATAAATGCGTTCTTAAGTGCCCTCATGTGTTTAGTGTTACAATTTAGAATAACAAGCCAGGCACTGTGGCGCATGCCCGTCATCCCGGTACTTGGGAGGCTGAGACAGGTTCAAGGCCAGCCTCAGAAACTTAACAAAACTCTTAGCAACCTATCAAGACCCTATTTCAAAACAAAAATAAAAAAGGGTTGGGGGTGTAACTTGGAGGTAGAATGCCTCTGGGTTCCATCCCTACTATCACGAGAAACCAAAAACTAAAGTTTACCCATGATACCAATGTTAGTGTCTTAATCATTTACTTTTATATATATATTTTTTGGTCCAAACACAATATAAGTGCCAGGTGTAGTGGTTCATGCCTACAATCCCAGTACTTGGGAGGCTGAGACAGGAGGATCACAAGTTCAAGACCAGCCTCAGCAACTTAGTGAGATTCTCAGCAACCTAGCAAGATCCTATTTAAAAAATAAACAATAATGCCAGCCGTGGTGGCACACGCTTGGTGGCACATGCTTGTAATCCCCGCGCTTGGGAGGCGGAGACAGGAGGATCGCGCAGGTTTAAAGCCAGCCGTGCTGGCTTAAGAGACCTTGTTTCCAAATAAAAAAAGTATAAAAATAGGTCTGGGAGAGTAGCCCAGAGGTAGAAGGGCTTCCAGGAACCCCAGTACCACCAAAAAACCCCAAACAAACAAACAATAAAATGGGTTGGTGGTACAGCTCAAAGGCAGAATGCCCCTGGGTTCAATCCCTAGCACCAAACAAAAACAAAACAAGGAAACCCCACACAGTATGGGAGCCATTTGAAGGCTCGTACTGCGGATACAGTTTGCATCCTGTCTATCTCTGTCTTTGTTTATTGTGGATATATTGGTGATTGAACCCGGGGCCTCATGCAAGCCAGGAAAGCGCTCTTCCACTGAGATCCACCCCAGCCCTGTGCTCTTCCCTTTTCTCTGGACATCACAGTGGTGAGGAGCGTCTCCAGGTCATCAGGAATCCTCTGCTCTCACCTGGGTCCACGGCAACCGTCAGTTCTAGCTCTCTGATCTTCCCAATGGCTGAAGCCGATGCGATGCTGTAGTGCAAAGGGTCTTGGGAAATGTGATGGACCTCTGGGGTCGGCTCGGGTGTGGGAGAGCTGGTTGGAGTCTTCGTGTCCTTCAGGTCGGTCATCACTGTGCAAGCCGGCATGCTGGTGAAAGCCAGTGGAGCCCCTGCAACACACCACAGCAGAGACTGAGCCCGGCAGCCCCCTGGAGCCCAGCGCGTGCCCATCCTGTCCACGGCGGGCGGGAAGGTGGCGCCCGTGCAGCAGCTCTGGGCCTTGTGCCGGCACCAAGATTAGAACCAGGGGGCTGACGACTAAAGCTCCATTTAAACAGTGGCCTCCAGGTTTTAGAAGGTGCAGATACAGCCCTGGCTGGAGCCAGCTGGCGGGAGATATTCCATCAGCTGAAGCCATCAGCGTCAGGGAGTAGTTACAGGGCTCTTACAACACAAGGGTGCCGTCTCCCTCTACCTTCTAGCAAATGTTTAGATTTTCCGGGAACTCTGCGAACTGATTTCCGGTTTCTCTCCCATCTTACTTTGCATATGTTAATTTTGTTCTTTAAGGAAACTTCCCCCTACTAGATTACAGGCCAGAGAGATCTGTAGCATTATTATCAGGAGTGGCTTTCACATGGTAAACACTTGTGTTTGAGATGCAAACTTACCCTCTCTACACCTGTTTCCTCAATTGTAAAATAAGAATAAAGCCTCCTATGGCTGTCATCAGTACTAAACAAGATAATAATATACACGTGTTTAGCGAAGTGTCTGATAATGGCCATTTGTATTGTGGAACCAGACATGGGGTCCAGCTTCCATCTGTACACCTGCTCCTGGTGCTTCCTACTGACGAGACTTTATTTACCCTTTCTGCCTTCTGTAGCGACTTTTTTTTTTTTTTTTTTGGTGGTACTGGGGTTCCTGGAAGCCCTTCTACCTCCAGGCTACACTCCCCAGACCTCTTTTTATATTTTTATATGGAAACAGGGTCTCCTAAGCCAGCGCACGCGGCTGGCTTCGAACCTGCGCGATTCTCCTGTCTCCGCCTCCCAAGCCTGGGGATTACAAGCGTGCGCCACCACGCCCGGCCTGTAGTGACTTTTTTTCCTTCAAGACTCTACCTCCACTCGGCTATCTGCTCCCGGATACCCGGGACCAATATGTATTCATCTGAGTCCCCCTGCAGTGCCGGGCACATGATCAGTCTTCAAAACGTACACATGAGTAAGTGACAACACCTTGGGTTTCACAGAGACGGAAACTTTCTTCAGTTGAACAGAGGGCAGAGGCAGCCAACACTTCAAAAGGAAAATCTACTGACCGATGTGGAACTCCTACGCTCGATACATAAAGGATGGATGGATCCGAGAGATGCAATCATTGTTCTTCTGTATCTTAGTTGGCGTCTAAAATCGGTCACTCTAGAGCCTGGCACATGTCAGGACAGTCAGCTGCATGCAGCACAAGGCTTCGTGCAGCGATTAATTTGTGGTGTGCAGCGATTAGTCTATTGTGAACTGAAGTTGACCTATTGAAGTTAAAGGAGGTTCAAGTTTGTCCCTGACTGATGATGTCATTTCTTTTCATTTATAATCAAGTGTTATAAATGAAATGAAATTTGTAATATTTAATTTTGCCCCCAGAATTAAAGGTCTGGAGCGTGCTGGGATGTCCACAACAGTGAGACTTCTGCAGGGCACCCCCTGCTGATGGCGGCAAAGCAGCGAGACCACCGTGCTGGGGTACGTGCACCATGAGTGGACGTGGGCATACTGTGTACGCCTCAAATGACCGCAGGCTCCGTGAGGACTCCATCTGGTCCCACGAAGCTTTGACTTCCCAAGATCTGGGCTCGTGCCTGGCACAGTAGGTGCTCATAGACATATATTAAATAAATGAGGAAGTGGAATCCCACGGGTCTTGGATACTACATCTGATGGCTAAACTCTCACGAATGCTTCTAAAATAGAAAAAAACACTCAATTCTAGTCTCTCTAGGACAAGTGAGGCTGACCTGGACAGAATTTTTCAGTGCCTACGACAATGGGCTGTGATGATTATCATTATTATTGTGTGTGCATGTGACATGTGTTAGTTACTAGGGATTGAACCCAAGGGTATTTTAACTCTGAGCTACACTCCCAGCCCTTTTAAAAATTTTATATTGAAACAGGGTCTCACTAGCTTGTTGAGAGTCCCATATCTCTAGGAGGCTAATCTGAAGCCTGCAATCCTTCTAACTCAGCTTCTCAAGTACGAATCGCTATTATTTTCCATTATTATTATTATTATTATTATTATTATTATTATTATTATTATTATTTTTGGTGGTACTGGGGTTCCTGGAAGCCCATCTACCTCCGGGCTACACTCCCAGACCTATTTTTCTTTTATATTTTGAAACAGGGTCTCGTAAGCCAGTGTGGCTGGCTTCGAACCGGCGCGATCCTCCTGTCTCCGCCTCCCAAGCGGGGATTACAAGCGTGCGCCACCACGCCCAGCTTCCACTATTATTTTTAATAGTTAAATAACATTCTAATCTTACTAGGAACTGGTGAGGCACCCTCATGTGTCTTTTCATTGTAATAGCACTCTAACCCTTTGAAAAAGGATGTACTGCCAGGTGTGGAGGCACACACTTGTAATCCCAGTATTCCGGAGGCTGAGACGGGAGGATTGTGGTTCGCGGACAGCCTCAGCTACTTAGTGAGGCCGTCCACAACTTAGTGCGACCTTGTTTCAAAAATAAAGCCGGGCGTGGTGGCACACACTTGTAATCCCAGTGCTTGGGAGGCTGAGACAGGAGGATCGCACAGGTTCCAAGCCAGCCTCAGCTACTTAATGAGGCTCTCAGCAATTTAGTGAGACCCTGTTTCCAAATAAAGTATAAAATAGGTCTGGGAGTATAACCTGGAGGTAGAAAAGCCCCTGGGTTCCACCCTCAGTACCACAAAAATAAGTAAATAAATGAATAAATAAATAAATAAATAAATAAATAAGCCGGGAATGATGGCACACGCTTGTAATCCCAGCATTTGGGAGGCTGAGACAGGAGGATCTGGGTTCGCCGCTAGCCTCAGCTACTTAGTGAGGCCCTTTGCAACTTAGTGAGATCCTGTTTTGAAATAAAGAATAATAAAAAAAAGGGCTGTGTATAGTTTGGAGGTAGAATTCCCCAGCATTGCAAAATAAATAAATACAAACAAGTAAATAAAAAAATAGGGCTGGGTGTAGCTCAGAGCTAAAATGCCTCGGGGTTCAATCCCAGTACCAACAAAGAAAAAAAAAAAGAATGCACTGATAGTGGAATTGTTTTCAATTGCCTCGTAATTATAATAAGCCTTCCCTATCATCCAACTGTGGATGGAAAATATTTAAAAGGAAAAAGCACATCTGTACTGATCGTGTACAGACGTTTTTCTTGTCATTATTCTGTAAACATGCAGTGTAACAACTGTTTACACAGCGTTTACATTGATTTAGGTGTCATAAGTAATTTAGAGATGGCTTGAAGAAGGCAAGAGGATGTGCACAGGTTATATTAAGATATGACCATTTAAAGCCGGGCGTGGTGACGCACGCTTGTAATCCCCATGCTTGGGAGGCTGAGACAGGAGGATCGCACAGGTTCGAAACCAGCCTCAGCTACTTAGTGAGGCTCTCGGCAACGTAGTGAGACCCTGTGTCCAAATAAAATATAAAATAGCCCTGGGAGTAATAGCCCAGAGGTAGAAAGCCTCTGGGTTCCACCTCTAGTACCACAAAAATAAATAAATAAATAAATAAATAAATAAATAAATAAAAGGAAATACATTTAGTCAATACATATTTGCACTAAAAGACAAACTGCTCTGGTGAGGAGACCTCGCCCTGCGATGAACAGAAGGAAACCAGAGACGTTCACTGCAGGCCGTAGGCGCATGTGTTGAGTCTCGTTTCTGCCTTTATTTTTTAATGTTATTGCCCTCTAAGCCCATGCTTCTGAGAACCTGAGATCCTCTGGCTCCATCCTGGGTTGGAGTAGTTAACCCCTTTTCTCCCAACATACCGCAGCTGCTGACAGCTTCGAGACTGGTCAGTGGAGAGGGCCAGAACACTGGGACGGCCCCCGGCGGGCACTCCACAGCAGCCCCGTAGTCGGCTTTGGAAAGCGCTTTGATCCCCAGCAGGCCTGCAGATGGAGAAAGAAAATATCATCTCCCTAGCAGGCATCATCTAAGTTGAGGAGATCATGGTTCTTTCTCTAAAAAGGAACTCTAGGACTTCTGGGAAGATGGCAACCGAGAAAAGCAGGGCTTAAGAGCCCCGCTAACAACCAATCTCCATTACCACAAAATCAGCGCCTTTCATAGCCAGAAAACACCATCACCAGAGAAACAAAAAAATCACCAGGCTCCAGAGAGAAAGCGGACTGAGAACAGAGCTCAGAGCCACAGAGGAGATACACCGGCCTCACGCCCGAGGACGCGGTAGCAGCGCCATACTGCCGGTGGCAGCAGCGAGTTCACCGGACGGCTACAGCAAGCCGAGGTGAGCTGCTGCGGAACAGCCAGGCGGGATTTTTCAGCGCAGGGAGCATCTAAAGCTCCCAGTGGCTGAGCTCAGCACACACTGCAGGGACTCAGAGTGGAAATCAAAACCAAGAAGAAATAAGCCAGCCTCACGGCCGAGGCCGTAGCAGTGGCGCCATATTGCCACCGGTGGCAGCAGCAGCAAATTCACCAAGTCCAGTACAGCTACATCTGCGAACTCAAGAACAGTGAGTCAAATTGCGGGCCCCAGAGGAGAAATCCCAGTACTGTACTCCCTGGGACTTGACCCAGTGGGGGAGGGGCGGTGGCAGAGGTATCACACCATAGGAGAACGTGCAACCTGGCACCCCCCATAGTTTAAAGCAGCCTCTATCGACTCTCTGGGTCGGAGACTCTGTGATACAACCCAGTAAATGAGTAGTGGGGTCTGAGATACTACAGACTCAAGATCCAGAGCACCTTAAGTGAAGTCGTAGTGACCCAAGGGAAGAACCCAGAGAAGGCACAAACTTCCGAAATCATGGGAAAGAGGAATAACACTGGAGCAATGAATGCCCACAACTCCACAACATCAGAACCCGATAAAACAGAAAATCAGAGATTTCTAGAAGATCAAATCAGGAAAATAACTGTAGAAATAATAGAGGTGCTTCGAAAAGAACTCAAGAGAGAGCCAAAAAGAGATAAAGGATACAATTAATGAAGTAAAGGCCTCAATTCAAAGCACAAACAACCGATTAGAACACATGGAGAACAGAATCTCGCTCTTAGAAGATGATCATTTCAAAAATGAACGCATAGTTTCTAATCTAGGAAAAAATATCCAACAGCAGGAATCTGACACTGAAGAAATATGGGCCCATTTTAAGAGAGCTAACCTAAGAATAATTGGAATAGAGGAGGGAAAAGAAAGTGAAACCAAAGGGATCAACAACCTCTTCAAGGAAGTAATAGCAGAAAATTTTCCAAACATAGAGCAAGAGGTTTATACACAGATCCAGGAAACTTATAGAACTCCCTTTAGACAGGATTGGAGAAGAGGATCCCCACGCCACATAATTGTCAAAATGACCAATGTGGAAGCCAAGCAGAGAATCTTAAAGGCAACAAAAACAAAGGGCCAAGTGACATTCAGAGGCAAACCAATTAGAATCACTCCAGACTTCCCAAACCAAGTCATGAGAGCCAGAAGGCCTTGGAGTAACATATTCCAAACTCTGAAAGAAAACAACTTCCAGCCAAAAATTTTCTACCCAGCAAAACTTTCTATCAAATTAGATGGAAAAATAAGAAGCTTCCATGACAAACAGAAACTGAAAGAATTTATGTCTTCAAAACCAGCACTAGAGAAAATACTCAAAGAGATTAACTACAAAGAAGAAATAGGGAACACACACCAGAACCAGAGAAACAAGATTTTCCATCCAACAGACAACTAAGATTGGTTATCTGTGGAGATTCATTATTTATGTTAGTCTTTTACCTATCTCTAAATTGTATTGTTTGCCTTTATTGTTGTTAATTTTTAGGATTTCTAGTTGGAATATTAATATACCTTCAGATATAGCATTTGGAAATATTTTATCCCATTCTATTAGTAACTGTTAACTCTGTTTACATTGTCTTTGGATATACAATATTTTTTTATTTTTTAGGGAGTTTGTATACTCTTCTGTTGCCTGTGCCATTGAAATCATATCCAGGAAATCACTGCCAATTTCAATGTTGTGAGGTTTTATGACCCAGATTTTCTCCTAAAAGTTTATAGTCTTAAGATTTATATTTAGGTCTTTTATCTATTTTGAGTTAATACTTGTATATGGAATTAGGTAAGGGTCCAATTTTATTCTTTTCCATGTAATTATTATTTTTTAACAATATTTAGTTAAAAGATTATTATTTCCACCACCAAATGTTCGTGGAAACCTTGTCAAAAATAACTTAATAATATAGGGAAGAATTTAGCTCTAGGCTTGTATTTAACTCCAATGGTTTATATATCTGCCTTTACTACTACACTGTTTCAATTATTGTAGCTTTATATGGTTTGAAATCAGAAAATATATAGCTTCTAGCTTTGTTCTTTTTCAAGATTGTTTTGGGTATCTAGAGTCCATATTCCATATTAGGATATATTTTTTTTCTGAAAAATAAATATATAAATATATGATAGTTTCACCTAAAAAAAATAGAAAAAAATATTCTCTGGTAAGAAAGAAAGCAAAAAGAAATATTGAAATGTTATATTTAAGTCATCAAAAGCTTGGTATCAGACAAATGAAACTGTTATGTGAGATTATCATTTTTAATTTTGGATAAATTGCTATAATACTAGATGTCAACCACTAAGCCAAGCATGGGAAGGAGGGATGGGGAGAGAATGGGGTGGGGATCGGGTGGGGGCTGACTGGGCGATGTGTGCATGTATGTCTACAAAAGTTTGTATCCCACTATGATGTATGAATACAGTGCACCAATAAAAAAAAAAAAGGAACTCTAGTCATAGGGGCTATTTTTTTTTTTTTTTTTTGTACTGGAGATTGAACCCATGGGCATTCTACTTCTGAGGTACATCCCCAGCACTATTTATTATTATTTTTTTTTATTCTTTATTTTGAAACAGGGTGTCACTGAGTTGCAGAGGACCTAAGTAGCTGAGGCTGTCTGTGAACCACAATCTTCCTGTCTCAGCCTCCCAAATGCTGGGATTACAAGTGTGCGCCACCATGCCTGGCTCCGAGTTCTCACTAAGTTGTCGAGGCTGGCCTTGAGACTGCTATCCTCCTGTCTCAGCCTCCCAAGTTCTGGAATTACAGGTGTATGCTACCTCTCCCAGCTTTAGGGTTATCTTAAATGATATTTAGGAGGAAGAGTAGGAAACTAGGAATTGAGGTTCTAACAACTCAGGACACTACATAACTAATGGTCAGTGTTGGCCAGTAGGTTCCAGAACCCAGAATCTCAAACTTTTTGATGTGATTTCCCTAAAAGGATGAGTTTAGTTAATGCCACACTTTTACGGACCTAACCGACAAAGCCAGGGTTCGTGAGTTTGTCTCCACACAGCCTGAGTCACCTCCCACACACGTGGCCTCTGTCGCTTACCACCCACCGCACGCTGGGCGGTTACTAAAGTGCTCACCAGGACAGCAAAGATGGGTGTGTTGCGTCCAACCTGTCCCTACCACAGATAAATCAAGTCTCCAGCTGAGCTTTCCAGGGCCGTGCTGAGTTGATGGTCTCCAAACGATGAAAGCAGCAAGCGCGGGTGTCTTCCCAGGACGCCAGCTTTTGTGTGATTTTGTCTGCCGCAGGGCTGAGCAACTTAAGGTCCTGGGACTCTGGCTTTTGCCCAGGGCCCATCCCAAGCTCTCTTATCAGGCCCTCGGAGAGCTTCGAGTTCCAAATTTTAGGCTTCCCTCCTTGGGCCTGTTCACTCACTTTTGGCCTAAGTGAATACTCTGGAATACAATGGATTCCAGTTCACAGGCAGGTCTGGGTAGGAACCTTCTTGTGCCAATGACCAGCAGCCCATGGTAGAGGTCGACTTGAGCTCCACTCTTGGGACAGAGAGTGCTGCGACGCTCTGCTTCCCCCACCCCAAGTTTACGTGACGATCACTGGAGCTCAGATCTCCAGTGGGTGGGCAGGCTGTTCCAAGGGCAGCACCTTCACGCCTGAGGGCGTCTGGGAGCCCAGCCCTGCTTCTGCTCAGGGAGCCTCTTGCCCCCTCCCAGAGCTGTCACTCTCCTGAAGCCCCTGAGACACAGCAAGACCAAGAGCTGCCGTGAGACTCAGGAGCAAGGGTGGACACTGACCTGGGTCGCCCACGTGAATGGGCCGTCCTTGAGCTCCGCCCAGGGACCAGGTGGCCTGCAGCAGTCTCTCCAGCTTGTCCTTGGGGACGGGCCTCATCGTGACCACCAGAGGGCAGCAGAAGCCAGCGACCGAGGCACAAGGAATAGCTGTCTGTCAAATCCAGGGAAGATTACAACCATGGAATTAGCACAGGCCTGTCCAGGCCCCGAGCGCCCAGAGCTCAAATCAGCTGAATGAAGGAGAGGTCTCAGCAGCTGGTATCAAAACACACTTGTACTTCTAGGTGACTGTCTAGATGGGGAAGTTTGCTGCTAAGTGTTGGTTTAAAACAGGGGATCCAGCGCCGGGCGCGGTGGTGCACGCTTGTAATCCCCGCGCTTGGAAGGCGGAGACAGGAGGATAGCGCTGGTTCAGAGTCAGCCTCGCTGGCTTAAGAGACCCTGTTTCCAAAATAAAAAAATATATATAAAATAGGTTTGGGAGTGTTGCCCGGAGGTAGAAGGGCTTCCAGGAATCCCAGTACCACCAAAAAACAAAACAAAAACAAACAAACAAAAAAAAAAAACAGGGGATCCTAGCCAGGCATGGTGGTGAATACTTGTAATTCTAGTACTTGGGAGACTGAGATAGGGGGATTGTGTAGGTTCGAAGCCAGCCTTAGCTACCTAGTGAGGCTCTCAGCAACTTAGTGAGACCCTGTTTCCACATAAAATATAAAAATAGATCTGAGAGTATAGCCCAGAGGTAGAAAGCCTCTGAGTTCCATTCCCAGTACCACCAAACAAAAACAAACAGGGGATCCTAACTTCTCCTGCACCACAAGCCCTTTGGTGGTCTCCTGTGGCATGGGACCCCTGGCCAAAGTCATGTTTCCAACCACATCAAAGAAAACTCATGGGCTTTCGAAGGACACCGATTATTATGCAAGCGTAGCTATCCAGTTCTGGGAAAATAGGCTATAGCAATATGCTGCTTCTTAAGCAAAATGGCAGCAGATCTGGAACCAGGGTAATTCTGAAGCAGCGATCAACGTGGAGGCCATTTTTGAGATACCAGGGAGATCATGTGATATGGAGTTATCTGCGATTTGTTTTGGGAGTCGCAACATTACAGGGCGTCTGATGAGATAGTCATTATTCACTGACATTCTAGGGGGAGGAAATGCTAAAAATACATTTTTCCCATCCAATTTCACGGACCCTCTGAATTTTCTCTCTGGGCCTCGAGGGGCCTGTGCATCTTAGGCAAAGAACTTGGGAGCAAATGGTAGGCAGGGGTCCACTAAGGAGCAGGAAACCCAGGCGGAGCTGTCGCCCTCTCCGACTCCATTCCACATGGACAGGCTTGTCCCCAGCCCGCTGAGCCCTGCCCTGCTCAAGCCGCACAGCACAACCCTGGTGACCTTCACTGGGGAGTTTTTCCCTCCAGAGTGGTTTCTGGTTGCTGCTGTGGGGCTTAGGAAGGACTATGGATGTGGCCAGGACTCTGATCCACTGGGACAGCCTTGTTGGTCCTAAAGACCTGGGTGTTACCACACTGTCAGTGGCAAATGAAACTTCTCTGTGCCCGCCAGCCCAGTGTCTACATAACAGCAGCCGGGAGAGGGAGAGACCTGCCACGCCATACAAAAAGCCAGCAGCGCCTCCATCTGGGGAGGCTTCATCCTGCCCAGGCTACCAACAGAACCCTTGAGGACAGCAGGTCATCTTTCCCTGCAGCAGAGGGGAGCCTGAAAGCCATTTGGTACCATGGGATGGGGCGGTGACGTGGCCCGAAAGGCCCACAGCCACTGCGTCAAGCACTCACCACGGACACTTAGGTGTCTCTGTGCAAAGGAGTCCTTCCCCAGCTGCACCTCTCTCAGTGAGTGACATTTTACGGAGGGGGCAGGCGTTCTGGGTTGCACTTGGCTTTGGGACTTGGGCAGGTTTCTCTCTCTTTCTAAGCCTCTGATTCCCTGTCTAAAATGAGAAGCTGTGTGGGATAGGCCACGAGGCCCAGCTCTTACCTGCTACAAATGATGGTGTGTTCTCGGGCTGGACCCTGCCATGGGTCCTGGCCAGGAGCTGCGGCCCCGTCCCCACCCCGTCTCCCTTCCAGAACGCCACTGGGGCGCAGTTGGCCGCAAAGGGCAGCACAGACTGTGGGTGGCCTTGTTTCTGATCAGAGGCAGTTCAGGCCTCTTTGGCAGGAACCCAGACCAGGACATTTTAATAAATGTTCCAGAGCTCAGGTTGACATCTCCGAGTCCTCCACAAATAACGAAACCCGGAGCCTGGCTGTTTGCACTGGCTGGCCATCGATCTGCTGGTGAAGGCTCAGACTTTTCCAAAGAAATATCCAGAGAGGGGTCAGTAGAATGCGGGCCTGGGTCTCACCCGAGACAGGTGTGGGATGTGAGGAAAGCTCAGAGGCACAGCAGGGGAAGCCACATATCAGGTCAGCCCACTGCACCGTGACCTTCTTCTGTAGTCATCTCCAGCCACAAATAGGGCCCAGCTTTCTGGACAGAGACATCATAGCAGCGAGGGGCTGGCCGGGGCTCTGCCACAAATCCCTGGGTATTAACAAAGCCAGCCACATTCTCCTTGAAGCGATGTGCCCCCGAACGAAAGAGGAGTCTCAAAAATCTCACTGAGGTGGCTTGATTAAAGAGCCCGACAAATTCCAGACAGGTTTGGTTGATGCAGCTGGAATAACCCACCAAGAAGGGCCAGGTCATTTTAGCTGTCACGGCAGTATCGGGGGTGGGTAGCAACGAAGCAGGCTCAGAGAAGTTGATGGCTTATCCTGAGATGCACAGCTGGGAAGTGGCTGAGCTAGCACTTCGACTGCCTGCCTTCTGTACCAGCATTCCCCCCACCACAGCAAAATGCAAGTTGACCCACGCTTTCTGTTCTTTCTGCCCTTGGTGGGAGGTGTCCCTACCTTGTACGCCCCCGTGTGGCTGAGACCCTGCAGATTTCCTCTGGGGAGCCCTGCTTTCTCCAAAGCTGCATCCAGGGAGAAGCTGCAGTCCAATACAAAGGTCACCATGTCCTTCAGCTGCTCCGAGTACTCCTCCAGCGAGGTCAGGCAGCCTGTGCAGATACCGGATTCGTATTTCCGGAACTGTGGACAGTCCTTCCTGGGGACACAAAGCAAAGCACGCAGACCCCCAGACGCTCAGTGTGGCCATGCATTTTTTAAAGGGCAGGGAAGAGGGAAGGTGCCGGATGTTTAGTGCTGGAATTTCAGGCACTGGTGCCAAGGTAGGGAGCGGAGTTTTCAGCAGGGGGCTATGCTGGCATCCTTGAAAGGTGACCAGATCGGAGGTTATTAAATCAGCTCATATATAATGTAGCCCCCGTTATAGTTTTCATAACCCCAACCCAGTCAGTCAAAATAGTAAGAACAAAATGAAATAGAACAATGGTGTCCTCTCTGCCATGGAGGTGGGGCCGGCGGGTCATGTGGATGAGAAGAAACTTTCAAGGGAGGGCGTCTGGACTCTTTAGGAAACTTCTGTAGGGCTGAGAGCTATCTATGTTTACAAGTCTGTCCTTCTGCAGTGTCCCAGAGTCAAGGACTGACCTGGTCCTGCTTGCTGGGCAATGCTAGGTGATGGGCTGTGAAGATGTAGGACACCACCCCAGACCTCCAACAGCTCCTAACCCTAAGGGTGGGATGGCACTGAAGACAGATACGTGCGATACAGACAGCCAGTGTTGGGGACCAAGTAGAAGCTGGGCCTGCTGGTGCATGCTTGTAATCCCAGTACTTGGGAGGCTGAGACAGGAGGATCCTGGGTTTAAAGCCAGCCTCTGCATCTTTGTGAGGTCCTTGGCACCTTAATGAGAACTTCTTTTAAAAGAAAAGAAAAGAAAAAGAAAAAGGCTGGGGATGTAGCTTGGAGGTAGAACGCCCTTGGGTTCAATCCCTGGCACCCAAACAAAAACTAAAACCCAAACAAAAAACACAACAGAGAGTGTAGGCAGAGGAGAAGAGACAAATACATTCTCTCCCACTTTTTTTTTTTTTTTTTTGCGGGTCTGGGGATGGAACCCAGGGGCATTTGACCTCCGAGTTACACCCCTGCCCTATTTTTTATTCTTTATTTTGAAACCGGGTCTCACTGAGTTGCAGAGGGCCTCACTAAGTAGCTGAGGTTGTCTACGAACCGCGATCCTCCAGGTCTCAGCCTCCCGAATGCTGGGATTACAAGCGTGCCCACCACGCCCGGCTTTCTCTCCCACTTTTATGGTCTGTATCTGGAATGTCTCTACAAGGCCCTGTGTTGAAGGCGTGGTCCTCAGCCTGTGGCACAATTAGAGGTGGTGGAACCTTTAAGAGGTGGAGCCTAGAGAGAGGAAGTTAGGTCACTGGGGGCATACCCTTGACTGGGGTAACAGGATCATGGCCTCTCTTCTCTTTCTTTACTCACCAGCCACCAGGAGGTGAACAGCTTTGCTTCTACACACATTTTCTGCCATGAGAATCTGCCCAAAGGCAACAGAGCTGGCCAACCAGGGGATGAAACCTCTAAAACCATGAGCCCAAATAGACATTTCCTCCTGATAAGTTGTTTATGTCAGGTTATTTTGTTATAGTAATGGAAAGCTGACCACACACTCAGGTCAGAGAAAGTGCTGGATCTTTAGGTGTTTGCCAGCTGGGTGTGGCATTCATCCATCCAGATGGAGCAGGGTGTGACGAGCGTGGAGGCATCAAGCCCTGGGGCCACTGAGGGTCTGCTTTTGGAGTCTCTAAGAGTGCCAGGGAAAAATGTGAAGGGCAGCCTTGGCCCAGATGGTCCCTGCAGGACCCTCCCATCCCCGAAGTCCACAGAATCATAAACACAGGTTGTCCCTGGGAATCCTTCTGTCTGGGGAGAAGGTTGGGAACGGCTGGAGTGTCAGGGTCAGGGGAGAGGCTGAGCTGGGTCACCAGGGGTCGCGAGATGGGGCCGAGCCACAGGCCATGGGAGACACTGAGGAATTTTACATCAGTGTCAGGTGATTAGATTTAGAAAAGGCCTCACTGGCTGGAGAGTAGAAGATGTAAAGTAGGGTAAAGCGAAGGTGGGGCAAGGTGAGGATAGCAGTGGAGATGCCTGACCGTCCAGGAGAGGGAAGGTATGCAGGAATGAGAACTTGCTGGAGAGGCCTTGTGGAGACACAGTCCCCAGGGCCACTTACCAGACAAGTTAGACATGTATAATAATCGGTGGGGTTACATTCCAAGACCCCAGTGGATATCTGAAACTAGCTAGCTCCAAATCCTGGATATGCTATTTTTTCCTATGTGTTTTTTTCCCTATGTGTACACACTGTGTTAGTCAGCTTTCAGACACTGTGACAAAATACCCGAGGTCATCACCTTACAAGGGAAAGATTTTCATTTGCACCTCTCAGAGTTCGTGGTCGCTTGGCCGTCACTAGGGAACTCTGAGGCACGGGTAGCATGTGATGAAGCAGAGATGCTTGGCTTCTGGAAGCCAGAAAGAAGAGCGAGCTTGCTTTTATAACAAAGCCTCTCGCTTGACCCTTCATGCATGAATCCACCGACGAAGTAATTCATTGATGAGGTCAGAGTGGGTATAATCTTACATTTATGTATTTATTTGGTACTGGGGATTAAACACAGGGACATTCTACCTCTAAGATATATCCCCTGCCCTATTATTTATTTATTTATCTATTTATTTATTGTTTCAAAACAGGGCCTTGCTAGGTTACTGAAAGTCTTGCTACATTGCTGAGGCTGCTCTTCAACCTGCAATCCTTCTGTCTCAGCTTTCCAAAAACTGGGACTACAGTTATATACCACCACAACAGGCTCAGAGTTCTCATGACTCATTCACCTTCCAGAGACCCCCACCTCTGCACACTGCTGCCTCGGGGACCAACACATCAACCCATGAGCACTGGGGGGACACTAAAGATCCAGACCACAGCACACGCCTAGGATGAGGTTTAATTTAACTATGATGAGGCACCGGAAGAGATTGGCAATGATAACTAGGAATAAAACATAGCAATTATAACAAAAGAGTGCAAGAAAAGTCACTTAAGACTTTGAAAAAAAATGTGTGTGTGTGTGTGTGTGTGTGTGTGTGTGTGTGTGTGTGTGTGTGGTTCTGGAGGTAGAACCCAGGGACTTTACCTCTGGGCTATATTCCCAGACCTATTTTTCTATTTTATTTGGAAACAGGGTCTCACTAAGTTGATGAGAGCCTCACTAAGTAGCTGAGACTGGCTCTGAACCTGTGCGATCCTCCTGGTCTCAGCCTCCCAAGCTCTGGGATTACAAGCATGCGCCACCACGCCCGGCTAAGACTTTGAATTTTTACTTCTGGAATTTTCCACTTAATACTTTCAGATCTCAGTTGACTCTGGGTAACTAATGGAAATGTGGCAATAGAAGGGGACAATGGCAGGGTAAAGGTCTGGGTAAAGGCACGACATGGTGTTATCGAGTCTGTCTCTGGAGGCTAGTGAGGTGTTTTCTTCCTAATCCTGGGCATAAACTTTCTGGTGTGGGAGACAAAGTGACAGATGGTGTGACCATGGACTCTCTCCAGGCCTGGTCTTCCTTAGAAACCACAAACGTTTTACCCTGGGGAGAGGCAAGGGATGGGGCCAAAGAAGAGGGGATGGAGCAGGAATGGTGGGGAGGGCTGCTTGCCCTTGAGTGAGAGCTATGAGTGAGGCCAGGCACTTGGGGCCCCTGCAGCTGGACAGAGAGGTCCCCGATAACAGAAACGTCTGGCCACTCCCAAGCATTATCTCCTGTTGACACAGGCTTTACCTGCCGTCAGGACCAGCGTCTGCAGTGGGCAGCCTCAACTTCTCTGGCTCTCGTTGGCCCAGCAGGGGTAGAGGACCACTGTTGATCTGGCAGAACTTTTCAAAGGCTGGCGCCAGGGACCTGGGCAGGACCACCAGGCTGGCTGGCTGGAACCCTGGGTTGGGGGGAGAAGAGACCAATGTACACTCAGTTGCTGGTTTTTTTTTTTTTTTTTTTTTTTTGTGTGTGTGTGATATTAGGGATGGAACCCAGGGGCATCCTACTTCCGAGCTACACCCCCAGCCCTATTTTTTTTTTTTTTTTGGTGGTGGTACTGGGGTTCTTGGAAATCCTTCTACCTTCAGGCTACACTCCCAGACCTATCTTATTATTTTTTAAATTTGGAAACAGGGTCTCTTAAGCCAGCGAGGCTGGCTTCAAACCTGCATGATTCTCCTGTCTCCACCTCCCAAGAGCGGGGACTACAAGCATGTGCTACCAAGCCGCAGGACATCTCAGCCCTATTTTTAATTCTTATTTTGAAACAGTGTCCCACTGGGTTGCAAAGGGCCTCACTAAGTAGCTGAGGCTGTCGCGAACCTTGATCCTCTATCTCAGCCTCCCAAATGCTGGGATTACAAGTGGGCACCACCACACGTGGCTTTGTATGTGCTTTTAAAATTATAATTAGGAGTTAAAAATTATTTTAAAAAGTAGAGTTTTACCCTCAAAGCTCTAAGAAACTATGCTCTGAAAAGAACCTTCCCTTCCTTCCTTCCTTCCTTCCTTCCTTCCTTCCTTCCTTCCTTCCTTCCTTCCTCCCTTCCTTCCTTCCGTAGCACTAGGGATGAAACCCAGGGCATCTACCTCCGAGCCATACCGCTAGCCCTATTTCTTATTCTTTATTTTTTTAATTATTATTATTTTTGGTGGTACTGGGGTTTCTGGAAGCCCTTATACCTCCAGGCTACACTCCCAGATCTATTTTTACATTTTTATTTGGAAACAGGGACTCCTAAGCCAGCGCGCGTGGCTGGCTTCGAACCTGCGCGATCCTCCTCTCTCTGCCTCCCAAGTGCGGGGATTACAAGCGTGCGGCACCACGACCGGCCTCTTATTCTTTATTTTGAAACAAGATCTCACTAGTTGCAGAGGCCTCACTAAGTAGCTGAGGCTGGCCGTGAACCGTGATCCTCCGGTCTCAGCCTCCCAAACGCTGATAGGACAAGCGCATGCCACCATGCCCAGTTAGTTGCTGCCTTTTTAATTTCACTCTTTTTTTTTGGTTGCTTGTTTGTGGTGCTGGGGATGGAACCCAGGGCCTTGTGCATTCTGGGTAAGCACTTTACCAGCCCTCCAATTTATGTTTCATTAAAGGGTTATAGATGTCCAGAAAGGCGTACTTAAGTGTGCCACTTGGTGAATTTTCACAAAATGAACACACCCATATAATCAGCTTCCAGATCAAGCAGCAGAGCCTATGGGCACCCCTGAAACACCCCCTCCTGCCTGTGCCGCACCACCCCTGCAGGGTGACCACCACGCTGACTTCTAACCCGCGCCTCTCCTTTGTCTGTCCTGGGACCTCTTGTAATGGACTCACACGCACGTGTGTGTTCGGTCCGGCTTCCTTCACTCAACATTACATTTGGGAGATCCAGCCATATCGCTGCTTTTAACAACAGTCAGTTTGCACGCACCCACGTGTGTATTCATACAACTCGTCTACTGCTGGTGGGTGCTTGAGGGGTTTCCAGTTTGGGCTCATTACACATGGTGCTGCCATGAATATTTTGTTTTGTTTTGTTTTGCAATACTGGGGATGGAACCCAGGGACATTCTACCTCTGTGCTACACCCCAGCCTTACTTTTTATTCTTTATTTTGAAACAGTGTCTCACTAAGCAGCTGAGGCTGTCGCCAATCCTGTGATCCTCCTGTCTCAGCCTCCCAAATGCTGGAATTACAAGCGTGCACCACCATGCCCGCCGTGCCGTGAACATTTTAGAACACGCGTTTTGGGTACGTTTCTGTGCATTTTGGTTTGGCGAATGCTCAGGGCTCCGGGTAAATACACAGTCAGTCTTTGTAGGTACTGCTGAGATGTTTTCCAAGGTGGTGGGTCCAGCTTGCACCCTCCCAGAGGAGGGTGTCTCCAACCCATGGGTTCCGGTCTTTTCCAGTTTAGTTGTTCTGACAGCCATGTTGCCAGGTCACACTGCCATTGTAATTTGCATTCCCTGATGACTAAGGGTGGGACTGAGTGGCCTTTCATCGGTGTTAATGACCACTGGTAAGTCTTTTGGGGAAGAAAGAAGTGTTGGTGTTGTTTATGTGTGCGTACTGGGGATTGGACCCAGATGCAGTCTACCACCAAGCTACACCCCTGGCCCTATTTTTCATTATTTTAAATTTGGAGATAGGGTCTTATTAAGTAGCTGAGGCTGGCCTTGAACCTGCAATCCTCTGGTTTTGGCCTCCCAAGTACTGGGATTGCAGGTATGCACCACCATGTCTGGCTTGTTGATGTCGCTTGTCTTGCCAGGTTGACTCTTTTCTTGTGTGTATGTGGTGGTGAGGATGTGGCAGTGAATCCACAGGGGTTCTACCTCTGAACTACACCCGCAACACCTTTAAAATTTAAAAAAAAAATTTGAAACAGGATTTTACTAAGTTGCTGAGATTGGCCTCAAAGCTGACGTCCTCTTGTCTGTCTCTCAAGTACTGAGATTATGGGGCATGCACCACCAGTCAAATACTGGGATTATGGGGTGTGCACCACCACGCCCAGCTGCTGCAGACCGACTGCTGACTGAGAGGCTCACAGAATCGGATTCAGTCTTAACAGATCCATGGAGGAAGATGCACCGGCTCCCATAGCCTGCTCTCAGGGGCAGCCAGCCATCCTCTGGAATGGAAGTCCTTCCGTTTTGAAGGCGAACAAATGTGGACGGGAATCCCAATTCTGCCCCTGAGCAGCTCTGTGGCCCAGGGCAGGTCAATTGCACCTCTCAGGCTGAGTTTTCCCTTCTGTAAAATGGTAGAAATCAAGCCAGGCACAGTGGCGCACACCTGTAATCCCAGAACTTGTTAGGCTGAGACAGGAGGACTGTGGGTACCACAGTTGCCCAGCCTCAGCAACTTAGGCTGAGGACCTCCGTAGCGAGGCTCTCAGTAGTGAGACCCTGTTCTCCCACCCCCCAAAAAACTGGGGGTGTAGCTTGGGGGTATAATGCTCCTGGGTTCAATTCTTAGTACCACAAGCAATAAAAAAACAAAACAAGACAAGAAACACCACCAAAATGGCAGTAATCATACCTATCTCAAAAAGATGGTAACGAGTTTAAGTATATAAACTACTTAACACAACAGTACTCAGGAACTAAAGTCATTCAGTACAAACCTGCACACACATTTAAAACTGTGGGACCGCCAGACGTGGTGGCGCACGCTTGTAATCCCTGTGCTTGGGAGGCAAAGACAGGAGGATCGCGCAGGTTCGAAGCGAGCCGCGCTGGCTTAAAAGACCCTGTTTCAAAATAAAAATAGGTCTGGGAGTATAGCCCGGAGGAGCCCCAGTACCACCAAAAATAAAATAAAATAAAATAAAATAAAATAAAACTGTGGGACAGAAAAAGTATTTATTGATTATATTAAAAGATGTTTATGGCAGGATGTGGTGGCACATGCCTGTAATCCTAGTACTTGGGAGGCTGAGACAGGAGAGTCACAGGTTCAAGGGTAGCCTTAGTAACTTAGTGAGACGCTGTTTCCAAACAAAAAACAAAACAAAAAAAAGGACTGGGAGTATAGCTTGGAGGTTGAATGGCCCTGGGTTCAATCCCCAGTAACATACACACACACACACACACACACACACACGAACATTAGATAGAATGGCTGCTATAATCTTCCCACACGAGGATGCTCTGGACTCCCCCAGCTGCCCAAAGCCCATGGAAGCTGCCCCGTGTCTGAAGCCAGCCCAGCACGGCCCCGAATGGTCCACTGAGGAGGAGGGAGGACGGCAGCTTCGCCTCCCCTGCCCTACCATGCTTCCTCCAAGCCAATGGTGAGGACAAATTGAATTTTTAACCCAATAAATTAGGGAGGCGTTAGGTACACAAAGCTTCTTTGTTTTCTTTTAATTAAATGTCCAGTGGGACACTATGTTTAGGTTCTGCTTTTTCTACCGCTGGCAATGAAGGGAGAAGTCTGAGTTGCCCCCACCAGTAACAGGAACCGGAATAGAGGCCTCCGTGGGCCCGTTTTGGAGGGGGCAGACCACAGAGGCCGTTGGGGTCTGTGCGTGGGCCTCTCGGGCTCCATCTAACTCCCTCTTCTGTGTGTGTGGGGAGGAGGGATAACAGGATTGAACCCAGGGGCACTGTACCTCTAGACCTTTTTAATTTTTTTTTTTTTAATTTTGAAACAGGGTCTTGCTATGCCATTGAGGCTGGCCTCAAACCTGCGATCTAGTCTCAGCCTCCCACATACTGGAATGCCAGGCGTGAACCAGCATACCTGGCTCTAACTTCTTCTTTGTGGAGAGAAATGAAGCAGTTTCTCTGTGTCTTTTACTCCAAAATCAAAAATTTGTAAACTTAATAACAAGAGGGGGGGAAGACCTTTCAGCATTCCTCATGTGATTGAAACCCCCAGAAGACAGTTCCCAGAGGGTGTTTCCCAGCTGTTTGGTCAAATAAGCATCTCTCCCTGCACAGCGTTCCCAAGCAGAGGGTGAGGGCAGGGAGCCCTTAGCGCAGGTGGCCCTCCTGATGGTCCAGAGGGATCCCATTGCTATTTCCATCTTGGAGAGGAGGCTTGGAGGGGTCATACAGTTTGCTTACAGCTCTGAGGCTGGTAGGGGGCAAAGCTGGGATCCTTGCTGCCTGACCTGAGGCTTGAGGCCTGGCTGCTGGGCACTGTGCCTCCCTGAGGGCCCAGCAGCAGTCCATCAGGGGTTAAGCCAGTGTTTGCTCACTGCATATAATGGCTTGTGGCAGACGGTTACCTCGGCGGCCCTGTCTATGAATTATGCTTCCTGGTGTGTGTGTGTGTGTGTGTGTGTGTGTGTGTGTGTGTGTGTTACTGCAGATTGAACCCAAAGGCATTCTACCTTTGAGCTACACCCTCAGTCTGATTTTATATCTTATTTGAAAACAGGGTCTCAGTAAGTTGATGAGAGTTTCACTACTTGCTGAGTCTGTCTTCGAACCTGCGATCCTCCTGTCTCAGCCTCCCAAGTGCTGAAATCACAGGCGCCCACCACCACGCCCTGCTCGCTGTCTGACATCGACCCCCCACTTAGCCCCTTCCCTGAGGACGCTGGTCTTGGCCTTATGATTTGCTCTGGACCTGGCGAGTATGACGCAAACAGAGGCTTGGTGTATGTGCTTGCACACTAAGGTCTACCTTGTGGGACTCTCTCTCTTGGAGTGCTGAGCTCCCATGGAATGAAGTTTAGTTGCCAGTGCTGGGGAGTTTCCACAGAGAGAAAGAAATATTAGGCCCAGCTGTTCCAGCCATCACTGAACACCAGACTCTGGGGGAAGTCTGCTGGGTGGTCCCTCCCCAGCAGGTACCTGTGGACGGAAGGACGACTCCCCTCAAACCCAACCTTGGTTTTAGAGTTTTGTGAGTATTATGGTTTTAAGCCCCCAGGTTTTGGGGTGCTTTGTTAGGCGATAACAGATAATCAGTAAAACCGTTCATAACAAGAGGCCATACAGGTCAATCAAGGAAATGAAAACAAAACTGTCTTGTCTAGTCCTTTATACAATGCTGCTGGTTTCCCGCAGGCATTCCCGCCAGAACCAGAAAAGTCTGTTTGCAGCTGGGCGAGGTGGCGCACGCTTGTAATCCCCGCGCTTGGGAGGCTGAGACAGGAGGATCGCACAGGTTCGAAGCCAGCCTTGGCTACTGAGTGAGGCTCTCAGCAACTTAGTGAGACCCTGTTTCCAAATAAAGTATAAAATAGGTCTGGGAGTGTAGGTCGGAGGTAGAAAAGCCCCTGGGCTCCACCCCCAGGACCACACACACACAAAAGTCGTTTTTTTATGGTGAAATTTTTCTCGTTTGTTTTTTTTTCCTATTCAGAGATAAATTTTCAATATGTTACCACCAATTTTCCGGTTCATACATAACTATTTTCAACATAATGAGAATCAAGTTACTACATTCTTTAAAACTAAGGAATGCAAACTAGCAGGGCGTGGTGGCGCACACCTGTAATCCCAGTACTAGGGAGGCTGAGACAGGAGGATCACAGGTTTATGGCCAGCCTCAGTTATTAAGTGAGGCCTCTGCAACATAGTGAGACCTTGTTTCAAAATAAAGAATAAAATATAGGGCTGGGGTGTAGCTTGGAAGTAAAATGCCCCTGGGTTCCATACCCAGCACCCCCCTACACACACAAAAGCAAGCAAGCAAGCCATTTAAAAAAATCATCCCTGTGCCAGGCGTGGTGGCGCACGCTTGTAATCCCAGCATTTGGGAGGCTGAGACTGGAGGATCGTGGTTTGTGGACAGCCTCAGCTACCTAGTGAGGCCCTCTGCAACTTAGTGAGACCCTGTTTCAAAATAAAGAATAAAAAATAGGGCAGGGGGTATAGCTTGGTGGTTGAATGTCCCTGGGTTCCATCCCCATACCGCCCCGCCAAAAAAAAAAAAAAAAGAAAAAAGAAAAAAAAATCATCTCTGCATCAGTGAGGAGATACTCATAGGAAGTCTGCTCCCACACTGTTTATTAGCAAATTTTGCTGGGACTTTGATCAATGAGAAATTCACAGGTTTTCTCTTGTAGTACCTCTCAGAGACTTGGCTGTCCTCCTGAGAAAAAAAAAGAAGGACAAATGGGTGCTGCCCAGAGATTAGCCCATCCAGGTGGGGAGACGTGGTCTGAATCAAAATCAGATTAGAGTACGGTGTAATCTTTGCCCAGGAGAGAAGGTGCCGCGTTGTCTGAAGCCCTGAGCGGTTCTCCTTATGGACCTGAGGGGACCAAGAAGAAGCGGGCCATTCTCTACCTCCCATGAGGTTTCTGAACCTTGATCTGGCCCCAGGCTGCAGATTCTTCCAGGAAGTTAAGTGGCAGCCAGGGCTCACAGCATTCTGCTCTTACTTTTTGCTCTTGTGCTGAAGCTAAAATTCTTGGGGCTGTCTGGGCTCACGTGGCGAGGAGCTCCGGGATTCACGTGTGTAGACAGCATCTTCCAATACTTACCCCCAGCCATGCTGGGCGCGTTTCTGATGTTTGCTTTCGCTCGTAGAATCAAGCTCTTTATGGCAGAGGGCAGGCGGGATCTCAGGAGTGTGAAGGGTGACATGCCATCCTGAATGGGCCCTGGGGATTCTGGACGACAGGAAGAAGGAAACAGGTTAGAAAGTGCAGACCCCCTCCCCGGGGTGCAGTCAGGTCAGACCCCACCCCTGCCCCTCTGGACTGGGTGGGAGCAAGTTCTCCTGGTCAGGTCTCAATTCCTTCCTTCCTTCTCTCCCTCCCTCCTTTTCTTTCTTATTTTAATTAATTAATTAATTAGTTAATTTATTTTATATTTGTGGTGCTAGGGATTAAACTCAAAGACATTCTGTCTCCAAGCTATACCCCCCAGCCCTATTTTATTTTACATTTGGAGACAGGGTCTCACTAAGTTTCTGAGAGCCTCCCTAAGTTGCCGAGGCTGGCCTTGAACCTGTAATATTCTTGTCTCAGCTTCCCAAGTACTGAGATTGCAGGTGTGCACTGGACCGCAGTTTTCTAGTGAGGAATTCCTAATGCTCAGTGACTCTGTTTATGCCCCCTCCTGACCCAAGTGTCCTCCTGCCCTTTCAGAAAGCCTTTTTTTTTTTTTTTTGTGGTACTAGGGTTCCTTGAAACCCTTCTACCTCCGGTCTACACTCCCAGACCTATTTTTATACTTTTTATTTGGAAACAGGGTCTCTTAAGCCAGCGCGGCTGGCTTGGAACCCACGAGACCCTCCTGTCTCCACCTCCCAAGCATGGGGATTACAAGCGTGCACTATCACGCCCGGCTCGGAATCCCTGTTTTTTGTGGCAGGGCCAACAAGCTCACACGTGGCCTCCCTCTTCGAGCCTTCTTTGAACCACGCATTTAGGCCTGGAGTCACTGCGGCCTCAAATTATATTTGACCCTGAACTTCTTACTCTTCCCAGTGCCTGGGAGGCAGCGTCATGTCTTAGACTTCTTCCCCAGGCTCCCGAGCACCTATTAAAACCCAAGCACAGCTGGGCATGGTGTCACATGCCTGTAATCTCAACGCTCGGGAGGCTGAAACTTGAAGATCGCAGGTTCAAGAACAGCCTCAGCAAGTAGTGAGACTCTCATCAACCTCGTGAGGCCCTGTTTCAAAAATAAAAATAAAAAAATAGGTCTGGGATGTAGGTTGGAGGTAGAATGTCCCTGGGTTCAGTATCCACTAACACACACACACACACACACACACACACACACACACACACACACCCCAGACATGTAGCAACACTTAGAATCACAGATTTAATAGTAGGACGATTATCTGTCTATGGATGACTTTTATTTAGATTTAGGTTCCTAGAAGGTAGGAATTTTGCATTTTCTTCCTTTTAGGTACTATGGTTTATACAGACTTTTTTCTTTTTTTGGTGGTACTGGGGTTCCTGGAAGCCCTTCTACCTCCGGGCTACACTTCCAGACCTATTTTATATTTTTATGTGGAAACAGGGTCTCTTAAGCCAGCGCGGCTGGCTTCGAACCTGCGCGATCCTCCTGTCTCCGCCTCCCAAGTGCGGGAGCCTTACAAGCCTCCCAAGCCTTACAAATGTGCGCCACCACAACCAGCCTATATTATACTTTTTATTTGGAAACAGGGTCTCTTAAACCAGCGGGGCTGACTTCGAACCTGAGCGATCCTCCTGTCTCTGCCTCCCAAGAGCAGGGATTACAAGCGTGCGCCACCACGCCCGGCATTATACAGACTTTTCATGAATGAAAAAAATAGTGTAGATAGTAAACATTGTATGTGCTTTTTTTTTTTTTTTTCAGGTCTGGGAATTGAACCCAGGGCATTCTACCTTTGAGCTACATCCCCAGCCCTATTTTTTGTTTCTTTATTTTGAAACAGGGTCTCACTGAGTTGCAAAGGGCCTTACTAAGTAGCTGAGGCTGTCCACAAACCACAATCCTCCTGTCTCAGCCTCTCAAATGCTGGGATTACAAGCATGCACCATCACGCCCAGCTTTGTATGTGCTTTTAAAATTGCAGTTAGGGCCAGGTGTGGTGACACACGCTTATAATCCCTGTGCTTGGGAGGTGGAGACAGGAGGATCACACAGGTTTGAAGCCAGCTGCGCTGGCTTAAGAGACCCTGTTTCCAAATAAAAATATATATTAAAAAAATAGGTCTGGGAATGTAGCCCAGAGGTAGAAGGGCTTCCAGGAACCCCAGTACCACCAAAAAAATAAAAAATAAATAAAAATAAAATTGCAGTTAGGAGTTAAAAATTATTTTAAAAAGTAGGGGTGGCCTTTAAGCTCTAAGAAATTATGCTCAGAAAGAAATTTTTTATTTATTATTATTATTATTATTATTATTATTATTATTATTATACTAGGGATGAAACCCAGGGGCATTCTACCTCCGAGCTACACCCCCAGCCTTATTTTTTATTCTTTATTTTGAAACAGGGTCTCACTAAGTTGCAGAGGCCTCACTAAGTAGCTGAGGCTGGCTGTGAACTGCGATCCCCCTGTCTTAGCCTCCCAAGCCCTAGGATTACAAACATGTGCCACCACGCCCAGTGGAAAGAAATCTTCTAAGTTGATTCCTTATAGTCTAGACAGAATGGCTCCAATGTGTTAGCAAAATCTAGGCCAAAGGTGACTGGAGATATGGCTCACTGGTAGAGCACTTACCTCGCCTGTGCAAGGTCCTGGGGTCAGCCCCTGTCATTTTTATCAAAATAGACCCAGTGCCTTGCACAATAATACCAAAGTAGAAGTCAGTTTGTTGAGTGATTGGTTGACTGCAGAATGGACTAGAACATGATTTAAGGGCAGTTTCATAGTGAGGATTCTGGACGGGCCTGCTTTTCTACCAGTCTATCTGAAGAGAAGTACCCAATAGGATTCTAAACCACCACCAATTTATGTTTTCAACTCTAATCTCATAGATTTAAAAAAATATATAAGCACCAGGCCATTTTAACAAAGACTTTGAGATTGCATAAAATCTCTAACAAGCAAAACAAAATGCTCTGGGAGGGGGAGAGAGAGGTCCTTAAGCCAGGCTGAGTGCTTTAATAGCTGCAGGAATGCAGAGAACACAGAGGACAGGACAGTTAGTCCTGCTTACCCTAACTGGAGTGCCAGGGCCGGGCAGGGTCAGGTGAGGTTGGACTCCGTACCCGGTGGAGTCTGCTATGACCAGAGGCAGAGGCTATGCCAGGACAAGCCCGGGTCTGCCAGCTGCACGAACAGCCTGCCTGGGCTGGGCAGGCCTGACCCCCGGCCAAGCAGGCCGGTCACCGGCTAAGGTCCCGTTTCTCCCAGGGTCACTGCAGCGAACTTAGCACCTCAGCTGGGTACTCAGCAAAGGCCAAAGAGGAACCATTCTGTAACCATGATGGGGACCGCAGCAGGAGCCTTCTGCTAACTGTGCTCGCTTCTTGAGGACCAAATGGAGTTTGCCCAAACCCACTGAAATGAGACACCCCACATTAACTTCACCCCACCTTGACTCCAGGAGGCAGCAGGTGCAAGCTGGGTGTTATTTGGGAAATTAATTATAGTCTGAAGAGCAACGCCTAAGGGCTGCTGCCTTTCCTTTCCTTTCTTTCTTTATTGTTTTAATATAAATATAAGCGGATTCTTGGTTATTTTCTTGGCCTGGAGATAAGTAAATCCACCCAGAAACCTGCCCCATGAGAGGCATGCTGGGAGTATGCCCCTGTGCACACTCGGGGGGAGAGAAGACTGAAGACCTACCTGACGGAGTCACCCCTGGAAGGCGGGGGTCAGGCAGAGCACCGAGCACATGCTCATGGCCCCTGTCAAAGAAAAGTCCTCGAGGTACTGAGCAGAGAATGCCCACCTATAATAAATGGTAGCAACCTCCACCACACACATGTACCCATGTATCGCGTACTGTGCTAGGGCCTTCACACACCTGACTATAGCCCCCCACAAAAGACTTCAGTTGACCCCATTATAGATGAGGAAACCAGGCCTCAGAGCAGCCAAAGAAGTTACCTAAAGCTCCTATATAATTGATAGGTAGAGCCCAAGTCCAAAAGCAGGTCTAAGTTCATGCTTGCTTGATATCTCTCCTCCTCTCTCCAGATAGACAGATGATAGACAGATGCACTCATATGTCTATGTATCCATCCATCCATCCATCCATCCATCCATCCATCCATCCATCCATCCGCCGACCCGTCTTGTGGTGTTGGGAATCACGTCATAGGAATAGCAGGACCATCCCATGTTCCCCACAAGCTGCTGTAGGGCCAGAGCCTCTTGAGTCCATAGCTTCCTCTTGGGACTGAGCCCTGAATGTCTCAGGCCTTCCACCATGACTCCGGAGAGCCCACTGTGGGGACCCAGATGACCCTCAAGAGATGACATCCAAACAGTGAGCCTAGCCTGGGCCCCAAGAAACCACGTTTCTGTTGAGAGCGTTTCCTCTTCTCTTTAGAGAAGAACAGACTATCAACTCAAAATATATTGTTCCTTAACACCCAGAGGTGGCCCCGCAGATAATCGAGCCCTTAGCAGGATCTGGCACGCCCACAACTCCAGTGTAAAAATATCTCATCCATGCCTGTCAGAGATGACTGAAATCCCACCATTATAAAGTCATTTCTCCGCTTTACTCAAGCAATCCAATTTCAGGAATGTATTCCACAGATGTTCTCAAATAGTGGGTGAAATGATAGAGCACATGAGAGAACTATTTGCAATAAAAATAGTTTAGAAATACCTTGATAGATTAAACACACTGAAGACTGGCCAAAGAGGAGAGCAGCTAGATAAATGATGGTAAATATTGTAGTCTATTTTCTTTTGCAGTAACAAAACGCCTGAGGCTGAGTAACGCATACAGGGTAGGAGTTGATCTGGCTCGCTCTTCCGGAGGGTGGAGTCCAAGGGCACAGCACCAGCACCATATGGGCATCGAGTGAGGGGCTTTGGCGCTGCATACAGCAGGGTGGAGGGCACTGCGTGCACAGCACACTGCTGGCTAGGTTCTGTCCTCCTCTACTTAGAAAGTCGCCAATGCCCTCCTGGGGCCCCACCCTGACGACCTCATTCAGTTCCAGTTATCTCCTAAAGGGCTCGCCTGTGCGATCCTCCCATTTCAGCCTCCCAAGTACTGGGATTACAAGCGTGCGCCACCATGCCTGGCTTATTTATCCTTTATTTTGAAACAGGGTCTCACTGAATTGCAAAGGGCCTCACTGAGTAGCTGAAGCTGTCCTCGAATCACAATCCTCCTGTCTCAGCCTCCCAAATGCTAGGATTACAAGCGTGCGCCACCACGCCTGATTATATTTTCTTTATTTGGAAATAAATTCGCACTAAATTGCTGGAGATTGAATCCAGGGACATTCTACCTGCAAGCTACAAGCCCAAGATCTATTTTCTTTTTTATTTTAATTTTATTTTTTTTTGTAGTACTGGGGAAGGAACCCAGGGGCATTGTACCTCTGAGCTATACCCCGAGTCCTATTTTTTTTTTTAGTATTTTTATTTTTACTTATTTATTTTTTGGTGGTACTAAAAATGGAACCCAGGGGCTTTCTATCGCCAATCTACACTCCCAGACCTATTTTTATTTTTAAATATTTTATTTGTAAACAGGGTCTCACTAAGTTGCTGAGAGCCTCACTAAGTAGCTGAGGCTGGCTTCAAACCTGTGCTATCCTCCTGTCTCAGCCTCCCAAGCATGGGGATTACAAGCATGTGCCACTAGGCCCGCACCCTATTTTCTTTTTTATTTGGAAACAGGATCTCATTAAATTGCTGAGGCTGGCCTCAAATCTGCAATCCTTCTGTCTCATCCTCCTAAGTACTGGAATTATGGCACCATGCCCAGCTTCTATTATTATTATTATTATTATTATTATTATCATTTAATGAGGCAACTCCCGCTGAGCACAGTGGCACAGGCCTGTATTCCCAGTACTTGGGAGGCAGAGACGAGAAGGCCTTAGGTTTGAGGCCAAAGCATGATAATTTAGCAAGATCCTGTTTCAAAATAAAAAATAAAATAGGAGCCGGGGTGGCGCACGCTTGTAATCCCAGCATTCGGGAGGCTGAGACCGGAGGATTGCAGTTCACGGACAGTTTCAGCTACTTAGTGAGGCCCTCTGCAACTCAGTGAGACCCTGTTTCAAAATAAAGAATAAAAAATAGGGCAGGGGGTGTCACTCGGAGGTCGAATGCCCTGGGTTCCATTTCCAGTACCGCAATAAATAATAAATAAATAAACAAATAAATAAATAAAAATAGGCCTGGGGTACAAGTCAGAGGTAGAATATTCCTGGGTTCAATCCCAAGTAACACACACACACACACACACACACACACACACACACACACACACACTCTCTCTCTCTCTCTCTCTCTCTCTCTCTCTCTCTCTCTCTCAAACAACCTCCCAAAGACCTAAAAGGAAAAGGCAAGGGAGAGAATTCTATAAGGACTGGCACACCCAGGTTCCCTTCAGGTCCACATGGGGCCACGCTTGATGTGAATGGTGCCCCAGAGGGGACACTGGAGACCAGGACCGGGCAGGACGGCGGCTCTTCCCGCCCCATGTGAGTGACCCCCTCTGAACTGCACCGTGGGGCGGCTGTCTTGCACCTTGCAAATAATACAACATGTCCATGTTATCTAATAAAAATGGAGCTTGATTTAAAATACAAGAAGAGTAAAATCCGGTCTTGTTTAAAGAAATAAAACATTGCAATAAAATTTAGTCATCCTTAGAGTTCTGGGGTACACAGTGTTCACCCAGGAGGAGGAAACCATGGTGACAGCCACAGCTAGTGCTTATTGAGTGCTGGCCACTTGGTGCTAGGTGTCTCTGACAATTTTGGGGACTAATCATGACTGCCTGTGAAGTGGCCCTGCCCCCGGTTGGCAGAGAGGGAACCTGGGCAAGTGAGATAAGCCACGTGGGCTGGGTTGAGTGGCTGGGAGTGATGGGGCCTGGATTTGAACCCAGTGGCCCAGCTGACTCTTGTGTCACCACCTCAAAGGACCTCAGGGGAGTAGGGAAGAAGACAGATGTCATTTATTTGTTCCCATTAGGAATACCCATTGGGTATTACCTACCTAACATGCCAGGGCACTGTGCTGAACTCTGGCAAAGGAAATGCACAAAGCAGGCCGGATTCCTGTGCCCGGGCAGGTCACGATCTGGTGAGGGAGGGGTAACAATAAATAGGAACCCTAAAAAAAGGGTGTTTTCTAGAAGATGCAGCTGCAGGGGCTGGGGGGCAGCAGAAGGGTGTCAGAAGTGCCCTCCATTGGCATGAAAACCAAGGCTGCCTCTTACGCATCCTCCTTTACTTTGGCTCGAAACTTGGACCGAGGCTAAAATTCCTTCTTAAAATAGTAGTTTGATTTGACCCATGTCAAACCTTAGCCTCTGACTATTTCAAAACCCAAGGTCTGACCTGGTGTGGCGGTACATGCCAAGGAAGTGTGATCCCAGCTCCCCTGGAGACTGAAGCAGGAGGATTACAAGTTCATGTCCAGCCCAGGCAATTTAGCAAGACCTTATCTCAAGACAGAAAAAGAAATCCCAAGGACTTAGAGTGTAGCTGCTGTGAGCTATACTCTAACAGACACTAAATTACCTTCTAGACCTGCCCCCTTCCCCCAGACCTCCTCCCCTCACCCCCAGCCTCCACGCTGCCAATCCTCTCACTTCTTCTCTCCCTCACCTACAGAGTCCACCTTGGCCAAACTCATCTACTCACCTTCTTTATGCTACCAACAATCCCTTTCCTGGCCTGCTGCTGGTTCTAGGACTCATGGCTGTTTCCTGTGTCACATGCATGTCCTCCTCGGCTTGTTTCCATGTCCTCAGGGCCTCCCAGCCTTTGTCTACCTTAAAGCCTCCACCCTGCACAGGCCAATTCCAGCCAGCCAGGCCCACTCAGTTCTGCAGAGGGGCTTGCCCCACCCTTCACCCCAGTTTACACGCACCCCAAGGACACAAACCCTCTACAGCACTCTTCCCTCAGGCCTAAACACTTCCCCCCTCTGTTCTGGTCCCTGAGATAACCCCACTTAATCTCTCAAGGAGAGCACAGACTGCTCCTCTCTACCTGTTTGGTTTTTTTTTTTTTTTTTTTTTTTTTTGGTGGTGGTGGTACTGGGTGGTACTTTTTTTAAATTTGGAATTTGGAAACAAGGTCTCTTAAGCCAGCACAGCTGGCTTCGAACCTGTGTGATCCTCCTGTCTCTGCCTCCCAAGTGTGGGGATTACAAGTGTGCGCCACCACGCCCGGCTCTACCTCCGTTTTAATTGCTGGGGCACTGGGGACACAGAGGAGGGAAGAGGAGATGGCTTTGGTGTGTGCTCTGAAGTAGAGTGGCTTGGACATTGTTTGGGGCCTAATACAAGTTCCTTCTCTTAAACCAGCTATACTCCCACTCCTACTAAGCCACCAGCCAGAAACATGATTCGTGTTCAGGTACAATCATTCATCTGTCCACCCATCTATCCACCCAACCATCTATCCATCTATCTATCCATCCATCCATCCATCCATCCATCCATCCATCCATCCATCCATCTACCTGTCTGTCTGTCTGTCTGTCTATCTATCTATCTATCTATCCATTTACCTGTCCATCTTTTCTACCTACCTACCTACCTACCATCCATCCATTCATCCATCCACATCCTTCCATCTATCTATCCATCCATCCATCTATCCACATCCATCCATCCATTCACATCCATCCATCCATCTGTCTGTCTATCTATCTATCCATTTACCTGTCCATCTTTTCTACCTACCTACCTACCATCCATCTATCCATCCATCCACATCCTTCCATCTATCTATCCATCCATCCATCTATCCACATCCATCCATCCATCTATCCACATCCATCCATCCATTCACATCCATCCGTCTGTCTGTCTATTTATCTATCTATCTATCTATCCATTTACCTGTCCATCTTTTCTACCTACCTACTACCTATCATCCATCCATCCATCCATCCATCCATCCACATCCTTCCATCTATCTATCCATCCATCCATCTATCCACATCCATCCATCCATCCATCCATCCATCCATCCATCCAACAAGAATCAAGGTAAAAAAAAAACAGACTCAGGACAGGCTGCCTGGCTCTACACTTAGGAGGGGGTTATTAACCTCTTGAGGCCTATTTTCTCATTTATAAAATAGAACCAGAAATGTTAGCACCTCACTGAGCTATAGTCAGGGCTAATAAGTTAGGACACTGCCTGGCCTGGTCCCCAGTTAGTGCCGTGGAAGTGCTGCCTACATCTGTCACTCTGCGCAGTATGCCGGTGGTGAGTAGACAGTCACAGCCTAGCTCACACGGCTTTACCAGCCCAGGGGACTGATATTAAAAACATAATTTCCATCGTGTCTATCTCCTGGGGGAAGACAGGAAAGTAAACAGTTAACACTGTGCACTTAGAGCTTCTGGGCTGCAAGGGGGAGGGGCAGGGGAGAAGGAGAAGGGGCCAAGTCTAAAATGATGAGTAGAGGGTCTATGAGCAGAGGGGAGGGCCCCCTAGAGCCGGGACAGCGGGAGCAGCAGCAGTGAGGCATGTGGGGGGACCCAGCTTGGCTGACAGAGCGATCCCGGGGGAGGGAAGGCAGGAGGGGCTGGGAGGGGAGCAGAGGAGGGCCAGGAGGGGTCCTGAGGCCTGGCATCTGGACAGCCTTCCTTCCAGACAAGAACCTGGCAGGGGCAGGCTGCCCCCACCCTTGGTGTGTCCCGATAGACCAAAGACCCGTCAGTTCTGGGCACATTTGGGGGAGCAGCCAAGGTCACTCCTGTGAAACAACACACACACACACACACACACACACACACACACACACACACACATTTGATTGTCCTCATTTCCTTTCAGTTCCACAAGGGCAGGACTTTTTTCTAATCTGTCTTGTTCATGGACGTATCTTTCGCACCCACAGCAGTGCCAGGTACGTGGAAGCACCTGCTCCATGTCTCCTGTTGGGCCAAGGGCAGAGCGAGAGGTGCTCGCAAAGGCCCCCGAGATACGGCAGCCACGGAGGCAGGGGAGAACCAGCACGGCCCAGAAGCCAAGGGCAGTAGGTGTTTCGCGAGGAGTTGGTGGATCGTGAAGGTCATGGAAGACGCAGAGCCACAGCCCCCACTGGGCTTTGCAACCTGTGTTCTTCCTCCCACACCACCCTCACGAAGCCACCAGGGCTTCAACAAGACAGCAAGCAGCTGACATTTAGGCAGGATTGTATTGGGGACCTTGAGGGAGGTGTTTGCGCGCGCGCGCGCACACACACACACACACACACACACAGTGGAAGATCTAGTCCATTTCCTTGAAGTTCATAGTCTAGCCAAGAAGAGCACATTATTCCCAAGAAAAACAATTCACAGTGTTACAAAGCTCCATTTCTGGTTCCTGTAGCTGTCCCCTGGATCGCTTCCCCGGAGTCCTACACTTGACAATGGAGGAAGAGAACGAGTAGGCGTGCAGACCTCGTCTCTACTCATTAATTTTTGTGGTGGGAGTTGCTCAGTGTTTGCCAAGAGAGTTGCTGGTGGTAGCCTAAATACAACTGCGGATTTGCAAAATAAATGTTGCCGTAAGGAAGAAGGCCTCCTAACTGTACAAACATTTCATTAAAAAACGTCATTACAATAACAGAGACAAAAGATTGGGGGAATGCTGGCAGTCATAATTAGCATTTGTCTTCTTAATAGGTCAGATACAAGTGTTCCCAAATATGCAGAGGATTGGTAACAAACTATGTTTTCAGTCAAGACGAATGGTGGTTGCTTCTCCTTCCTTCTCATAAACAATTCAGTCCTAAAGCCAGTTATTGGAGCAAAGGGAGGCAGGAGTCCCTGGAAGGAGACTGGATAGGAAGCCATGGTGGTCCAAAGCAGGGGGTCAGAGCCCAAGTGTTCTGGTCAGCATTTTTACAGCTATTATCTAAAGCACTGACCACATAACTAAGAGGAAGGTTTATTAGCTCCCAATTTTCCTTGGAGATTTTGGGATTCAGTCCATGTGAGGCCGGGGATCGCAGATCCCAGGGCATGGTGGTGGGAGGTGGAGAGGGGAGAGCACATGAGCTACACTCTTCACATCATGGAGGCCAGAAGCAAGAGAGAAAGAGAGCAGGGGGAGGGGGAACCTTATATAAACCCTACGGCTGCACCTCCTGGGCTCTGCTCCCTCCAGCCACACCTACCAGCCCGGGCCACCACCACTGCAGGGATCGCACCCCTCCTGACTCAATCACATCAGCTGCAAACATTAATAAATGAGCTGTCTAGGGGACACTTTATATATGACTGTAACACCAAGTGACATAAGGATATCCCAGGAAAGAGGAACCAGCCCATAGTGTCCCAGCCTGATAAAGAAGAGGGGTGTGTCCATGTATATGGGTGATACTTTACCATAATATAAAATTGAAATTAAATCTTTTTTTTTTGTGTGTGTGTGTGTAACTAGGGATTGAATCCAGGGGCATTCTACCTCGGAGCTATACCCACAGCCCTATATTTTTATTCTTTATTTTGAAACAGGGTTTCACTGAGTTGCAAAGGGACTCACTGAGTAGCTGAAGCTGTCCTCGAACCGCAATCCTCCTGTTTCAGCCTCCCAAATGCTGGGATTACAAGCGTGTTCCACCACGCCCGGCTAAGATCTAAGATACATTCACTTTGAATGTTTAGTTTCAAATTGTTAGTGTGGAAACTGACATCAAACTTGGTGTGTGTCTTGAATCGAATGTCAAATATTCTCTATCCCCCTCCCCCGTTCCTATTTCAACTCCATGTAAAGGAGCTGCTCTGGGGAAGGAAAGTTTGGTGTGTGTTTCACAGGGCCAAACACTAACTTTATGACTCTGAAACTTTGGCAAGAACTTTGTTTGTCTGCCTAACACGACTGAATGTCCATTCTTAGAGAGTTATAGAATAGTTGAGCGCCTCATTCTTCAAAGTGAATCTGAGTTTGGTTACTCTGCCAAGCCAAGCAACCCAGGGGCAAAACTCCAAGGTATGACTGCTGTGGGCAAGGAGGGCTGAACCTCCTGTTTCAGAGTCGGCTTGGCCTGGAGAACTAGAGCACATGTGTTTGCTTATTTAATACAGAGTTTCTGCAGCAGCTCCAGTGGGCCAAATTCCTGTAACCACGAAATATGACCCAGGAATCCACATGGCACTTGAGTGCCCATGCTGCCAGCGGTACATGCGGGGTCACATGGTTCCCCGGGCAAGGCCTAAGATAAACCAGGCAGTTGCTTTAATAGGGGCGTGACCTGCAAGCCTCCTTCAAGGCTACCAGAGCCTTCCTCTGCGGTTGGAGGGAGGAGGCACTATGCATTTCAATGTCTAAGAAAGGGCTTGAGTGGTACTGACCTGGAGATAGCACCACAGCACAGGAGACACTCTTAACCAAACAGCAAAGCACACGCTCTCAGTCACTGGACTACTGTTTTTGTTTTTGTATTTTTCTCATACCAAATGCCACTCATATCCCAGCATTTGGGAGGCTGAAGCGGGAGGATCGCAGTTCATGGCCGGCCCCAGCTACTTCGTGAGGCCCTTTGCAACTCATTGAGACCCTGTTTCAAAATAAAGAATAAAAAATAGGGCTGGAGGTTGTTGCTCAGAGGTAGAGTGCCCCTGGGTTCCATCCCCAGTATTGAAAAAAAAAAAAAAGCTACTCATACCAAAACAGACATTTGATTAGCATCTTCCAGTTCTATGACTTTCATAAATTGTAACTATTTAAACAATTGTTTATGAGTTAATGGTATTATTATTAAGTTTTTGTTTTGTTAGGTATATCTGTATGTGCTTCTTTAAGTAAGAGTAAAATTAATTTCAGTTGGATAATACTTACAACTATTGTTCTCAGAGCCATATGTTAGTCCAGAATTTTATTTTCCCTGCCCTGAAAAGCAAGGTACCTGACAGCATATGTATGGAAACATACACATATGTGTGTGTGCATCTTTAATGATATATATGTATTTTTGTGTGTGTGGTCCTGGGGATTGAACCCAGGGGCATTCTCCCTCTGAGCTACACCTCCAGCCCTATTTATTTATTTTTATCTGGAAACAGGATCTTGCTAAGTTGCTGAAAGGCCGGCTGTGAACCTACAATCCTCCTGTCTCAGCCTCCCAAGTGTGGGATTATAAGAGTGTGCCACCACGCCTGGTTTAATTATATATAATTAAATACATATTTAATTATTTAATATATGTTTGATTATGTACACACATATATTAATATATTTAATTTTACATAATCAAATATATATGTATAAAAAAGAACCCCGTTACAGAAGCAGATTTTAGGAGACAGGTATAATAATAAATTCCTTTAACCTTAACCCTCCCACGCTTGGTCTAATGTAAGATGTAGGTTTAAATGGTGTATGTATATATGGATTACATTTCAGAAGACATGTCATGAATCTAAATAAAAATGAACTAACAGAGGTAGAAGGCCTCTGAGTTCAGCCTTCAGTACCAAAAAGAAAAGCTCAGCTCTGACCAGGTTCACTTGGGTACCGGTTGGCAGCCTCACAGAGATGGTTATATAAGCGCCAAGGGATGGCTCCAGCTATTGTTTCAAAAGGTCCTTTAGTCCACTACAACTGCACCCCCAAAATAGCTGAGGCTCGGGCTCACGCTGTACTGTCTGGGGTTCCACACACCGAGAAGCCACACCACAGGCAGGGTCAGGCCCTGTCCTGTTTACTGGCTTAGATCTTCTGAGATTTCATTTTATGAGTATTTCTGAGCACCAAATGTTCGGGACTCGGTCCCTGCCCCATAAATTTTTTATTGCCCTTTGCATAAAGCCAGCCAACTGTTCCACATTCGGGTAGGACGGAGAGCTTGTGCTCCCAGCGGTGAGGACAGGAAGGCTGGCGGTGTTAAGTTTTAAGGTCACTACTGGCAGTAATGATCACTGTGCTGGGCTAGAGCAAAAGTTCCTTTCAATTTTTTTGTTCTAAAGATTGAACCCAGGGGCATTCTAACTCCAAGCTACATCCCAGCCCTATTTATTTATTTATTTATTTATTTATTTATTTATTTATTTTCTTGTGGTAATAGAGATGGAATACAGGGGCATTTCTACCTCCAAGCTACACCCTAGACCTATTTTTTTATTCTTTATTTTGAAACAGGGTCTCACTGAGTTGCAGAGGGCCTCACTAAGTAGCTGAGGCTGTCGGCGAACCGTGATCCTCCTGTCTCAGCCTCCCAAAGGTTGGGATTACAAGTGTGAGCCACCACCGGCTATTTTTTGTTTTGAAACAGCATCTTGTTAGGTTGCTGAGAATTTTCCAGGGCTGCTGAGGCTGTCCTTGAACCTACAATCGGCCTGTCTCAGCCTCCCCAGTATTGGATTACAGGTGTGCACCACCATGCCCCACTAGAAAAGAACTTCTCAGGTAAGTGCCCCGGAGGACTCAGAGAGAAGATCCAGGAGTGCTCTGGGGAAAAGGTGCAGCCCCGAAGAGGTTGCACAATCCCAAGAGACCCTGAGAAGCCCGTGGGAGCCACTCACTCAGTCTCAGGCCCCTCCCCGTGCACAGCTGGCAGACCCGGGGAGCAGAGCCCCGGGACTCTCCCTGGTGCGTTGCCATGGGAACGGTTCGGCACCCGTGCTGGGAGGCGCACACCATCCATTTCTATGGTTCCTATCACCATGGCACCTACTTGCTCTGAAAAACACAGCTAAAAACAGAACCTCGAGGGGAGGGGGCAGCCCACCCCACTGCAGGCACCTTCTGCAGCGAGTGCCATACCTTGCGACTGCTCACACGGGCCTTTTCCACTCTGAAGTTCTGCGTCTTTGTTGTCTGTGACCTTAAAAACTAGGCTTGCCAGCCTACCCAACAGCCGCAGCATTGTGAGGGCGGTGTCGCTGAGGTTCCAGGAAGTTCCCACTCGACCAGGTCCTCCAGGGAGCTCACCCAGGAAAGGGCATGTTCAGGGCCCTATGCCGGGTGTTTTGGGGAGAGGGAAGAAGCAAGGAGTGGGGGGAGACAGGCTGACATCATGTGTGGTGAAGGCTCAAGGAAAGACCCGTGTTTACTCCAACAATGGGGATCATGGGCCTTCCGGGGACACACTGGAAACTCTCCAGAGACCCAAAAGGCTGGGTCACCGCACCGCAGGGTTTCCTGAAGTGATTGGTTATGCTTCCCGGCAGAGCGCCCAGCCCCGTCTCTACAGTCAGACAGCACCTGACTCTGAGTACTGACTCAGCCATTCTCCAGCACCCGGACCCGCTAGGAGACGAGACGGCACACCTCACAGGCACCGGCTGCTTGCTCTGGCTTCGGCCTGCGTGGCCCTTCCTTGGGATCTCATCTGTAAAAGGGGGAGAATAACAGCACCTCCCTCAAAGGCGTCCCGTGGCGAGAGAGGACATAAAGCAGTGCGGGCACTTGTAACATCAGAGGTTCAATAACTGCTGGAGATGGGGAGTGCGCAGGAGCGCGGCAGTGACCCACAGGACCGCAAGGTCCTGCGCAGCTCGCTGTCCCAGCCTGTCTCACCGTCCTCTGTCCAGGCCTGGCAGGTATAAGAGCAATCCTCTGCCTCCGGGCTCCCACACGCATCGGTGCGGCGTGGCAAATGTAGCTGAGAACAAGCTCCTACTTATCTGCAGGTGACACCATGTAGAAAGGTCATCAGCCTGGCCACCTGATATGACACACGGGGCAGAGAACGCTCATGTCCTAGCCAGGTGTGGTGGCGCAGCTGTAATCTCGGTACTTGGGAGGCTGAGACGGGAGGATCACAGGTTTGAGGCCATTCTCAAGCAACATCCTCAATAACTGTTTCAAAATAACAAAATAAAGCTCGATGTGGTGGCACCGGTTTGCAATCCCAGTACATGGGAGGCTAAGAAAGGAGGATCGTGGCCATCATCAAGGCCAGCCTCAGCAAGTTTGTACATCTCTCAGCAACTGTTTCAAATGAAACAAATATATAGAGCTAGGGGTGTGTCTGGAGGTAGAATGACCCTGGGTTCTATCCCCAATACTACAATAAACAAGCAAGCAAGCAAACAAACAGAGATTAAAAAATGAAAAGGACTGAGGGTGTATGTAGCTCAGTCATAGAATGCCCCTGGGTTTCATCTCTAGTACCACGCATAAACAAAACTGAATCCTGATGTTCCGGGCAGAATCCCAACATGGTTACTTGCTTGTGGGCTTTGGTGCCAATAGCCTGAGGGCTCGTGTCTTCTCTTTGCTCGCTTATTACCTAAGTGGCTCTGGGTAAGTGGCTCGGTGTGGTGGCACCGGTTTGCAATCCCAGTACATGGGAGTCTAAGAAAGGAGGATCGCGGCCATCATCAAGGCCAGCCTCAGCAAGTTTGTAAGTCTCTCAGCAACTTGGCGAGACCCTGTTTCAAATGAAACACTTTCCTTTCTTTACCCATCTGCAAAACAGGGCTTTGGCTCCTGTCTCAGAAGGAGGTTGGAGCTTTTAAGAAACATAGAAAGAGCCTCTGCCCAGAGCTGGCACACAGTAGGCTTTCAGTAACTGTGGCCTCTCTTCTTGTTTAATCCCCACATCAAGTCATTTAAAGCAGAGTAAATACTCCATTGAGTGAATAAAGAATTAGCCTCCCTCTATAATAGGAGGAAAAAGATTCACTTTCTAAATGTGCTAGTAATGCTGGTAAACACTGTAGAAAATCTCCTAGGCTGGGGCTAAGACAGTCCCTTCCAGTGCCCCCAGCCCTAACTCCCAAGAAAAAAAGCACATTCTGTGCCAGTCAATCATTGGGCTGCTTTCATATACAACTTGCTCTTTCCCGCATTTTATTTTATAAAAGCAACATCCCTGTTATGGCCATTGTGGCTGTCGCCCTCCTAACCCCACTCCTCTAGAACTCTCAATTTCCATCTAAGTATCCATGTGCTGCCAAGGAACTGGACTCCTACTCCAAGAGTCTAGGGTTCGAACACTGTAACTCAAGCTAAGCCAATCAGCTAACTGCATTGCCCTTCTTGCAGGGATTGGTTGATGTGATCTAAGATGGTCCAATCAGAATGACTTTCAGGACTCTTCCTAGTAATGGAAGACAAAAGGTGAGTGGGCCAAGAGGCCAGGGACTCGTCCAGCCATTTTACCATGCTAAGCAAAGCTGGCATGTTGAACCGGCACATAAATGAGTACCAACTGAAACAACTGTAGCCGGAGCCATGAGGACATTATGAATACCCAGCCAGGACTGCATCTAAAACTCACCCTATCCCTATTCCTAGTTCTATGAGTCAACAAATTCCATTTACTTACATCAATCCAAATTGGCTTTTCTGAAATGCTGGATGAAAGTAGCTGGGACACGGCTCTCTTCCTGCAGGTTTAGGGTCCTTGCCACATTGAAACTCAATACCAATTCTCATTCGTTCTCTCTCTAATTTGTTGAGGGTCTCACTAAGTTGCTGAGACTGGCCTTGAACCTGTGATCTTTTCTCAGCCTCCCAAATCCTAGACTTACAGTTGTGTGCCACCATGCCCAGCCCAATGTCAGTCCTTGAAGGCACATCTGTCCCTTTACTTAATTCTATTTTCTCCCTTATCCCCGGGCCCCTATGAGCATTTTTAAGTATCTACCAAGAACCTGATTCTAGCAACAAAACTCATTGAGACCGATAGTGTCTCCATTTGCGTATCAAGGACCCTGAGTCACCAAAAGATGTGAAATCATTTCCTCAAATGCTACATACACATTTAGTAGCTGGTAGAGTCAGGACTAGAAAACAGACCCCTTTGACAAGGCTATTAATAAGTTTTGACTTTTTTAAAGTATCATTTCATTTCTCTATTTGGATTATAAGTTTCTTTAGCACAAGGCTATTTTTTCTTCCTACTCTGACCATCCACTATGGAGTGTCTGTCAGCAAATGGTAGACAGAATCTCCCATAACCAGAAACGCCCTGTCCCAGAGGCTTGACAATGCTCAGAGGTCTGCTAAGCACTTTAAAAAGCCCCAGGCACTAAGTGTTTGACATATGTCATCCTTTTCAAAAACCATTCATTGTATTTACAATATTCTTAGACTCAAGGGCCCGTGGCTTCTTGCCAAGGCCGAAGAGTGCAACCTGCTGGGATGAGAAGTGAAGGGTGTACACAGAGAAGCAGATGTAGAGGGCAGTGGGCCCGCACGGCTGCATGTCTGAGTGGGAAGGACATGGCCTCTCCCAGTACTGAGGAGGCTGATATAGGAGGACTGCGGGTTCCAAGCTAGCCTCAGCAACTTAGCGAGACCCTGTTTCAAAATAAAAAATACAAAGGGCTGGGAGTGTAGCTCTGAGGTAGAATGTCCCTGGGTTCAGTCCCCAGTGAAAGAAAGAAAGAAAGAAAGAAAGAAAGAAAGAAAGAAAGAAAGAAAGAAAGAAAGAGAAAGAGAGAGGAGTGATGTAGAATAGAAGAAATGAGTAGGTAGAAAGGAGAAGAACAGGAAAAAAAAGTAAAATGTAACTTTGATATAAGAACCTGGAGCTGAAGTGCTTCAGCCTCTCGTCCACAAACCAGTTCTCTTTTCCAGGCCTGACTCTCCCCAATTCCTGGAAACCTGTAGAACTTAGAGTTAACTAAAAGAAACTATAATTGCCCTGTGCATTGATGACAAGGCAGATACGATATTTTGAGAAACTTATAATTTAGGGCACTCCAGTTTATCTGTCAGTCAGCTAATGAGGACCCCAATCAGCCTGAGGACCCTAAGGTTGACCAGATCACCAGACCACCAGGAAGCGCCTCGGGACTACTGGACTGAGATCGTCCACCCTGAAGCTGACCGGATCACCAGACCTCCATAAACTGCCTTGGGGACTATGGGACGAGATCATCCTCACACCTCCTCGAGCCCACCCCTCACCCAAGTCCCCTCTAAGAAGAGGACCCTGAACTCCACAAAATGCCTTCCTCATCTTGACGTGGCCGCATTCTCCCTTGAATGTGTATTTCCTCCCCTTTCCCCAAATAAACCTCTGTCCATGTCTCTGACTGGCACGCGCTGAAATTCTTTTCCGTCACATTAGCCAAGGACCCCGCCGATCCTGAGCTCCTGAGCTGAGGGCTCATCCCCCCACTCCCCGACAGAAGGAGGAGGAAGAGGAGGAGGAAAAAGAAAGGGCATGGCCTCTGGGTTTAATTCTTGACTACCTCTTACTATATGGATGGCGTCTTGGACAAGTTACTTTGAGTATTTGTGTCTCAGTGTTTTCATTTGTCAAATAAAGAGACAATCCCAACACCTCCGTGGGTTTTTAGAAGATTAAACTGTGTCAGTGAAACAGCACAGAGCAATGCCAGGTGGCGCAGGCTTGCTCCTTCTGCACTCAGGGTCCGCCTTCGCTGAGGCTGGCCAGTGGCTGCCCTCACTGGCCTGCAGGCCCCCTGCTCGGTGGATGGTGCCAAAGTAAGATTCAGAGGTTCAAGAAAAAACAATGGCCATCGGATGGGGAGAAGTTTCCATCCCATTCCTTGCCCAACATAGGTATGCTGCTGCACAGCCAGAGCCTGCCAAGAAGTGATTATAGCCCAGACCACTTTGTTTCCTCGCAAGTTCACTGCGCTTAGATTATAGCTAAGCCTTTTCCCTTTTGTCTCTGCCCGGCAAGGCATGAACACTTCTAAATCTGACAGCCTGAGCATCAGGCCTGACTTATTAAAAAGAAAAGAGATTTGCAAGGGGTTCAGTATGCGTTTTCAATTAAGATAGGAAAGTGTTCCTTAGAACAGCTAAAACTTCCATTCGATTTTGGGTATTATCAAATCACCAGCGTGGATTTTTGCTCAGGGGTCCATCGGCAAAGAGGTCTGTTATATCTCTTCAGGCAAATGGAACTGAGTTGTGCTTCTCAGGGGCTTAGGTGGGAGTGGGGAGGCCTAGGGACAGGAAGGGATAAGACATCTTTGCATTTAATCACCCTCTTCGGGTCACCTCTGTGCTCAAGGAAGGGGGGTAAGACCAGCTTGTTGTTCCACTCAGGGTGAGGCTTCTGTTGTTGAACACTTTCATCCTTCTGTGGGAAGCATCTATTTTTGAGTGGGAAGTTTCTGTTTGGTAGAGGCCGTGTTCTCGAAGTGGAGCTCCCCAGAACATCTGCGTCTGAATCCTGGAGCACTTTGTTAAAAATGCACATTTCTGGCTCCACATCATTTCTGCTGAATTAGGCTGTACAGAAGATTGGGAGCTTGGGGCAGCAGTTGGGAGCACATGTTTAAACTATGCAAAGTGATGGGTACCTGTAATCCCAGCAATTTAGTGGGGAAGTTGAAAGAAACAGGCAGGGCCAGAGGGCCAAGGTGGCGTGATAATAGAATCAGATATTTCCCGTCAAAGGAGTAGCTAACCTTAAACTCCGTTTTGTAACCTGGTAGAAACTTACATACCTTTGTAAAATAGCATCTCTTAAAAAATTGCAAGTGTCAACCCTTTCCCTATTGTCCTGGGTAGTTGACCAGGAAGAAAGGAAGCTGTAACTCCCACCAGTTGGAGTGCGGCATAGAAGCTTTGAGTCATGGATATAAAGCCCACTGGGCTCTTAGTCGGTGTGCTCTTTCCTGCCCAGGAGCATACTTTTTTTTTGCAAAAAAAAAAAAAAAAAAAAAAAAAAAAGAATCACCTTGCCCCAATTTTTTGAATAGATACATTTTTTTTAACACCATGAAAATTTATTTCTAAGAAATTTGGTGCCCAATGTGGAGTGCAGCGCCTCTCCAGAGTGATGAGAATCCCTTTGGGGGAATGCATCCTACCAACTTATCACAGTAGCTTTGGGACAAAGAGAAACCATCATCTCTGGAGCCGGCAACAAACTTTCGGGCAAAAATTGTGAACCAACCAGCGAGGGCTTTAATAGATTCCGTGGTGACCAGATAACTCCACGCGTGGACCCAATTATGAGCTCTTTGGGAGAAGCAAGTAACACCTAGATGGTCAGAGCATCCTGGAGGCTGTATTTGTGTTCTCGAATGAGACATAGGAAGTGTAAAGTCTGGATCTGTGGTTTGGTTATATCCTTGGTGCTTTAAATGGCATAAGGCGACCTCCACACAGGAACCTGCCGGGGGTTATATTGGCCCACCAGTATCTAAGAAGCACCCACAGTAGATATATTTGCCCCGAGAGAGGGAGATGGCCAGGGAAGGACAAAGCCGGAAAGGAATATTGGAAACCTCCAGCAGGGGGAGTCGAGATTTCAGTCGAGCATTTAGTAGAGGTTACACAACTAGGCAAAGCAAGATGGGAAATAAGAGTTCTTCACCCAGTGAGAAGGTTCCCAGGGAGGGAGAGGCACTAGACAAGACTCCTTCAGATAGTTCCCTGGGGCATATGCTCCAATACTGGAAAGACAGTCCTAGGAAAGCAGGAATAAAGAAACACCAAATGATAAAACGCTGCTGTTCCGTTTGGACACAAGAACCCATCCTCAAACCATCAGTATTCTGCCCAAATTTTGGTTTTAATGAAGACTGGGTTTAACAATTTTCAGTCGAATGTATCAGTGACAAAAGTCCTTTTACCCAGGAAAAAACAGATTATATGCTTTGCTGGAGGAAGGGACCTTTGTCTTATTCCCTAGAAAGACATAAATAAACAAAAACAAGGGCAAAAATGGCAACTGGGAACCCCTTGACTGTTTAACTCCTCCAGGTATTTCAGGGAATCAAAAACCTGACCCACCTCAAGCCATTGTGGAGGGAAGAGAAGGGAGGGAATCCACACCCTCATTAGACCAGGACAGCATTCTAATAAAGACCTAAAGGGGACGAGCTCGTCGGGCGTGGTGGCGCACGCTTGTAATCCCCGTGTTTGGGAGGCGGAGACAGGAGGATCACGCAGGGTTCGAGGCCAGCCATGCTGACTTAAGAGACCCTGTTTCCAAATAAAAATATAACAAAATAGGTCTGGGAGTGTAGCCCGGAGGTAGAAGGGTTTCCAGGAACCCCAGTACCACCACCAAAAAAAAAAAAAAAAAAAAAAAAAAAAAAAAAAAAAAAAAGGGGGACAAGCTCAAGCCAGCCTGGGAGGGACCCTATCAGGTGCTACTTAGGACCAAAACAGCTGTTCACACAGTGCAAGAATGCTGGACTTGTTCCAACCTATTGTAGGGCCCCATTTCTTATTCAGAAAAACAATGAACCATCCTTTCAACACTCAGAGCCCCCTCAAGTTCATTGTAAAAAGACTCTAAATTCATTCTGGTTTTTGTTTCTGTTAAGCTTCTAGATATGAGGTAACTCTTATTCAGCCCAATCAACCATTACTATACTCATACGGAAAAAAAACCCTAAATATAAAGATTAATGTAGGTCAAGTCCTATAGAACCAGTCTGGGTAAGAACGCAAAATATTCCAAAGCAATTCCCTTGCTCTGAGGCAAGGTCCAGTAGACCACCCCACCGTATAGAACTGCTCCAATTTTGAGGGGGTTAAAGAGAAAATGACCATGCCTGGAGAGGTTCCCCTTGACACCTGTGGTAACTTACATTAATCCAGTTCTTGTTACCCAGGAAAGTTAGCAGTTTCCCTCGAACACTGGTCTGGTCTCTGAGCAGATATATCAGGAAGTAATCCTATGAAGAGGCTTGCTGTTAGACTAGTTAATAATTCAACCTCAGCTGCTAATGTTAATCCCTCAACCCCAAGTCCAAACTCTGCCCAGGCCAATATAGTAAAATAAAGGATTTACCAGATGAAAGAAGTTAAGATAGGAAATGGGGAAATAAATGCCTGCTCGAAACGGATTAGAAATTCTGTCAGCACTTTTAAACGAAAGTGATTGTTATATGTGTAGGGCAGGCAGGCCAGAGGCTCGAGTGGTACCATTTCCATTCCGATGGGCCTCAGACTCAGTGGGCATGAGATGTAGGAAAACCCTCCTCGGGACAATCTAGCACAGGGCAAAAATCTTGTAAAGACCCTGTTTCTCCTATTTGCAGTGATTCAGAATCCAAAACAAGAGCCCCCAAAACTGTCAAGCCTCCGGTGTCAAATACTAACTATACCTTGTGCCTCTCAAGGTGGGAGAGACATCAGTGATTTGGGACAATGTCACTGCGGCAGTGAATCTGATCCTTTGAGGAGCCAATCAGTCTGCACCTGCGGCTGGCTGAGCAGACGCCTGGCAGTGCTGTGGAGGACCCTAACGTGAGACCCTACGTGCTCATTGGAGTGAACTTGCCCTCGAGTACAGCTGGCTACCCCTTTCACTTAGGACCCCCAATACAGGGCCAGAGGGCTATCCCTCAACCCTCTGCGGGTCACTCGACCCTCACACATGTGTTGACTTCCCCGGGGTCCCAAGGGCTGGTCCCAACGAATCTAAGGCTAAAATATGTGTAGTAAAAACCGTAAGGGAGAACACGGAAGACAGAACATAGAATTCTGTATAGTAGCCGGGCGTGTGGTGCAGGGTTTTAATTCCAGTACTTACGAGGGTGAGACAGGAGGATTGCAGGTTTGCGGCCAGCCTCAGAAACACAGTGAGATCCTGTTTTAAAATGAAGAATAAAATGGGGCTGGAGGTGCAGCTTGCAGGTACAATGCCCCTGGGTTCCATTCCCAGTACAAAAACAAAAACAAAACATCTGTATAGTTCCCTCAGGTAGAGAGAGGGAAGGGAACCTGACTAGAAAGAAGCAGCAAAGCTTCTAAGAAACTGACTCTGTTCTACGTCTTATCTTAGGTAGAGATGCAGGCATCTGTTTTGCAATGTTTTACGCTGAACAAAATCATATATATACAAGCCCTTAGGGGATGGTGAAGGTGGAGGGGGCGCCAGGTGCCGGAGGTGAAGGCAAAGGCCAGGCCGGAGGGACGGGAGCCCGCGAACCCAGGGCCTGCTCAGCCGTGCAGACCGCAGGCTTGTTTTTCTCTCCTCAGCACACTTTTCTTTTCGGAAACTGACTTGTCCCCAACTTAGGGGGACTGTGGTTCACGTGACATTTCCTGCCATACCAACAGCAGGCTCTGTTATGGTTTAGATGGTGCTGTGGGATCTTTTTCTTATTCAACTAAAATTTGTTGAATAGAAAAATTAAAATGAATAGGCAGCTCAGTGCAGCTTTAACAAATCTTTATTGCAAAACAAGTGGGAAATAGAGAAGGAAAAAGCAGCGTGCAGGCATGCACACTGGAGAGCCCGAAAATGGAGCTCTGCCCCTCCTGGGACCCCAGCCCTTGGAGATTTGTGTGTGTGTATGTGTGTGTGTGTGTGTGTGTGTGTGTGTGTGTGTGTCACTGGGGGTGGAGCCCAGGAGCTTTTCTACCTCTGGGCTATACTCCCAGACCTATTTTATACTTTATTTGGAAACAGGGTCTCACTAAGTAGCTGAGGCTGGCTTCGAACCTGTGCGATCCTCTTGTCTCAGCCTCCCAAGCACTGGGATTACAAATATGCGCCACCACCCCCGGCAGTAGATTTTGTATTGGTATCCTCTTATCCACGTTACCAAGGCAATGGGCTAGTGGCTGATTCCTTAGCCAGCTGGTGCCTCTTTGTCTCCGGACAACGCACTTACTAAGTGCAGGGGTCAAGAATCTACCTGGCCTTTGTCTCTATTGTATTAGGCGGTACTGGCTGCTCATCAACTATGGGTGCTTTGAAGCAGCACCAGGAGTTTACCTTTCCTATGCCCAGGCCAGGTCGCAGAGGAGAGGGGGTAAACAGAGGCACTGATCGCCTCCATATATTTTTAGGGCTAAAGGCTTTAATTGTCTCTAAGGCTTTTACTATAGGTTAATCATTAGAATGAAGGGCAAGGAGAGAGAGATGGACTCTGCATTGTAACAGCTGCCGCCCCTCCCTGCCTGAGTGCCTGCGCAGCACCTTGGCTCTGATTACTTTTTACACTTTGGAAATTAATACCAAAGCAATTTCCAACTGGCACAAAATGATAAATGGAAACACCGTCAGCATTGAGCAAAATGTGCTATCATTTTCACGTGGTGCATACCTGTGAGGCTGAGGCAGGAGGATCACACGGTGAAGGTCGGCCTGCCTGGGAAATCAGTGCGACCCTGCCTCAAACTGAAAAAGATAAAAAGGTCTGAGGGTAAAACTCAGAGGTAGAATACCTCTGGGTTCAATCTTTAGTGGTGAAAAGGAAAGAAAGAGAGGTGGACGGAAGGAGAAGAAAGGATGGAAGGAAAGTGAGAGAGAGAGAGAAAGGCCACTTGCATTTAGTGATGGAGAGAAGAAGGGGAGATAGCAGATTGCAGCCGCTCAGCCAATAATGTACTGAGCAGGTAGGAGCCATGCAGCCTGTATTAAAGGCTGAGTTCCTCCTCCAGCCCAGGCTGCCTGGAGCACGCTCTCTGGAAGATCCTCCTTGCCCACTGCCCTCCCTGGGGGACAGCAGAGAGGATGGCGTTTTGGGAGAGAGGGCTGAGGGGCCTAGTGGTTGAGCCTCTGCTATGGTTTGCCTGGGGCATCTCTGAGTCTTTTAAGCTCCTCGTCAGTTGCTGGGTGATTAGTTTCTGATAATTCCATGAGCTGCCAACCAAAGCCCCGTCAAGTCACATTCTGGCATCTGGACCCTGCCTGTGCCAGCTCTCCTGTAGTGCTTTTTGTACTCTGCCCTCCCCCAGCGTTCACAGAGCGTCCTTGGCTTCAGACACACCTGTCTGCCTGGACACACCTGGCCAAAGGATGAGGTACCTGATCTGGCCTCTCGCCCTTGGGCTGACTCCCAGGGGCAGCTGCTTGCCTGCAGGGGCCGGCGGAAGCTGAGCATGAGGCCTCTGCGTCTGCGTCTTGTTCTCCCAGCCTTGCCTGCACCGCTAGTCTGGGGCAGGGAATGGGACTTTTGCAATCCTGGAATATAACATCGCGGCGCTCAGCTGAGTGAATTACTGGCTGCCTGCAGAAAGAGGATCCTGGGCTTTGTTTTCCTCAATTCAGAAGCAGTCAGCTGGGACTGAGGTGTGTCTCTATCAAGCGTATTGAAGACGTGGCCGACACACCTTGGTATCCTGATTACTTTTTTTCTCTCTCCTTTTCTTTTCAGGAGTCTGCTGTCCTTTCAGCATCCCTGACTCGCCAGGTTGGATAGGGGAGGGTGTAGCTCCCTCGCCCCACCTGGCAGACGTTGCTGTCTTCCTCCTCAGAGAGGGCCTCCACGCTTCCCTGCTCCACGCTTCAACACAACCAGCTAATTCCAAATCGTAGGGATTGTCACTTGCAAAACCTTGCTGTTATTAATTCCAAGGTACTGAAGGCATTTTTTTTTTTTTTAAGCAGCTGAGTTTAGGAGAGATCCAGGCAAGGAATTGCGATGGCCTCCATAGATGGGATGATTCCAGAAAACGCTGGGACTTTGACTCCTTCTTGCCCCGTCTTTCTGTCCTGCGTGGCTCCTCTCACCCATTCTGGTTTCATTTCCAGGCCAATTTCCACGTAGCTCCCTGTTTACAGCAGGGGTCCAGGTAGCGAGCGGTTTGCCTCTTTCCTGGTTGTGTTCACAGAAGGCTCGATGGTGCTGACCGGGCTCACCTGGTGTACCAGTATTGGGAAGAGGCTTCAAACTGTATTAAAGTATCAGTATTGAGAAAGATTTTCAATTTTTTTTTTTTTTGGTGGTACTGGGGTTCCTGGAAGCCCTTCTACCTCCGGGCTACACTCCCAGACCTATTTTTTTATTTGGAAACAGGGTCTCTTAAGCCAGCGCGGCAGACTTCAAACCTGCGTGATCCTCCTGTCTCCGCCTCCCAAGCACAGGGCTTACAAGCGTGCGCCACCACGGCCCGGCAGATTTTCAATTTTATTTTATTTTATTTTATTTTATTTTATTTTATTTTATTTTGCGGGTCTGAGGATGGAACCCAGGGGCATTCGACCTCCAAGCTACACCCCCTGCCCTATTTTTTATTCTTTATTTTGAAACAGGGTCTCACTAAGTTGAGGAGGGCCTCACTAAGTAGTGAAACGGGGGTTTCTTGAGAGAAAACCCCGGCGAGTTCTTATCTACGGTGTGCGAAGAATGACACCCGCAGACCTCAGGAAGGGGAGTAAAAGGTTTATTGGAAGCAACAGGGAATGGGGGGAGAGTGGCTGAACACCCTCAAAGGGGCTGGAACTCTGGGTCCAGCAGCTGCCTTCAGCACAATACTTGAGAGTAGCCCAAGCCGAATTGCCTTCAGGTGCAGGCTGCTTTCTTCCAGAGTCCGCACGATCTGCCAGAAGGGAATAGAGAAAAGTGGCCGAACACCCCATAGGGGCGGTCGGAACTCTGGGGTTCAGTAACTGCCTTCAGGGTCACTACCCGAGTGTCGCCCGAGCCAAGTGCCCATCAGTTGCAAACTACTTTCTCCCAGAGTCCACGCGATCTGCCAGAAAAGAGGTACAGGTCACTCCTAGGGGCCTGGTCAGCCATGATGTCCAGCAGAGGCCTTCAGGTCACTACTTGAGAGTCGCCCAAGCCACGTGCCCTCAGATGCACTCTGCCTTCTCTCAGGGCCAACACGACCTGTGAGAGAGAGAACAGCTCCCCAAAAGGGGAGGGGGTCCCGAGCGGGAAAGTCCCCCCTTTTTCCATCCGACTGGCCAATGCCTGACCGCTTGCAAGTCTGTTTTTGGTTAGGGTGACTTTTGGGATTCCAAGGAGAATTTGCATAGGGTATTTGCAAGTCCTTTGAAGGGTCTCCTTTCAGGAATGCCAGACTTGCTCGGTGTGTTTGTTGATTAGGAAACTCAGGATGGCTTTGTGAAGCTCTGGCCTTCTTATCTCTGAGCCTTTGGAGTTTCAGGCATTTGTCGCCCCTCAGGAAACTCAGGAAATTAACTTTTTTCTACCAAGGCCTTTTCCCTATCTGCCTATTTCCTTTCTATCTCCTCAGTAGCTGAGGCTGTCCACGAACGGTGATCCTCCGGTCTCAGCCTCTCGAATGCTGGGATTACAAGCGTGCGCCACCACACCCGACTAGATTTTCAATTTTAAAATATGTCTTTGGTAGTAAAAGAAGCCAGAAGCTTTGGGGAAAAGGGGTGCAGATTTCCAGGCACCGTGGGAATAGAAGAAGCCCAAGAGCCTAGGACCTTTTTCACATTTCTAAAGACAGGCAAACTTCCTCGAGGATGTGAGGAAATCCCAGATTCCAGATAAGCAACTTAACACATTCTGGAGCATAATAAAAGGTGTGGGGGTCTGTGTCAGAGACAGAGCTCCCCCCCTGTCCCAGAGGGGGCAGATCTGGTTGGGTTAGAGATAGAGCAGGATATCTACATATCAAACGACCTGCCACAGATCTGGTTGGGCTAGTTATAAAGATACTCCATGTCCAGGAACCTTCGAACCACCCCCGGTGCCACTCCTGAATGGCAGGGGCTGTAACTGCCTTCTGTATTTCTATCTCTTTAATAAACTCCTTTAAATGTCTAGCAAGAGTCCTGACCAGTGCACATCTGTCCTGAGTTGGGACAAGAACCCACGGTATTTTATGGGAATTGTTTCCGGAGGTCTAACAAAGGTCCCCGGGGACAGTTTCCCTAAAGGGTAACAGTCACCTCTAAACCGTAACATCTTAAACCCTAACACCTGGGGCCTCTGCTCACCCCTGCCCTGGCATCTCTGAGGTCAGATGAGTGGCAGTACCCTGATTGGCCAGCTGGAGTCATGAGCATGTGCCTGTACTGGAAAACTGCTTTGGTATTAATTTCCAAAGTGTAAAAAGTAGTCGGGGCCTGGGTGCTGCGCAGGCACTCAGACAGGGAGGGGCGGCAGCTGTTACAATGCAGAGCCTCTTTCTCTCCTTGCCCTTTGTTCTAATAATTAACCTATAGTAAAAGCCTTAGCGACAAAGCCTTTAGACCTAAAAATATATGGAGACGATCAGTGCCTCTGTTTACCCCCTCTCCTCTGTGACCTGGCCTGGGTATAGAAAAGGTAAACTCCCTGTGCAGCTTCAAAGCACCCATAGTTGATGAGCAGCCAGTACCACCCAATACAATAGAGGCAAAGGCCGGGTAGATTCTTGACCCCTGCACTTAGTAAGTGTGTTGTCCGGAGACAAAGAGGCACCAGCTGGCTAAGGAATCAGCCACTAGCCCATCGCCTTGGTAACACCGATAAGATACCAATATAAAATCTATATAAAGACTGGGGTCCCGAAAAGGGGTCAGAGTTCCATTTCGGGGCTCCCCAGCATGTGTGCCAGCATGCTTTTTCCTTCTCTTCTCTATTCCCTACTGATTCTGTAAAAAAGACTTGTTAAAGCTGCACCGAGCTGCCTATTGGTTTTAATTTTCCTATTCAACAAACTTAAGTTGAATGAGATAAAAACCCCACAGCATCATTTAAACCATATCAATTTAATTATTGGCTGACAGGTGAAGAGCAACACCCAGACCTGACCAAGAAGGAGACATGCCAGTCAATTTTGCTTCTATGTAGGCGGCAAGTACCCACGGAGTGGTGTTGTCGGGGTCAGCAGGATAATTTCTGTGGGTTCTTGGCTTCCATGGTGAAAGAATTTCAGTATGAGCCAGTCAGATAAAGGCAGAGGTTTAATTCAAGAAAAGCAAATACACATTTAGGGGGAATGCAGCCATCTTGAAAGCATGAGAACGGCCACAGAGAGAGGCAAAGAATGGCAGAGGGCTCCTCAGATCTAATCTTTCCTCTTTTTGGATAGGGCCTACCAGAGAGGTGGTGGCCAGGGGCACGTGGCAGGAAATGGCCACGTGGAATGGGAGCCTTCTTATTTGAAGCTTTAGGTGGAGATTTCCTTTGAGATAGGACTCCCCCTGGAGAGGAGATGGGAAGTCTGGCTGTAGGGGTTCAGGTCTCTTCCACAAAGAGGTGTGACTTTTTCTGGGATCTATTCATTGAGGCAAATGGAACTCAGACAAAAGGTGAAGCTGTCTCAGGATTTAATCCCCTCAGGAATTTCTGACATGGAGCCAGCCCATTATGATTTGAAAGCATGGACCTAACTTTATTATTATCATTTTTTTAAGAATAAATAAGCTCTGTTAAAAATGAAACTAAAGATTTCGGTTTTTAAAACTGTATTTTTCCTTTTGTTCCCAATTTGTCTCCTTTCTACCTAAAATTTTATTCTTTCTATTCTACCTCAGTGTGGTACATTTCTGAATTGTTTTCTATGGAAAAGGCCATACAGATAGATAGATGTTGGGTAGTCCAGGAGTGGAGTGTCTGAGTTATTTTTTCTGTCCTGTAGTGGGTTGACTTATAATTCCCCAAAAAGATATGTCCAACTCCTAAACGCTGGTTCCTGTGAATGGGACCTTATTTGGAAAAAGAGTCTTTACAGGTGCCGTTATGTGAAGGACTCCGAGAGAAATGTCAGGGATTGAGTGGGCCCTAAATTCAAGGAGAGGCTAAGACAGGAGCAACCAGAAGGAAGCCTAAGAAGATGGAGTCCAGCTTGGAATAATAAGGTTGAGGGTCGCCTGGGGCCACAGAGGCTGGGCGAGACCAGAGGACCGTCCCTGGAGCCTTCCAAGGGAGTATGGTTTGCCTACGCACTGATTTAGAACTCCTGACTTCCAGAACCCTGAGATAATACATTTCTGCTATATTTTGGAGGGGGTGAGGTGGTGATTTGTTGTGACAAGCCTAAGAAACTATTACATGTCCAGATTTATTTTTCTTCTTTGCACTAGTGATTGAACCTAGGGGCATTCTATCTCTGAGCTACATCCTCAGCCCTTTTCAAATTTTTTTTTGTTTTGAAATAGGGTCGTGTTATGTGCTGAGAATGTTGGTAAATTGCCGATGCTGGCCCCAGCCTGCTCTCTTCCTGTCTCAGCCTTCCAAGTATTGGGATTACAGGCTGTCTTCAACCATGAAAATTTTAAGACTGTCCCTCCCTGAAGTGGAAGGACTGTCGGTAACCATCTCAGACCTAGGTGATCAGTCAAAATAGCCCATCCATGATCAAAATGGTTTTTGTTTTTGTTTTTGCAGACCTGGGGATGGAACCCAGAGGCATTCTACCTCTGAACTATACCCCGAGCCCTATTTTGTATTTTTGTTTTGAAACAGGGGTTTGCTAAGTTTCTGAGGTTTGTCCTGAACCTGCAATCCTCTTGTCTCAGCCTCCTAAGTACTGGGGCAGGTCTTGATGTTCTCATCCCAACCCTGCACGCAACCAAACCCCAATAAATTCTCCCCATTCTTTCCTCTTCTTCTTCTCCTCCTCCTCCTCCTCCTCCTCCTCCTCCTCCTCTTCCTCCTCCTCCTTCTTCCTTAAATCACTTTGAGGCAGAACCTCAGCCATTCCAGAGAGAAGATTTGGCAGTAAGTAAATTTCAAGTATGACAGGTAAAAATTTCCTTGGAACAATGAAGGCTTTTGCAAAATGTACCAGTAATGGGAAATGGCTTCAAAATGTATTAATGTACCAGTATCGGCCCGGAGCTTGGGGTGGGGGGGAAGGCCGCAGAATTCCAGGCACCAAGGGTATTTAGCAAGAGAATAGAGGAAGCCCAGAAGCCCAGGGTCTTTTACATTTTAAAGATAAACAAAAGATGTGGGGGATGCCAGGAGCTTCCTAGAGATCCCAGACTCTGATAGTCAACTAACACCTTTTGGGGTATAACCAACAACTTGGGGTCTGTGCCAGAGACAGGGCAGGTCTACAGGAAGGAATCCCTACATCAAAAGACCCGCCCCGGAGAAAGGGCGGATCTAGTCTGGTCAGAAGACTGGGTATAAAGCTACTCTGCATCCAAAAGACTTGGGTGACTTCCCTTCAAGTCACCCCACTGTGTCACCCTTTATGGCGCAGTGCTTTTCTCTGTCCTATCTTTCCATCTTTGTAATAATAAAATTGTTTAAGCTTACAGAGTCCGGGCTAGTGTTTTCTATACCTAGCTCAGAACAAGAACCCGTGGCTACATCTCTCACCGTAACAGTTTGGGGAGCCCAACAGGGCCCCCGGAACACTTGCACTACTGTTACACAAAACATTAAGAGTGTTTCCAGTGGCGCAGTCATAACAAGTCACTGGCATCCCCAACCCTGCCTCGATCCCACGCTTCGCTTGGTCCTTGCAAAGTGGCCTCAGCGTCCCCATGGTAGAGGAAAGCCACACATCTTGACAGCAAGTCTAATCTGCTCAGATTATCAAACAGCCCCCCCACAGGACCCATTCTGTACCCCCAGTCTCAAGTCCTACACTCTGTCAACCCCATGGAAAACTCAGACAGAAGGGGAGACAGCAGGGAGGAGGGATGGAGGTGCTTCCAGGAGAGAATTATTAAGGAACAGCTACTTCACCCTCGTTGGCTGGATATTCAGCTCCTGCAAGTCTGACTCTTAAAGCCAAACAAGGTTCTGTTAGAAAGTCACAAGCAACTGTGCATGGTGGTGCATGCCTGGAATCCCAGTGGTCGGGAGGCTGAGGCAGGAGGACAGCAGGTTCAAAGCCAGCCTGAGTAACTTAGTGAGATCCTATTTCAAAATATAAAAATGAAAAGGGCTGGGGACGTGGCTCAGTGGTACACAGCCCCTGGGTCAATCTCTAGCACATAAAATAAAGCAAAGAAAAACAAAAGAAAAGAAAAAATTGGAAACACCCTGACAGGTTGTTACAATGGACCTTAACGTGATCCATCAGCTCTGTAAGAAAGTTTCTGAATAAAATATGTTTGCTCTTTAACACTCACAGACCGCCTTCTGCTTTTCCCCACGGAGCTGCTAATGGGGAAACTGGCGCATTTAAGTGGGGTGACAGTCCCAGGCAGTCACAGGACCTGGGAGGTGGTGCATGAGCCGAGGTTTGACAGACAAGTGGAAATTAGCACTGGGAAGAAGGTTGAAGGCGCAAACCTAGAACACCCGAGAGGTGGGCACCTGGGATACAGGGTGGAGGGGCCGAGAAGACAGCAGAAGGGTCATGTGGTTAAATTGAAGAAGTGTGAACGTCCCCGGGAGCCCTAGGAGCACAGAGGAGCCAGAGGGTGCCAGGAGCAGACAGCCTCGGAGGGAAGATCCTGCCGGCCTTGGGTGGAGGGTGAAAGGTGCAGAAGCAGACCCCTGAGGGACCCTCACCGGAGCTGCACAAGAAGCCACCAGACTTCCCCGATGGCCAGGCACTGCGAGGAAGGGGGACCCAAGGAACTGGAAGAGGGAGACCCACCAGTTGCGCTACCTGACTGGATGCAAAGGGTGTGAGAGGAGGAGGAATCCGCGGTTCTTATGGGACTTCTTTTCCCTGGCCTGGGCAACTGGCTAGCTGTGGCCTTCGTGAAAACAGAGGATACAGGAAGGCAAGTCTTAGAAGAGACTCATGAGGTGTTTGGCTTCCACATGCTAAGTAGGAAGAACCCACGAGACAGCCACAAGCAGAGGTCCCTACAGGGCTAGAGAGCAGCCCCAGATGCCAGGGGGAGGACCTGTGTGGAGGAGGGGGAGCTGGGAGCCACCAGCTGTAATCATGCGGTTCCAAAGGAGAGGGCAGAGGGCAAGAAAGGCAGCGAGTGGAACCGGACAACTCAGCCAAGGAGAGGAAAAAATGACCGCAAAATAGAGCAGAGCCGGGCGTGGTGGCACAGCCAGTAACCCCAGCCCTTGGGAGGTGGCAACAGGAGGACTGATCGCAGGTTCTATGCCAGAAATTTAGCAAAACCCTCAGCAACTTAGTGATACCCAGTTTCAAAATAAAAAGGGCAGGGGGTGCAGCTCAAGCCAGGGAGAGAGAGTGGCTCAAGGATGCAGGGTGCCGCAGTTCCAAGGCCCAGAGAACAAGGTCCGGTCAAGGAGGAAAGGTGCCCAGTGGCCTGGAGGACGCTGTCTCTCACGACTTCAGGCTGGGTAGTTTGGTCAGGGGGAGAGAAACCTGAGTGCCAGTGGGTGGCAGTGGGTGGCAGTGGGCTGAAGGGATGGGGGCAGTGTAGACAGTCAGTGTAGACAATTCTTCTAAGAATGGAAAGAAAAGTTAGACACATAGGCAGCCTGGGAGGCTGAATATGCTCGGTGCCGATGAGATGTGTTGGAGAAGAGGCTGGAGGTGGGGTTGAGGGAGCGGTGGGCGCGGGAGGCTCTGGGACATGGGAGGGCACTGGAGCACAGGCAGGGAGCACCTTAGGCATGGAGGGTGGGAGAGGGGAGGAGGAAGAGGAGGCAAGCAGAGCGGCTGCCGGGAGGACTCTGGGGCCTGGATGGTATCTGTCTTGTCTCTGTCAGCATGGATTGTCAACACTGATGATAGAGATCATGAAACGGGTTGAGGAAGCCAGGCGTGGTGCCACAAGCCTGTTAAGCTGAGACAGGAGGCTCACAGATTCGAGGACAGCCTCAGCAACGTAGCGAGACTGTGTTTCAAAAAAGAAGCCAGGTGTGGTGGCGCACGTGTAATCCCAGCACTTGGGAGGCTGAGACAGGAGGATCACGGTTCGCAGACAGACTCAGCTACTTAGTGAGGCCCTTCGCAACTCAGCGAGACCCTGTTTCAAAATAAAGAATAAAAAATAGGGCTGGGCATGTAGCCTGGAGATAGAATGTCTTTGAGTTAAAAATCCAGTGCCACCAAAAAAAAAAAGGAAAAAGGGACAGTCAAGGGAAATATCAATGCAAAGAGGCAGGGAAACATCTAGAGACATCTGGAAGGGTTTCTGGGACAGACAACACATGGTGGTACAGCAGCAGCTGGCACCCAGGAGGAAGGGTAGGGCAGGAGTGTTCTAGAAGTAGGGCTCAGCTTGGGCAGGGGGTTCACAAAGGAAGGTTAGTGGACAAGAGTGGTCACAAGCGGATGCAGGGTAGACACATGGCATCTGCCCCTGCGCTGACAAGAGTCACCAGCTCAGGTGCTCAGCACAGAGGCCAACACCATCCTGTGCATGGACTCCACTACACCTTCTGCAAAGGAAGTGACTGCAGACAAATGGGGGCTCCGGTGTGGGTTCAGACTGAGCCTCGCCATGTCCCTCCAGAGCTCAACTTTTTTGTCTAAAATGTATGAGAAAAATATGCTTCGTAAGCTCGCAAGGATTAAATGAGACCATGGAGGTCTGGGACTCTTGCTAGGTGGTAAACTCCATTAGGCGTGAGCCTTGGCATTTTGTGCCCTTACTTCTGCTTCCGGAAGGTGCCAGGACCACAGCAGGCACTTCACAAACATAAGTTTCCTTTGTCATGTTGGGAAATATTTCTCAAAGCACCTTCTCTGGCCCTTGGGTGAGCTCTGCTCTGACTGCTGATATTCCCTCCCTTGACCTGTCCAATCTCAAGTACTTGCAATAATGAGAAGGGAACATTTGATCTACACATACTCTCACCGGATCAGGCTGTTATTTAACTTGGCAATTTCAGGAGATTATGTGGGTTGAACTCCAAGATTAATAGAGATTCAGAAACTCATTTCTGCGTGTCTCACCACCAAACAAGTGACTTGGTGTGCTAGTCAGCTTTCCACTACTGCAACAAATGTCTGATATAAGTAAACTTAAAAAGCGGAAAGGTCCGTTTGGACTCACTGTCTCAGAGTTTTCAGTCCATGGTTTCTTGGCCCCATTGGTTTTGGGCCTATGGTGGTGCAGGACATCAGAGAGGGGCATTGGATGGAGGAGACTGCTCACCTCATGGTAACTGGGAACCAAAAGAGAGAAGAAGGGGCCGGGGTCCCAATTTCCTCTTCACGGGCACACCCCCAGTGATCTTCCTTCCATCAGGCTCCACCTCTTAAAAGTTTCCTTATTTCCCAATAGCACCACAGCTGGTTACAAAGCCTTTAACACATGAGGTTTGTGGGGAGCACATATCTACAACATCACACTTGGTTTTCTTAAATCACAGTCGGCTGGCCTATAGACAATTCCAGGTGATGGGGGAGAAGGTCCACTCCTCAACACAAGTACCGGTGGATCCCAGAGGAATGGAAAGAATACCCTTCCTTTCTTATGAGCCTCCAAGACCAGAAGAGACCATGCCTCTCTAGAGATGAGGGACCAGGGAGTCCACAACGCATGTGGAGGATGTTGTTAAAAGATCTATAGAGGCTGGGCGTGGTGGCGCACGCTTGTAATCCCCGTGCTTGGGAGGCAGAGACAGGAGGATCACGCAGGTTCGAAGCCAGCCGCGCGCACTGGCTTAGGAGACCCTGTTTCCAAATAAAAATGTAAAAATAGGTCTGGGAGTGTAGCCCAGAGGTAGAAGGGCTTCCAGGAACTCTAGTACCACCAAAATAAATAAATAAATAAAAGATATATAGACACAAAGGAGCCCAATGCCACTCTTGCCTGGAGGTTTGGGCAGGGAGGGAACAGGCACTGTTGACAGGGACGGACTGTGAATAGTTGGTGAGTCTGACCAGCCTACAGGGGCTGATCGCACTGCCACGGGAGCCAAAAGCCATCCTTAGACTGTGCTGAAGAAGAGACCAGAGGTGAGCTGGGCCTCCAGCAGCCAAGAAGCGGAGCGCAGGTGGGCTGCACAGCTGTCGGGACACATCAACAGCTTCAAATTCTAGCCCAAAGTGCATGTCCATGGGAGCATGGAGCAAAGACCACTTAGCTCTTCCCAATTTCCAGACTCCCTTTTGTGCTTTTAGTAAGAGAACCCCTGCAGTTGAGTTGGGCAGATTTACTTGATCCAGCTAGAGATGACATTTCCTGGACTCCCTTTCAGGAGTGAAAGGCTAGTGCCACCTCTGAATGTTATCATTTAGGAGGGGATGCTTGCTCTCCACCTCCTTTTCCTTCTCTTTGACAGGCAGGAACAGAAAGTAGAAGTGAGCTAACTCCTACTTAGCAGAAAAGGAAACAAGGGGTAGAGGGAACCGGGTTTCTCGAATCACCCTGTGGACCAGAGTCATCTCCCCGCCCTGGACTCACTGGCTACTTCTTGGCCATCAGGTGAAAAAGAAATCATCTTCCACCCTTACTGAACCAATGTATTTTTGAGCTCTTTTTGTTACAACTTAGCCTATGCCCTCACTAATGGAGTGTTTCCCAAAGGTAAATAATGTCAGATGATAATAAAGGTAATAATGTTAGGTAATAGTGTTAGGTAATAATAAAAGTAAGAAAAGTTAAGTAATAATAAAGATAATAACATTAGGTAATAATAAAAGTAATAATGTTAGAATGGAGAGTAATACTTATTTAATGTTTACTACAAGCCAGGAATTATTCTAAACTCTTCCTACATACTATCCCATTTATTTATTTATTTATTTATTTATTTATTTATTTATTTATTTATTTATTTATCTATCAGTATTGGGGATGGAACCCAGGGGCATTCTACCTCTGAGCTATACTCCCAGCCCTATTTTTTTAATCCTTTATTTTGAATCAAGGTCTCACCAAGTTGCAGAGGGCCTCACTAAGAAGCTGAGATTGTCTGCAAACCCGCAATCCTTCTGTCTGAGCCTCCCAAGTCCTGAGATGACAAGCATGTGTCACCACGCCCAGCTTCATACTACCCCATTTAATCCACACACCATACTCGTGGGTGGTCAGACCAAAGTCTAACCCAAGCGTGCTGGAATTAGATCATATTCTCAGTCACTTCTCAAAACACCGCTTTGTACAATTTCATGTAGTAAAAAGGACACAGGTGTCCAGCACAGTGGCACATGCCTGTAATCCCAGTACTTGGGAGGCTGAGGCAGGAGGATCACAGGTTCGAGGACAGCCTCAGCAATGTAGTGAGAGCCTCAGCAACTTAGTGGGAGTCCATTTCAAAAGTTTATTGTTTGTGGGACCAGGGATTGATCCCAGGGGCGTTCTCCTCTGGGTATTATATCCCCAGCCCTATTTTATGTTTTATTTTGAAACAAGGTCTCACTTACGTTGCTGAGGCTGGCCTCTACCTGTGATCCTCTTTTCTCAGCCTCCCCCGTACCGGGATTACAGGTGTGTACCACCACACCTGGCTTTCATTCCAAAAATTAAAAAAAAAAGGTCTGGATTTTGTAGCTTGAAAGTAGGATAACCTGGGTTCAATCCCCAGTACAACAATAAAAACAAACAAACAAACAAACAAGACACAGCTTCATTTTCCAGAGACCCAAGCCTGAATGTTAACCTCAGAATTGCTGGCGGCTCAGAGCACACCATTTAGCTTCTCCACAAGTCAGTTTCCTCCCAGAGCTGGCGGGAAGGAGAATCAAACTGCAGACCCCATGGAGTTTTAGAAAGAGAAAACGAATTCATGGATGTGTAAGAGAAGCTTTGACAGCTACGTATTGTGGCATAAATGATAGATTGCCTTAAAGCAATTTGGGAAATCCTTAAAACCAAAATAACAAAATGCACTCTATTTTTTTTTTTTTTTACACAAATACCATCTTAGCAATTTGGCTGAGTGCCCTCAAAGGCTGCGAAATCTGTCAAGGAAAGATAGATGATTGGCTTTCCGGATCTGTCATCAGGAGAGATTGATTGAAATCCATCAAGAGGGCATACCTTCGTGGCTGGCGCACACACTGAGCATGGGCACAGATACACACGCTCCTGGCACCAGCAAGGTGGGTGGTGGGGCGACCTTGGCCAACTGGCAGCTCCCGTTGTCACCGATCTTTCAGATTTATATGTGAAATCTCCAAAATTCCACCCACCCACCTCCTGGGACCCAGTCCTCCCACTGGAATTAACATCTGACTTTAGAGGTTTGTCAGCCGGGCGTGGGGGCGCACGCTTATAAACCCAGCACTTGGGAGGCTGAGAACGGAGGATCACGGTTCGCGGACAGCCTCAGCTACTTAGTGAGGCCCTCTGCAACTCAGTGAGACCCGGTTTCAAAATAGAGAATAAGCCAGGCGTGGTGGCGCACGCTTGTAATCTCCGCGCTTGGGAGGCGGAGACAGGAGGATCGCGCAGGTTTGAAGTCAGCCCCACTGGCTTAAGAGACCCTGTTTCCAAATAAAAATTTTAAAAAAAAAAAGGTCTGGAGATGTAGCCCAGAGGTAGAAGGATTTCCAGGAACCCCAGTACCACAAAAAAAAAAAAAAAAAAAAAAATATATATATATATATATATATATATAGAGAGAGAGAGAGAGAGAGAATAAAAAATAGGGCTGGGGGTGTAGCTTGGAGGTAGAATGCCCCTGGGTTCCACCCCCAGACCTGTAATAATAATAATAATAATAATAATAATAATAATGATAATAATAATAATAATAATAAATAGGCTTTGTCATAATTATATGCAAAGAAGCCCCAGTTTGGTTTCTTGCCTCTAACTCCACCGCCCTGCCCAGCCTCACCCCTGCCTTTCCCCGCCTTGGGCCTCAGCCTCACCCCACTGCCAGCGGCGCGGGCTTGCCCTTGCTTCCTGGTCGGCCTCCCCTTCCTTCCTTTAGCTTGTTCAGTACTCAGCTGCCAGTTGATGCCAACATTCTTCTTCCTGCCCTCAAAGCTGCCCCCCCCCCAAAAAAAAAAAACCACAGGCAGCGCTGCATGTGCTCACATGCAGTGAGACGGGCCGCAGGTAGCTCTCCATCCATCGTCCACAGTCAAGGAGGCGGCGGGAGGCAGGGAGGCTCGACTGATCAAGAGAGGGCCTCCCCACGGTCACAGGGCTCTGCCTTTCGCATCGGGTGGCACACAGGTCAGAAGAACGCTGCCGCAGTGGCCCGTGCCATGCTGGGGCCCAAATGGAGACCAAGACAAGCAACCTCTGGGGCCGGGGCGGGAGGCAGGGAGGCTCGACTGATCAAGAGAGGGCCTCCCCACGGTCACAGGGCTCTGCCTTTCGCATCGGGTGGCACACAGGTCAGAAGAACGCTGCCGCAGTGGCCCGTGCCATGCTGGGGCCCAAATGGAGACCAAGACAAGCAACCTCTGGGGCCGGAGAATGCTTCCGAGGTTCCCAGAGCCCTGCTCCTGCCGGGTGGGGCAGCCGGCACTGCTGGTCACCACCTCGCCTCCAGCTCCGGGCAGGGTGGGACTTTTGAGACCTGCGGGTGTCCAGGAAACTCTGGACCTCGAGTCCCCTGCCGTCACCACCCAGCTGGGGCCATAGCATCACCTCTTGTCCCCAGCAGCGTGGCTGGGGCTGGCGGGCACCTCGGCCAGTTTCAGTTTCCCTTTCTTTGCGTTCAGAAAGGGAGCCTGAGTGACAAGGGCCCACCCAGGAGGGAGCGCAGAGGAGGAGACGCTAGTCACCCATCCCGCGCTACTTGTCACGAGCCAAGTGCCAACTTTGGAAGGAGAGAGACAGACGGAGACCCCAGTGGAGAACTTCAGGGAATTCCTGCCCCGATAATCGGTTTTGTTCTGCAGCCCCCCGGGGGGTCTCCTTAGACCCTTGGGTGCCTCAGGTGGGAAGGGGGCGCGTACACATGTCTCCAGGCAGAGGAAGGAGGCTGCACTGTCTGACTTACTGTGTGTTTGGAGTGCCTGGCCTAGGGCTGCACACAGTTCCTCTCTTTGTTTCTGCAGCCCTGAGGAATACTTACTTCCTTCCCAAAGGTCTGAAGGCCCCCTTCTTCAGCTGGCCCGCACACCACCCTGGGTCTTTCTGCTGGGCTCAGGTCTACAAGCCAGGGCCAGCCCCCTGTGCCCAGGCTGTGGCAGCTCCATTCCCGGGCCCAGCTTACTCAGGTGGCCTGCTGGGCACCCCTGCGTCCTTGGCAGGCAGCCAGCCCCAGCTCTTAAAGCCACAGAGCTGCTGGCAGCCAGATGGGCCCTGCAAGGCCAGTTCTCCCTGGGGAATAGCAAAGCACGAGGCCAGGACTCAGTCGCTATCACCTAGGCAGCAAAGACATCCTGATGCCTGGATGGCAGCAATTCTGATGTAATAGATCGAAGGGCGCAGATGGAGCACGGAGGCTTTCTTAAACTCCCTGGAGTGTTCGCATTTTCAGCCAGACTTGGAATTGCCGACTGTGCCGCTCGAAAGTCTAGGTGCAGCGAAGTATGGTGGCCCAAGCCCATAATCCCGGTATTTGGGAGGCTGAGATGGAAGGACCGTAGGTTTGAGGTCAACCTCATCTACTTAGTGAGACCCTCAGTAGCTTAGTGAAACTCTCCTTTAAAATAAAAAATAAATAAATAAATAAAATAAACCGGGGCTGGGGTAGATTCTGACCTAGAAGCTCCGGGTCAGGCCGAGATTCCGCACCTCCCATGGCCTCTCTCTCAGCAGCAGGGCTGCACCGAGAGCAGTGAGGTGGGAGCGCTGGCTGGGGTGGGCGGTCTGCCGCCTGCCCTCAGAGGCCGGGGCAGATGGCTGGGCCCCGCAGGCTTCAGTTGCCTGCTCAGTGCCCTTGGCCACCTGTTCTCAGGATAAGCTGAGATAATACAAAGGAAGCAGGAGATGGTACCCAGCTCTTGTGTGGGAAATGATAATCAGCGACAGACACAAACACTCCAGAGTCGCTCAGCAAGGCAAGTTTTTACTCTGCAGAAGGGCTCAACTGATCAAAAGCCTGGTAGCAAGCGCAGGTAGCAGGAAGTCCGTGCACTGACTGGCGAGGGCTCAGGTTCACAACGTGGTGTGATTGGCTAGCTTATTTTTTGTGTGTGTGGTACTGGGGATTGAAACCAGGGGCATACTACCACGGAGCTACATCCCCAGCCCCATATATATTTTTTATTTTTCATTTTGAAACAAGTTCTCACTAAGTTGCAGAGAGCCTCACTAAGTAGCTGAGGCTGGCTGAGGACCTATGTGACCCTCCTGTCTCAGCCTCCCGAGTACTGGGATTACAAGTGTGCGCCACCACGCCCAGGCAGCGATTGGCTAGTTTAAATCCATGCATTATTAACTTTCCGACCTCCTCAGGTTACAGCACTGTGGGCTGACAGTTTCAAGATTCTGAGAGACAGAACAAACAGGATGTCATAAAGTGGAAGTTAATACAAAATGGAGATGTCTTTGTTTTTGGTTGGAAGAAAAGATATTTCTTACCCTTGGAGCATGCTAACAACACAACAACAACAACAACAACAACAACAACAACATGTTGGCCATTTGTGTGATTTTCTGCCTCCTTCCAGGGAACAGGTTCTGCTTCCTCCTACTTCAAAGCCATCAGGAATTCCCGCTTGATTCACTGTTAAGCCCAAACACACACATGGTCCTTTACCAAGTGGCCCCCGCCTGCCCCTCTGGCTTCTCCTTCTCTGCCTCCCATGAATCTCTGCACCCCAAAACGCAAGCCATGCACTAAGCCCTCGCAGGTCCTGTCAGCCACAGGTCTTGACGTGTCCCTCCCTGGTTCCTCTCTCTGGCTTCTTCCCTTCCTGAGGAGCTGGCGCAGGCCTGACCCTCTCCAGGCAGCCTTTCCTGACTTCCGAGGCCCGTGAGGAGTCCCCTCTGGGTTTCCAACCGCAAGCCAGGCCTTTCTTCCAGAAGCTCTGCCCTCAAGCATTCAGTGTTAACCTACCTGTCTGTCCAGCTCTGCCAGCTGCAGGTTCAGGGTGGGCAGCTTATCACCTGAGCGTCACCCGAGTCATAGGGAGTGTTCGATGGTATTCAAATGAGCAAGTGAGTGAAGGAATGGACGGGTTTAAGCGAAAGGTCTTTCCTTACAGAATCTGAGCCCTGATGTCCTGGTGCCTCAACCACTCAGGGTGCTATCTCCTGGAGGCAGGACCTCAGGGGCAGCCATGCAAAAGCTCATAATGATCACAGCCCCCAGCCCTTCAGCCCCAGCTTGCCTGCAGAGCCGGGTGTCCAGTGTGCTGTGTGAGATGTCATGTGTCTGGAGAACTCAATCAACGGAGTTGTTAAATGGGTCCTAGGTCACCAAGGAGTGAAAGCTCATTTACTGTGTTAAACTTTATGAGGTGACAACCAAAAGATGGAAACAACTCAAAGGTCCATTAATAGATGAAAAAACAACATATGGTGCGTACATAAAATGCAATACTCTTCAGCCATAAAAATGAATTTTTGATACATGCTGTTACATGGAAAATCCTTGAAGATCGCTATGGTCTGAATGTTTGTGTCCCCCCAGACTAATTACCAATGCCATGACGCTAGGAGGCGGAGCCTTTAGAAGGCCATTAGGTGGGATTAATACCCTTATAAAAGAGGTCTCAGAAAGCTGTCTTGAGCCAGGCATTGTGACGCACACCTGCAATCTCAGTACTTGGGAGGCCGACACAGGAGCGTCATAGGTTCAAGGCCACCTTTGGCAACTTTACAAGAACCTCTACAACTTGGCAAGACCCTGTTTCAAAATAAATAAATATGCCGGGTGTGGTGGTGCACGCTTGTAATCCCCGCGCTTGGGAGGCGGAGACAGGTGGATCACGCAGGTTTGAAGCCAGCTGCGCTGGCTTAAGAGACCCTGTTTCCAAATAAAAGATATAAAATGGGTCTGGGAGTGTAGCCCGGAGGTAGAAGGGCTTCCGGAAACCTCAGTACTACCAAAAAAAAAAAAAATACATAAAATACATAAATAAATAATAAATAAATAATGGGGCTGAGGCGGCTGTAGCTCAGAGGTAGAATGCCCCTGGGTTCCATCCACACCACCATGGGGATGGAAGAAAAAAAGGAAAAGAAAACTGTCTTGTCCCTTTTACCATGTGAAGACAGTGAGAAGGCACCACGAATCAGAAACTGGGCTTCGACCAGAGATCAAATATGCTGGCACCTTGATCTTAGACATCCCAGCTTCCAGACTGTGAGAACCAAATATCTGTTGTTTATAAAATACCCATTTTGTGGCATTTTGTTACAGCCGCCTCAACAAACTCAGACAAAGACACTCTGCGAAGTGAAGTAAGTCCAATGCAAAAGGAGAATCCTCTCCATTACTGTGACGGCAGTACCCGAGAGAACTCAGAGGAGGAAAGGTGCGTTGGCCTTGTGTTTCTGAGGTTTAGTCCATGGTAAGTTGGCTCCAAGACAGAAGCATTGCAGCAGCGAGACAGAGGAAAGCTGCTCTCGGCTAGTGGCGGCTGGAAGCAGAGACAGGAAGTAGCCAGGAACAGATGTCGTCCTCGAGGCCCCACTGCAATGATCCACCTCTGGGGCCGTGGAGACCAGGCTTCAAACACCGGAACTTTGGGGGGACATTCCAACCCCAAGCCATAATAGAGGAGAACCGCATGATTCCGCTTCTAGGAGGCACCTACAATCAGTGGACCCATTACGACAGAGAGGAGAACAGTGGCTAGCCAGGGCTGGAGGAGGGGGAATGGGGTGTTAGTGTTTAATGGGTACAGAGTTTCAGTTTTGGACCATAAAAGAGTTCTGCAAATGGATAGTGGTGATGGTTGTACAACACTGTGAATGTACTTAATGCCACTAAATCACACGCTGAAAAATGGTAAAATTTTATGATACATATATTTTATTACAATAAAACCCCCACTTTGCTAGCAACCAAAACTATGGCAACATCCCTACTGTACCCCTCTGCAGAGAACCCTTTATAGGAAGCAGAGTTTCAGGCTTTAGGGCCTGAAACATGACCTGGCCTTGTTTTTTTAAAGCCTTAAAGCTGAGATGCAGAACCCCGGAAGACAAAAGTGCATGGTTGACTAGAGGTGCAAAGAATGCCCTGTGTTTACAATTTGTTTCTTCTAGGCAAAATTGCTAAGGGAGAGAAATGTTACAATACTCAGATAGTGTCAGAATGTGCTTTGGAAGAAAAGCAATTGCTTAAGTCAAAAGGATTTAGAAGCCCAGCATGGTGACACACACACACACACATACACACCTGTAATTCTAGTACTTGTGAGGCCGAGACAGGAGGATCACAGGTTCAAAACTAGCCTCAGCAACCTAGTGAGGCCCTCAGCAACCTAGCAAGATCTTGTTTCAAAATAAAAAAATTGAAAAGGGTTGGGGGTGTACTTCAGTGGTAGAATCAATCCATAGTACCCCCCCCAAAAAATAGAAGTAAAATCAAGCCTTGATTCTAACTAAAAGAAGGCCCTCTCCCCTCCTCCAAAAAAATTAAACATAGAGACCTATTGTACCCTAGGTAACTATAGCTCTCTAAAGGTTCAGATAAAGGCAGGCCATTGGAGAGACTGAGTGATAGAAATAGGAGTTCAAGATGCTTTTCTCAAAAAGTTTCTCAATCTGAATATTAAGCTTCTCGAACTGGACCCTCTGTCCACGGTGGGCCTTCTGAACTGAATGTCTATCTGTGTCCCCTCCAAGTCCCGGTGTTAAGACTTCAATGTGATGGTATTTGGAGATGGGGCTTTGGGGAGGTAATTTGGGTTAGATGCGGTCACGAGGGCAGAGCCCTCGTCTGGTAGGATTAATGCCTTCTTTTATAAAAAAACAAAAACAAAAACAAAAAAACACCAGAGAGTTTCCTTTCCCTCTCTCTCTCTCTCTCTCTCTATCTCTATCTCTCTCTCTCTCTCTGCCATGAGAACATACAGCAAGTCAGGAAGGTAGCCCTCCCTGAATCCTGACCATTTTGGCATCCTGATCTTGGACCGCTAGTCTCCAGAATGGAGAGAAAAGAGACTGTGTTGTTTTAGCCGCCCAGTCTGTGGGGTTTTGTTACAGCAGTGCAAGCTGACTGAGAGTAGGGCAGAGGGATTTGTTCTTAAAAGTTGATTTGGCCCTTGTTGGATCAGAGGGCTCTGCAAGCTGTCGAAGAGAGACCGAAGTCTATGACCTGATTCAGCTCCATTATGCTGCAGTTCCAGGCCCTGCCCGCAGCACCCGGAGAAGCCACCCGCCTGCACAGCACCGCTCAGCCTCTGTGTGCTTCTTAAGGAAGTGCAGGGGCAGGAAGGTCGCAGCTTCTCGCCTCTGGGTGGCCAGAGGTGGCTGGAAGCCGTGGATTCTGGCCTCCACTCCCCAAGCCGGGCTGGGCCTCCGCCTTTGCAGACATTGTCCTACTTTCCCTTTCTGAAAAGGGCATTTGCATATCTGATCTCTGCCAGCCGCTCTGTTCAACCTCTTGGAAAGGAGGAAAGGAGTTTGCTGTATTATGCTCTGAACGGCACCCCGTGGGATGAGGCCTGCAGCGTCGAGGGCAGCCAAGATGCCAGGCCACAGGCTTCGGCGCCCCGCAGGCTCCCCCCTACCCTTGCTCATGTCAGGTCCCAAATCAAGCTTTGCGCCCCAGAGGAGCCTCTCGGGCTCCCCGCCCACACCAGCACCTCCTGCTATGAGTTCTTATTGCTCCCAAACTTTTGTTTAAAAGCGTTAGTTACTTTATGGAATTTAATGTTTACTGTCCCACTAAACATTAGGCCATGCAGAGCAGGAAATATGCCTAATTTTTGGCTTCTATGTCCCCGGGGCCTACCAGAGCAGCCGGCATAGAGCAGGTGCTCAGTAAACACCTGTTGAAAGAATGAACGGACCAGTCAGAGCCAGATGAGATGGGCAGGAAGTTCTGAAATATCCACTCGAGGTCCTGAAAACTAAGGTACTTCCGTGTTTATTTGTTTATTTTTATGTTAATATTGCTACAATTTCCAATCGTACTAGTAATCATAGTCACTGTTTCTTAAATGTTTACTGTTTACCAGGTTCATAGTTTAACTGATTTAATCATGTCTCATTTGATGCTGATGAGCACGCTCTGGAGTAGGCACTGTTTTTCTCATTTCAAACATGAAGACAAAAAAAAAAAAAAAAATCAAGCCGGGCGTGGTGGCGCACGCTTGTAATCCCCGCGCTTGGGAGGCGGAGACAGGAGGATCGCGCAGGTTCGAAGCCAGGCACGCGCGCTGGCTTAGGAGACCCTGTTTCCAAATAATAATGTAAAAACAGATCTGGGAGTGTAGCCTGGAGGTAGAAGGGCTTCCAGGAACCCCAGTGCCACCAAAAAAAACCCCCCCAAAAACCGAAAAACAAAAAACCTCAAACATGAAGACAAAAAAAAAAAAAATCAAGCCGGGCGTGGTGGCACACACTTGGGAGGCAGAGACAAGAGGATCACGCTGGTTCGGAGTCAGCCTCGCTGGCTTAGGAGACCCTGTTTCCAAATAAAAAATATAAAAATAGGTCTGAGAGTGTAGCCCGGAGGTAGAAGGGCTTCCAGGAACCCCAGTACCACCAAAAAAAAAAAAAAAGAAAAATCAAGACGTTGAGAGTACCTTAGCTAGTACCTTGTCCAAAGACATCCGGCCTCAATTTACAGAACAAGGGTCTGACTACTGCTGGGCCTCATATATGTGTTCTATAATTTAATATTTCTAGGTAAAAATATATATTGCATTTACTATGCAACAAGCACCAGGCACAGGCATTCAGGATGCAGTAATATATTGCATTTAATCCTCACATGGACTCCAAGAGGACTCTGAGGCCCAGACACTTCCAGCAACCTGAATGCAGTTTCACAGGTGGGAAGCCACAGAGTCAGGATTCAAATCAGGGTCTAATTTCAAAGGTTGCTGTTCCATTAAAGGACGACGTCCTCACAGATCGGTCGGAAGTGCCATTTTAGAAAATGATGGGAGAAGTCTAGGTGGGAGAGGCGCCCGGGGAGAGTCAGCAGCAGACGCAGAGACTTCAGTTTAACTAAACCGAAAACCAGACGTTCCTGTGGACAGGGCTGGCCCCTCACTCCAGCTCTGTGCCCACTGAGAATTCTTTTTTTTTTTTTTTTTTCTTGTAGTACTGGAGATGGAACCCAGGGGATTCTATGTCCAAGCTAAACTCCCAGCTCCATTTTTTTAATTCTTTATTTTGACAAAGGTCTCACTGAGTTGCAAAGGGCCTCACAAAGTAGTAACTGAGGCTGTCCGCGAACTGGGATCCTCCTGTCTCAGCCTCCCAAATGCTGGGATTAAGTGTGTGCCACCATACCTGACTACCTTCTTCTTTTTTTTTTTTTTTTCTAGAGGCGGCGTACTGGGGATTGAAACCAGGGGCATTTGACCTCCAAGCTACACCCCCAGTCCCTTTCTGATGTTTTATTTGGAAATGGGGTCTTGCTAAATTGCTGAGTCTGGCCTCCATCCTGCAATCCTCCTGTCTCAGCCTCCCAAGTCCTGGGATTACAGGTGTGCACTTCTATGCACTGCCACACGATCTCCCTCTGCCTCAGGCTTTTCTGCCTGCAGCTTCTCCCTCTGGTGGGAACACTGACCTAGGACCAAAGCCTTGGGCAGGAGAGCGCTTCCTGCAACCTCCCTGCAAACCTTCTTGCCTTCACGCCGAGCTTCCCTCAAAGGACCCCGGGTCTGCAGAGCTTTCAAGAGTTCATTCCTCAGCCACCGTCATGGTGGCACTTCCTGTTTTGCATCCATTGACCATATTAAAAACAGAAAGAGGCGAGAGCTGGCCTGCAGTCTGTGTGCTCCGTCGTTTGGGGACATTGGATTCTGGGATGGTGTAGAGGAGGCGAAGACGCCAAGCAGACCGGGAGAGCCAGGCTCCCTTCCACCGCCTCCTGATCCAGCACCTCGGGCCTGGGCCGTCAGGATGCAGCTGCTGACTGCTCCCCGCTCTCCAGGGTCCCCCCACAATCATCCCCAAGTGGCATTTTTTGTACCAGTATTGGGAAGAGGCTTCAAAATGTATTAATGTGCCAGTATTTGGAAATATTTCCAATTTTAAAAATATATTTTTGGTAGTAAAAGAAGTCAGAAGCTTCAAGAACCCAGGGCATTGCCTACCTCCAAGCTATATCCTCTGACCTAATTTTTATTCTTTATTTTTGAAACAGGGTCTCACTCAGTTGCAGAGGGCCTCACTAAGTAGCTGAGGCTGGCCACAGACCTGTGATCCTCCTGTCTCAGCCTCCCGAATGCTGGGATTACAAGTGTGCGCCACCAGTGTGTGCCACCATGCCCGGGCTCCTTTTTACGTTTCTAAAGAGAGGCAAACTTCCTCAAGGATGTGGGGGAAATCACAGACTCCAGATAACACCCTTTGGAGTGTAACAAAAGGCCTGAGAAGATTTGGGCTGGAGACAGAGTGAGATATCTCCATGTCAGACGACCTGTGAGGTTAGAAGACTGGCTATTAAGAATACTCTGCCTCCAGGAATCTTGGGTGAATTTACAGCCTGGGGCTGTAACTGCCTTCTGTATTTCTATCTCTTTAATAAACACCTTTAAACCTTTAGCAAGAGTCCTGATTAGTGTACATCTGTCCCGAGTTGGGACAAGAACCCACGGTTGAGGGGAATTGTGTCTGGGAGCCTAACAGAGGTCTCCGGGGACAGTTCCCCTAAATGGTAATACTTATTCCCCAAACCATAACATTTTAAACGGTAACAATTTTGGTTACAGCATATATTTGCTCAAGATTCTCCAAAGGCCTTTCCTTCCACTCACTACAGAATCGAGTCTTAAAAACTCAGCTAGTCCCTGTTTGAGGTGCTTTGACCGTATCTATACAGACTGCTTCCTGGGGGCGAATCAAAGGCTAGGGTGAATCAGACCAGTACAAAAGTTAAGAAGCACCAAGCTCAGTCACCAAGATAAGGACTAATGAGAAAAAGATATCAAAGTTCATGCCAAAAATAAATAATTAATCCATGGTGAGCAAAATTCCAAAATTTTAAATAAGGACAGGAGCGGACCCTGGACTTGCGCACTTGCCCGCCTCGTGTTCCCCAAGTGTGCAACCTGGTGCTCTCCCCGGAGCCTGTCAACTCCCTGCTCCCAGGCCACATGGACTCTTCTTCCTGCAATCCTTTGCTCTTCTGCCCCCGGGTGTCTGGGCTCAGAAGACTCACCCCCGAGACTCACCCATTCCTCCACTTGCACAAGCCTCTCGCACACAAACCTTCCCTGCCTTCTCGGTTCCAGTTGCTCCAGTTCTTATCACCTTTCAAGGACTTTCAAGTCTTCTTAGAAGTGGCACCAGATATGGCTGGGGGTGTAATTCAACAGAAGGGCATGCGATTTGCACGCTTGAAGCCCTGGTTTTCATCTCCAGTGCTGAGAGAGAGAGAGAGAGAGAGAGAGAGAGAGAGAGAGAGAGAGAGAGAGAGAGAGAGGAAAAGAAGAAGGAGGAGGAGGAGGAAAGGGAGGGGAGGGAAGGAGAGGAGAGGGAGAAGGGGGAGGAGAGGAGAGGGAGAAGGGGGAGGAGGAGGAAGAGGAGGTGGAAGGGAAGGAGGAGGGAAAAGGTAGAAGTGGAGGGGAAGGAGGAGGGAGAGCAGGAAGGGATACCTGCCCTAGCCTCCCTCTTGTCCCACTTCAGTGTCCCATACCTGGTTCTCCATGCCAACCTTTCTCCTAGCCCTGCCATTTAAGCTTCATGAGAGCAGGAATTTATATCTGTGAGTCTGTGGCTGAGTTCCAGAGCCTATGGCAGGGCCTGGAAGGAGGCACAGGCTCAGAAACATTTGTCAGATTGAATCTCTTCATGTCAACGCATGGGCATGATCTTAATATGAGATAAATAAAGGGGTTTTTTTTGTTGTTGTTGTTGTTTTTGAGTCGTGGGGATTGAATCAGGAGCATTCTGCCTTCAAGCTACACCCCCAGCCCTTTATAGTTTTTATTTTATTTCATTTTTGTGGTACTGGGGATTGAACCCAGGGGCATTCTATCTCTGAGCTACACCACCAGCCCCATTTATTTTTATTTTGAAACAGGGTCTTGCTTGGTTATAAGAGTCTCACTTGGTTATAAGAGTCTCACTATTTGCTGAGGCTGTTCTAGAACCTGCGGTCCTCCTGTCTCAGCCACCCAAGTACTAGGATTACAAGTGTGCACCACCACATCAGATCATCTTTTATTCTGAGACAGGGTCTTGCTAAATTTCTGAGACTGGCCTCTAGCCTGCAATCTTCCTATCTCAGCCTCCTGAATACTGGGATGACAGGTGCGTGCTACACCACACTGGCTAAATAAAGTTTTTAGTGAGTAGAAAATAAATTTGTGCATTAAAATGTATATGATTAGCTGGACGTGGAGGTGCACACTTGTAATCCCCGCGCTTGCGAGGCTGAAACAGGAGGATTGTGAATTTTCGAACCCAGCCTCGGCTGGTTTAAGAGACCCTGTTTCCAAATAAAATATAAAGTAGGTCTGGGAGTGTAGCCCAGAGGTAGAAGGGCTTCCAGGAACCCCAGTACCACCAAAAAAAAAATGTATATGATTAATCAGGCCACTGGAGGAAGCATTGTGGTTTGGTTGGACATAAAAATGTGAAAATGGATGCAATGAACCCTTGTGGGTATCAAACGCCACCTTGCAGGTTTCTTCTTTGAATTTGCATTTTCTTTGACTGAACATGCTCAAGAGAATTTCATTTCACCCCAGATCAACAGTTGCAAAGTGTAACTGAAAAAAATTCAAAACTTTCAATGTCACCGGTGAACTGTACAGTCTGGAAATTATATCTCAGCAAAAGTATTAACAACAACAATACCAGTTCCCCTTGAAACTCTTATCTGGGTAAATCAGTATTTCTTTTTATTAAATAGAAGTGAAAGGAGATCGTTCATTACAGCTTGGACAAAAATCTCCCAGCCTAGAACAAAGCTGAATGTGTGGAAAATCTCCATGCTTTGAACCTTAGCCTGAAATACATTCATATGCGTGTTCTTTTTTTTTTTTTTTTTTAGGTACTGGGCATTGAATTCAGTGGCATTCTACCTCCAAGCACATCTCAGCCCTACATCTCAGCCCTATTTTATTTTTATTTAGAAACAAGGTCTTACTAGGTTGATGAGAGTCTCACTACTTATTATGGCTGTTCTTAAACCTGCGATCCTCCTGTCTCAGCCTCCCAAGTACTGGGATTACAAGTGTGCTCCACCACACCCAGCCTACATATATTATTTTCTTTACGCTTTTAAAATAGTTTAAGGCAGCCAGGCATGGTGGCGCATGCTTGTAACCCCCATAATTGGGAGGCGGAGACAGGAGGATCTCACAGGTTTGAAGCCAGATGCACTGGCTTAAGAGACCCTGTTTAAAAAAAAAAAAAAAAAAAAATATATATGTATATATATATATGTATATATATATGTATATATATACACATATATATGTATATATATGTATATATATATACATATATATATATACATATACACACACACCATACACACACACACACACACACACACACACACACACACACACAATAGGTCTGGGAGTGTAGCCCGGAGGTAGAAGGGCAGAAGGGCTTCTAGAAACCCCAGTACCACACACACACACACACACACACACACACACACACACACACACACACAATAGTTTAAGCAGGGAGTGGTAGCATATGCTTGTAATCCTAGTACTTGGGAGGCTGAGACAGGAGAATTGCAGGTCCAAGGCCAGCCTCAGCTACTTAATGAGGCCCTCTGCAACTTAGGGAGACTCTGTTTCAAAATAAAGAATAAAAAATTGGTCTGGAGGTGTAGCTCAGAGGTAGACTGCCCCTGAGTTCAACCTCCAGTATAAAAAAATAAATTATATTAGTGAGGCTCTCAGCAACTTAGTGAGACCCTGTTTCCAAATAAAATATAAAATAGGTCTGAGCGTATAGCCCGGAGGTAGAAAGCCTCTGGGTTCCACCCCCAGTACCACCAACACTACTACTACTACTACTACTACTACTACTAATAATAATAATAATAATAATAATAATTTATAATACATGATAATACATGTTCAAATAGGAATTTGAATTCCAAAGTTAGGGGACTTTCCTTGAAGTATCTCTAAAGAATGAGATTCATGAAACACTGAAAACTACTGGCCTTTAAAGAATTTGGCACCTATTGTATGTCGCCCAACATTTCCATGTATTTCTCTGGGTTCTATCCCTCTTGTTCACTATAGTTAAGTTCTGTGTGGCAGGGATCCTACCTTGAATCTGATGAGCCTGGCACAGCTCATGTCAAGCAGTGCTTGATTTTAGCTTTTTTTTTTTTCTTAAGTGAAAATGAACTGTACCAACCTGCTAGATTGTATCTGATGAGTCGTTGGTAGCTATTCTTGAGTTCTGAAGGGGGAGGAAAGGGTAATTTTCCCTTCACCTTCCTCTGTCCATGGTCAGGACCGACTCCCCTATTACACAAGACAAACTAACAGAGGAGAAATAGGCAAGTTAGTTAACGTGTGCAGCACACATCAAGCAAGAGAAGCTTTAGGAAAAAGTAACTTGTATTAGCTTTTTGTTGCTGTGACCCAAACACCTGACAGGAACAACTTAGAGGAAAAAAGATTCGTTTTGGGTAATGGTTTTGGAGGATTAGGTCCATAGTCAGCTGGCTCCAAGGCAGAAATTGATGGGGAATGTGCCGGCATTGAGAAACGGCTTTGGTACTAATTTCAAAATGTATTGGAAAAGAGCTTTGGTATTAATGTCAAATGTAAAAAGTAGTCAGAGCCTTGGTGCTGTGCAGGCACTCAGGCAGGCAGGGGAGGCAGCGGTTGCAATGCAGAGTTCAGTACACAAAAGAGTTGTAGCCCAGGGCCTTCATATTTTAAAGGCTAGTTTACATAATAAATAACTTCTAGCAGATAGGTTAAAGCTCCCAAGACCGCGGGAGGATGGCACAGGCCTTCCTCAAAGAAGGCAGATACCATGTGATCCCTGACTTTGCTAACTAAGCAACACTTCTTGGTTGTAACAAAGACTTGGGCTTGCACCAACGATGAGGGAGGGCCCACACCTGCATTAGGTCAGGAGTAAACGGAAAGACTAAACAGGATGGGAGATAGTAAGTCCTCATAACCATATCAAAAGGCTTGTACTGGGGATCATAGGTGAATTCACACCTATGTCAGGTCAGGAAGACTATTGGTTAAGCAAGATGGAAGATGATGAATCTTTATAAAAACTGTCCTATATTCAAAACCTCAATGTCTTACCTTCAAGGCACTTCACTACGTCGTCCCTCTGATGTAGTGATTTATAATTTTCTGTACCTTCTTTCTACTTTTGTAATAATAAAATTTGCTTAAGCTTACAGAAGTATAGTTCTGGCTATTTTTTTTCCCCTAAAATTAGCTAAGAACAAGAACCCTTGGCTCCATCTCACACCATTACAGAGATGTTATGGTGGCAGCAGACCATGGAGGAAAGCTGTTCAACTCGTAGCAGCTGAGGAGGAGAGAGGAGGAGAGGCTGGGAGATGATAAACCCTCCAGGGCCCACACCCAGCGATCTACTTCCTCCAACTTGGTCCCATTTCCTATTAATCCACCCTCCATCAATAGAGGAGTCCACTGATGAGGCCAGGCCTTTCATGATCCCATCGCTTCCCCAAAGCCCCACCTCTGGGTCTGGCTGCTGCACCGGGGGCCATACTTTCAACACATGAGCTTTAGGGGGACATTCCAGACCCAAACCACAACATAAAAATCCAGGGGCTTAAAATCCTGGCTTGTAGGGGATCTTCAACAAAGAGCAAGACATTTTAGAGGAGTGACAAGACAAAGGAAAGTGGTCCCAGGAATCCAAAGGGAAAAGCGGGGGCCAGGTAAGCAGATGGGCATTGTGCTCCCAGGTTCCTCAGGCTCCATCTCTGTGCTCACAAAGGGTTGTCTGCAGTAAAGGAGAATTTACAAACTAGCTTTGGGAAGGGAGGCGGAGGAGAGGAAGATCCTTTGTCTCTGTCAACTCTGTCCCGGTTTTAAGCAAACACAGAGGTAATGCAGGGAGTTCCCCTGGATCTTAATTTTCTTCAGCTCCACAAGCCTTCATATTTAGAGGAGGCTTGTTCTGATTTCCTTCAGTTCTCTAGTAAAAAAGTAATATACATACACACATACTTTTAATGTCATAGAGTCATAAATAAAAGTAACTGCGAACATGAATTAAACTCTGTGACATGAGATTTCCTTGGATCTCCTCATTTGGTTATCACAACTCCATTCCAGAAGAATTATTATCTCCCCTAGTTACTGAAGAAAAGACTGAGGCTGCCGAGTAACAGCGGAGAAATTCTTACTGTGAACATGTGGCTGGGAATCTGGGAGCTGGGACTCCAACCAGTCAGGCCAGCTCTGGAGCCAGTTTGGAAATGATATGAAACCACAGGAAGGACCAATTTGGAAGAGAGGGGAGAGAGAAATGTGAGAAGATGGCCCAGGACTGAGTCAGAGAGGGGAGGAATGCAGGAGGAATGGCCCAAGTATAGGCGGAAAAGCAAGCGGGAGAGGGATAAAGTCAGTCGGGGACGCAAAGAGAGAAAGGCTGGGTGGAATGCGCATTGAAAAGCGTTTCTCAGACTTGGCATCCTCCAAGCTCTTGGTAATCTTTTCAAGAGTGGTCTCTGTCTCAGCGTTTCTTGACTATGATACCGTACTGACATTCATGGCCAGCGAATCCTATGTTGCAGGATGCTCGGCAGCGTCCCCGGCTCCACCACTAGATGCCAGTAGCACCCCTCCCCCAGTCGTGGCGATGAAAACTGCCCCGTGTTCCCGGAGGGAGAAAAGTGCCCCGGGTTGAGCTTTGCAGAGTGGTGGGTGGAAACCAGATGGGAGTAGGTAGAGGAGGGACTGAGGGCTGAGGGCGAGAAAAAGGCCTGTGAGGGGTGAGGAAGAGAGGGAGAGGGAGAGGGAAGGGGAGGGAGAGGGGGAGAGGGAGAGGGAGAGGGAGAGGGGAGAGAGAGAGAGAGAGAGAGAGAGAGAGAGAGAGAGAGAGAGAGAGAGAGAGATATTGAGATTGAAGGTGTGAATTTCTAGGATAGACAGGGAATGGAGTCCAGACCACAGGTTGAGGGACAAACCTTGGAGAGAGGAGATGCTTACTCTAGTATAAGAAAGAGGAGACAGAGAGGCTGCTGCAGAAGTAGGGGTAGGAAGGTGTGTATATTTGGTGATGGCAAGAAGAGGGAGTCCCCATCTGTTGGCTTCTATTTTCCCAGCCAGGCATGTGGCAGGTCATCAGCAGAGCTGGGTTGGGGACGGGGGAGGAGGGGGGAGGGAAAGGCGCAGACACCCGCACGCAGTGTTAGCAAAGCAAGCCAAAAGGAGGAGAGGGGGACTGCCAGGCAGTGCTGCTGGCCCATTTGCAGTCGAAGCTGGGAATCTGAAACGAGGCCAGCCTGTGCACTGTGCGGGTTTTCTCCAGCAATTTCATCTGCTCTGAATGGCATGGAGCCTGTGGACAAAGGGGACTGTCACCGGCCTCCCAGGCAGCCTGCAGGACCAGGGCCTCAACGCTCAGTGGTCTTTTCTTCTGCCAGAGGAAGCATGGGGTTATCTGCACACCTTCTAGATCAAGAAGCAAGAGGCCATAACATTCTCTCATCTCCAGGACCAGACACCCAAATTTCCTATACCCTACCTGTTACCCCAATTCTATCTTCTCTGGGGGGTTTTTTGAGCTCCTATACCACTCACCTTTGTTAGTCAACTTTATATTGCTGCGACCAAATAGCAACAACTTAGAGGAGAAAAGGATTATTTGGCACATGGTACCAAAGGTTTAGTCTATGGTTGGCTGGCTCCAGGGCAGAAATGTAACATTGGCAAGGTGGTAGGAAAGAGACAAACAGACAGACAGACAGACAGACAGACACACACACACACACACACACACACACACACACACACACCCCAAGGACGGATATAGACCTCAAGGCCATGCCTCCCAGCAATCTTTCTCCTTCAGCCATGTCCTACCTCTGAACCTTGATACATTGAGGGCACATCCTTTCAACTCAGGAGCTTTGGGGGACAGCATTCCAAATCCAAATGATAACACTCCTCGATATAATCAGAGTCCACTGACTTCCCACTCTCCCCAGTGGAGGCCCCAAGCCCCTCTGCAGCTCACATCTGCCTCTCAATTCCAATGCCAATGCTATCATTTGGATCTATATATCCCCAAAGGCCCATGTGTTAATGTTGTATCCCAAAGTGGCAGTTTGGGGAGGTGGTGAAAACCTGAAAAGGTGGAGCCCAGAGGGAGGTCTTAGGTCATTGGGAACAGGTTCCTGAAGGACACATAGGACTCTGTTCTCTCCCGTGCCCTCTCTCTCTCTTTCATGTCCACACCACGAGGCAATGGTTTTGCTTCCCATGTCCTTTCTGCCATGATGTGCAACCTCGCCATAGGACCAAAAGCAATTAGCCAACTGACCATGACCTAACCTTTAAAACTGTGAGCCAGCTGGGCGTGGTGGCGCATGCTTATAATCCCCGTGCTTGGGAGGCGGAGACAGGAGGACCACACTGGTTTGGAACCAGGCTTGCTGGCATAAGAGACCCTGTTTCCAAATAAAAAAAAAAATAAAATAAGTCTGAGAGTGTAGCCCGAAGGCAGAAGGGCTTCTAGGAACCCCAGTACCACCAATAATAATAATAATAATAATAATAATAATAATAATAATAATAATAACAACAACAACAACAACAACAAAAAATAAAACTGTGAGCCAAAATAAACCTCTTCACTTTATAAGCTGATCGTGGCAGGTATATAATCTAGTCTCAGAAGCCTGAGTAACCAGCTGCTTTCCTTTTGGCTTCTGTTCTCAGTTCCAGAGAGACAGACAGACAGACAGACAGACAGACAGACAGAGGGCGGCAACAGCAAGCCATGCTTCCAGGTGGGTCACAGCATGCAAGAGACTACACATGATGACCTGTTCATCTCCCAGCGAGATAAGGCCACTAGAGGACATGAGACAGAGGGAAACTCAATGAGAGAACTTAAATTCACCCCAACCCCTTCTCCTGGAATCCACCCAGGTTCTAAGGACCCTGCCAGGACCAGAGACCCACAGGATCCAGGAGGACCATCCGCTTCAGCAGAGCCAGAGAGTCAAATCCAAAAACACCATCACTGAGGAGCCAATGTTATGACTTGCATGGCATTTGAAACAACCCTTAGCACGACTGGATGGTCTTTAGTGTCACAGCAGAGAGTCCCAGCTGCGAGGACATGAGGAAGCCTGGCTTTCTGAGGCTCTCCATGGTGTGCTGCTGACCAGCTCTGGCCAAGATGCAGCCCAGCATCCCCCACGGGCTCTGGAAGGAGGCAAAACAAGCCAGTCACAGAAAGACAAATACTGCATGACTCCACTTGCCTGAGGCTTCTGAAAGAGCCGAATCCATAGAATCAAAGAGTGGAAGGGTCACAGCCAGTGGCTGGGGTGGGGGAAATGGGCGGACGCTCATCGCAGGGCACGAAGCGTCAGTGAGAGGAAGAGCTCGGCATGTTCTTCCTACAACACCCAGCCTAGAGTCAACAGTGCCATGCTGTGAACTGGAAATTTTGTTAAGAGTGTAGGTTTCACATGAAGTGTTCCTACCATAAGAAAATAAAATTTAAAAAGAAGGAAGGAGGCTGGGCGTGGTGGCACACGCTTGTAATCCCAGCATTTGGGAGGCTGCGTCTGGCAGATTACAGGTTCACGGCCAGCCTCAGCTACCTAGGCCCTCTGCAACTCAGTGAGACCCTGTTTTAAAATAAAGAATAAAAGATAGGACTAGGCGAATAGCTCAGAGGTAGAATGCCCATGAGTTCAATCCTCAATACCTTACACACAAAAAAAAAGAAGGAAGAAAGGCAAGAAGGGAGGGAAGGGGGGAAGGAGGAAGCAAAAGAAAGAAGGGAGAGAGAGAAGGAGGGATAAAGGGAAGGGAGGGAAGGAGGAAGGAAGGAAGGACTCATGCCATAGAGAGCTTGTTAGAATCCAGGTCAGGCCGGGCGTGGTGGCACACGTTTGTAATCGCAGCACTTGGGAGGCCGAGACAGGAGGATCGCACGGGTTTGAAGCCAGTCTCAGCTACTTAGTGAGGCTCTCAGCAACTTAGTGAGACCCTGTTTCCAAATAAAATAGAAAACCGGTCTGGGAGTGTAGCCCGAGGGTAGAAAGCCTCTGAGTTCTATCCCCAGCACCACCAAAAAAAAAAAAAAAAAAAAAAAAAAAAAATCCAGGTCGCTGGGCCCCGCCCAGAGCTGACCCAGCAGGCTTAGGGTAAGGCCCTGCATTCCTCAGCTCCTCCAGGAGCTGCTGTGGCTGGAGTCTGGAGGCCGCGCGCTATAACCACTGGCCTCGCGGAAGAAGCAAGGTCCATGGAGCTCCGCTAACTTGGAGCAAGTTCTTCCATTGCTCACTTGTAACTGGGGACCCCCTACTGCACACCTGGAGAAAGTGTTTAATACATCAGGGAGAACTCAAGTCCAGGGCCCTGGGGAGGCACTCAGTAAAAGAAAGCAGCCGCTATTCCTGTCGCCGCTCTGCCACACCGCCACAATGCACAGCTGTTTGCATTTGGCACTCAAGAGGAGCACGGAGCACCGGCTTGGCCTCGGGAGTCACGAGGGGGTTACTGAATTGGTTATCTTCCCACCTGCTCGTCCTCCTCTTCTGAACACCCCAGGCACCGAAATAGCCCTCAACACCCACCAGTGACTGCCAGCAATGACATTTTTAAGCGGAGGAGATAACTGATCACTTTCAAATTTTGTATTATTTTAAGTACATTATCTTTAAAATCTGGGTCAGGATGAAAAATGAACTGGGGCTCATAGAGTGTTAGAGCTGAGAGGAAACTTTGAAACCATCTAATTTTCTTGTTAAATGTAAGGAAGTTAAGCCGGGCGTGGTGGTGTATGCTTGTAATTCCAGTACCTGAGAGGCCGAGACAGGAAGATTGCAGGTTCGAGGACAGCCTCGGAAACTTAGTGAGACCCTGTTTCAAAATAAAAATAATTAAATAGGACTGGGGGGTGTAGCTCACAGTAAGAATGCCCCTGGGTTCAATCTCCAGTATTAAAAAAAAAAGGTAGGAAAGTTAAAAGTGAGGAAACAGAGACCCAGAGAGGGTCAGCAACTTGCTAAAGGTGTCACAGTAAGATAAATGGTAATGCAGATCTGGAAGCCAGGTGTGCTGCTTGCCAGCTCTAGACTCGGTTTTTTAAATGGGATTCTTAGCCCAACTGATAAAAAATGTTATGGTTTCATAAATAAAACTGCAATCCCTATGGCAGGCTAGGAGACCCAAAGCTTCTGAGGACAAAGATTCTTATTCTAAGACAATGGTTACATCTCCCAAGGGGGACAGATGAAGATCAGACTCTCTAAGAAAAGAGGAAGTTTTTTTTGTTTAGTTTAGTTTTTGTTTTTTTTTCCTGTGGAAGAGGGGATTGAACCCAGGACCTTGCACATGCTAAGCTGTACTGTTGAGCTACATCCCCAGTCCAGGAGAGACATGTTTATGCTTATCAGTGAAAGCCATTTGTTTAAAAGAATATGCATATGCCACCATGCCTGGCATGGCGGTGCAGTCCTGTGATCCCAGTACTTAGGAGACCGAGACAGGAGGATTACAGGTTTGAAGTCAGCCTCAGCACTTAGCAAGGCTCTCAGCAACCTAGAAAAACTATGTTTTGAAACAAAAAATAAAAAGGGCTGGGGGTGTGTCTTGGAGATAGAATGCCCTTGAGTTCAATCTGCAGTGACCCCGATACACATACACTCACAAAGGACTTAGAAATACCGGCCTTACACCGTATCACCTGCCTTCTTCATTTATTTTTCTCCTTGGTAGGTCAGGAGCTAGACCAGTTTCTTTGCTTTAATTCTTTTAAAAGGACTTCCTGCTTCAGGGAAGCTCTTTTCTTCTACTCTGTCTCTTCTCTTTTTTTCTCTATCACTCTACTTCAAATGCAGAAAGAGAATCTGTTGCTTTTATCTAATTCATAAAGATAAATAGGCTAAAGACTGATTAGCATTAAATTTTCTTTATTCCATTATTCTCTACTGTTCAATTAGCCAGCATTTTAAGGAGCCAATTGTTGCTAAGCACTTATGAACTTGCTGCCGTGCTTATGAAGATGGTCCCTTTCAGCAAACGTGTCCTCAATGGACTCAGCAAGTGCTGGCCACTGGTTTCAACAAGCTGGACACCGCCCCTGCCCTTGCAGGGTGTCCAGGCTGCCTTCTGAGAATGGCCTGTTTCTGGCCAGGGGTTAGGGGTACAATAGTGGTCAGGGTGAGACAGGTGTATGTCGGAGCTGGCTCCTATACACTCATAGAAGCCAATAGTTTTTGGTTTTAGGGACGTTTGTGAGTCTGTGGTTAAATCCAGCCATTATTAGAAATTAAATGGCATGCCGGGCGTGGTGGCGCAAGATTGTAATCCCCGCGCTTGGGAGGCAGAGACAGGAGGATCGCGCAGGTTCGAAGCCAGCTGCACGCGCTGGCTTAGGAGACCCTGTTTCCAAATAAAAATATAAAATAGGTCTGGGAGTGTAGCCTGGAGGTTGAAGGGCTTCCAGGAACCCCCAGTACCACCAAAAAAAAAAAAAAAAAAAAAGAAAAAAAAATTAAATGGCATAAACATACAATTAAATAAATTCTATTAAAAACAAAAGAAACACACACTCAAAACTCATCACTTCCTAATCATCTTCTGGTGTTTTAATAGTATCTGTGCTCTTGAAGCCATTTACACGCAGGCAGTAGAAAGGCTGCCTAAGGAGCATGCCCCCGCTGGGACGTCCCACTGTGAGGTCAACGCGGTAGCTTGACATCGGCAGTGGTAGGAATACAGTGGAAAAGGCTGTGAATCAGGGCTTCCTTTTTTTCCTTATTCTTCCTGAAACCTGGCTTTAGTTAAGCCTTTGCTCCCTAACACTGTATTTATGTGACATCTTGCCACGTAGCAAGAACAAAACGAGCAATTAAAAACACGTGCAGGGGATGTTCGAATTGGTCCTTCCTTGAATGCTAGGAAGATAGAGATGGTGAGGATAAGGGCCTGTAAGCCTCTCGTGGGCTGAGGATGTGGCATAATGGCAGCACACCAAGGCCCTGGGTTCAATCCCCAACACCACACACACACACACACACACACACACACACACACACAACACACACACACACATAAATAATTGGCTCCTATAAATGCTGGCTATTTGAATAGCTATATATATATATATATATAAATATATTATATATAAATAGTGTGTGTCTTTCTCTTGGAGGCTGCCAATGTTGAATTTTTTTTTTTTTTTTTTTTTTTTTTTTACAGTATTGGGGACGGAACCCAGGGGCATTCTACCTCTAAGCTACAACCCCAGCCTTATTTTTTATTCTTTCTTTCTTTCTTTCTCTCTTTCTTTCTTTCTTTCTTTTTTTTTTTTTTGGTGGTACTGGGGATGGAACCCTTCTACATCCGGGCTACACTCCCAGACCTATTTTATTTTATATATTTTTTTATTTGGAGACAGGGTCTCTTAAACCAGTGAGGCTGGCTTCAAACCTGTGCAATCCTCCTGTCTCCGCCTCCCAAGTGTGGGGATTACAAGTGTGTGCCACCACGCCCGGCCCTTCTTTATTTTAAAACAGGGTCTCACTAAGTAGTAGTTGAGGCTGTCCACAAACCGCGATCCTCCTGTCTCAGCCTCCCAAATGCTGGGATTACAAGTGTGTGCCACCACGCCCGGCCTTGCTGAACTGTTTTTGAAGCAAAAGATAAGGCTTTAAAATAAGAGCATTAGGGGCTGGAATGTAGCTCAGTGGCAACATGCCTGCTTTGCAGGTGCAGCACTCTGGGTTTGATCCCTGGTTCCAAAAAGACAAAAAAAAAACAACAACAACAAACAAAACCTTTAAAATAATAGTATTATTGAGATATAATTCCCAAATGTATATAGTTCACCTATTTATAGTGTACAATGGTTTTTTTTTGTGTGTGTGTCTGGTACTAGGGGTGGAACCCAGGGGCTTTCTACCTCTGGGCTATATTCCCAGACCTATTTTATTTTATTTTATTTTATTTTTTTATTGGTGCACTGTATTCATACATCATAGTGGGATACAAACTTTTGTAGACATAAATGCACACATCACCCAGTCAGCCCCCACCCGATCCCCACCCCATTCTCTCCCCATCCTTCCCTCCCATGCTTGGCTTAGTGGTTGACATCTAGTATTATAGCAATTTATCCAAAATTAAAAATGATAATCTCACATAACAGTTTCATTTGTCTGATACCAAGCTTTTGATGACTTAAAGATAACATTTCAATATTTCTTTTTACTTTCTTTCTTACCAGAGAATATTTTTTTTCTATTTTTTTAGGTGAAACTATCATATTTATATATTTATTTTTCAGAAAAAAACTCTATCCTAATATGGAATATGGACTCTAGATACCCAAAACGATCTTGAAAAAGAACAAAGCTAGAAGATATATATTTTCTGATTTCAAACCATATAAAGCTACAATAATTGAAACAGTGTAGTACTATTCTAAAGGCAGATATATACACCACTGGAGTTAAATAAAAGCCTAGAGCTAAATTCTTCCCTATATTGTCAAGTTATTTTTGACAAGGTTTCCACGAACATTTGGTGGTAGAAATAATAATATTTTAACTAAATATTGTTGAAACATAATAATTACATGGAAAAGAATAAAGTTGGACACTTACCTAATCCCATATACAAGTATTAACTCAAAATAGATAAAAGACCTAAATATAAATCTTAATACTATAAACTTTTAGGAGAAAATCTGGGTCATAAAACCTCACAACATTGAAATTGGCAGTGATTTCTTCGATATGATTTCAATGGCACAGGCAACAGAAGAGTATACAAACTCCCTAAAAAATAAAAAAAAATATTGTATATCCAAAGACAATGTAAACAGAGTTAACAGTTACTAATAGAATGGGATAAAATATTTCCAAATGCTATATCTGAAGGTATATTCATATTCCAACTAGAAATCCTAAAAATTAACAACAATAAAGGCAAACAATACCATTTAGAGATAGGTAAAAGACTAACATAAATACTAAATCTCCACAGATAACCAATCTTAGTTGTCTGTTGGATGAAAACTCTTGTTTCTCTGGTTCTGGTGTGTGTTACCTATTTCTTCTTTGTAGTTAATCTCTTTGAATATTTTCTCTAGTGCTGGTTTTGAAGACAAAAATTCCTTCAGTTTCTGTTTGTCATGGAAGCTTCTTATTTCTCCATCTAATTTGATAGAAAGTTTTGCTGGGTAGGAAATTTTTGGCTGGAAGTTGTTTTCTTTTAGAGTTTGGAATATGTTACTCCAAGCCCTTCTGGCTCTCATGACTTGGTTTGGGAAGTCTGGAGTGATTCTAATTGGTTTGGCTCTGAATGTCACTTGGCCCTTTGTTTTTGTTGCCTTTAAGATTCTCTGCTTGGCTTCCACATTGGTCATTTTGACAATTATGTGGTGTGGGGATCCTCTTCTCCAATCCTGTCTAAAGGGAGTTCTATAAGTTTCCTGGACCTGTGTATCAACCTCTTGCTCTATGTTTGGAAATTTTTCTGCTATTACTTCCTTGAAGAGATTGTTGATCACTTTGGTTTCACTTTCTTTTCCCTCCTCTATTCCAATTATTCTTAGGTTAGCTCTCTTAAAATGGGCCCATATTTCTTCAATGTCAGATTCCTGCTGTCGGATATTTTTTCCTAGATTAGAAGCTATGCGTTCATTTTTGGAATGATCATCTTCTAAGAGCGAGATTCTGTTCTCCATGTGGTCTAATCGGTTGTTTGTGCTTTGAATTGAGGCCTTTACTTCATTAATTGCATCCTTTATCTCTTTTTGGCTCTCTCTGAGTTCTTTTCGAAGCACCTCTATTATTTCTACAGTCATTTTCCTGATTTGATCTTCTAGAAATCTCTGATTTTCTGTTTTATCGGGTTCTGATGTTGTGGGGTTGTGGGCATTCATTGCTCCAGTGTTATTCCTCTTTCCCATGATTTCAGAAGTTTGTGCCTTCTCTGGGTTCTTCCCTTGGGTCACTATGACTTCACTTAAGGTGTTCTGGATCTCGAATCAGTAGTATCTCAGACCCCACTACTCCTTTACTGGGTTGTATCACAGAGTCTCCGACCCAGAGAGTCGATAGAGGCTGCTTTAGACTGTGGGGGGTGCCAGGTTGCACGTTCTCCTATGGTGTGATATCTCTGCCACCGCCACTCCCCCACTGGGTCAAGTCCCAGGGAGTACAGTACTGGGATTTCTCCTCTGTGGCCCGCAATTTGATTCACTGTTCTTGAGTACGCAGATGTAGCTGTACTGGACTCGGTGAATTCTCTGCTGCTGCCGCCAGTGGCAATATGGCGCTGCTGCCACGCCCTCGCAGTGAGGCTGGCGTATTTCTTCTTGGTTTTGATTTCCACTCTGAATCCCTGCGGCGTGTGCTGAGCTCAGCCACTGGGAGCTTTAGATTTTACCTGCGGCGAGAAATCCCGCCTGGCTGTTCCGCAGCGGCTCACCTCGGCTTGCTGTAGCTGTCTGGTGAATTTGCTGCTGCCGCCGGCAGTATGGCGCTGCTGCCGCGTCCTCGGGCGTGAGGCCGGTTATCTCCTCTGTGGCTCTGAGCTCTGTTCTCAGTCCGCTTTCTCTCTGGAGCCTGGTGATTTTTTTGTTTCTCTGGTGATGGTGTTTTCTGGCTATGAAAGGCGCTGATTTTGTGGCAATGGAGATTGGTTGTTAGCGGGGCTCTTAAGCCCCGCTTTTATCGGTCGCCATCTTCCCGGAAGTCTCCTATTTTATATTTTATTTGAAAACAGGGTCTCACTAAATTGCCAAGAACCTCACTCAGTAGCTGAGGCTGGCTTCGAACCTTTGCGAGCCTCCTGTCTCAGCCTCCCAAGCACAGGGATTACAAGCCTGTGCCACCACGCCTGGTCTTAGTGTACCATGTTTTTAAAGCATATTCACAGAGTTGCACACTTATTGCCCTAATCAATTTTAGAACATTTTTATCACCCCCAAAGAACTCCTGTACGTATGAGCAGTCACTCCCTGCATACCCTCCTAGCCCCTTCTCCTCCTAGCCTTAGGCAACCACGAATCTACTATCTGCCTCTATAGCTTTCAGGCTAATTTGTAAAGCTGTCCAGAAGTCTGAAATTGCATGCGTTAAACTTGAAGTTTTCCTGGGTAGCATGCCCTGTCTCAGCCCTGCAATTAACCCAGTATTCCCAGTGTGAGCTCAGCAAAACTGCGTCCAGACCAGGGCTGACCCTGCCGGTTCCCTGGGAAGGACCACGGAGAAGTCCCTACAGGTCGGCTGAGTTGCGGATGGAGCTGGCCCTGGGCTGCAGGCACAAGCTGCAATCTTGGTGGGGAAAGAATTCAGAGACCTGAGCCAGGGGGTTGCTCGGTGAACAGAGGCCTGAGTGTGGTCACCAACTCTGTCTCGGGAGGAGTTGCGTGGTGAGAGGGTCTCTCACTCTGTAATTTCCAATAATGTATCATGGCTTCAGCTCGTCACTATAACTGGAGGGTACAATGGAGAAGAGACGCTGTCTCAAGACACTCCCACTAGGGCACAGGGATGCTGTTGGGATGGGAGCTTGGGTGGGAAGCAAAGGCACCAGCACCTGCTCCGGGCAGTGAGCGGTCCCCGTACCGACCACTTCTCCATGGGGGTGTGCAGGGCAGTGATGGAGGAGTGAGGTTTGGATTGAGGCCAGGAGCTGTCCTGAGAGCTCTGGGTAATAACGATAGAAGGTGGGCTTGGGGAAGGGTGGGCCCAGATGAAAAGCAGAGAAGGGAGAGGGGAGGGCCAGGGCCAGTGGAGAGGACCCCTGGAGACATGTTAAGAGGCCTCCATAGTTGGGAAAATATCCTGAGAGTTTGCCTCCATCCTGTTCCTTCCGTCCCCATATTCTCTCCCCGATGTTTGCACCGTCTTCTTCCTCTCTTTTTCTCTTCCTATCCCACACTATAAATAATTGCAAGTCTCTGTTCTTTGCCGTGGGAATAACTTCCCCAGCTGTGGCCACATTTCTGAAGTGAATAAAAGATCTCTTGAAATCACAAAAGAAATTGATTGAATTGTGTATATTTCTGAAAAGTGGCTTGACTCTATTAGGGGGAAAAAAATCTCCTTTTTGAAAGAAAGAACGTGGCTTGCATCTCATAGCCACTTAGCCTCCTGCATGCAGACGGAGTGACAAACGCCCCACGGGGCTGGCTCCTTCCCGTCCCCAGCCTTGCTGTGACCGAGGTGGGACCGGCCAGCTCAGGCCGAAGGTAGAGTTGCGGCCACAGACCATCCTGAGAGGCGGCCCCGCCCCTTCCTCCCTCCTTACGAAGGAAACAGCATCTCACAACCTCATCTCCTGGAAGTTCTTTGCACATGGGTGCAAGGCTTCCTAGCAATAATTACGCTTTTCATGGGACTGTGCTAGAAGAACTCCAAGCAGTTCTGGAAGGCCAGGCTGCTGAGCGATGGCGTCCTCTCTGCCGTTGCCGAGGGGAAAAGAACATGATGTACATGGTCTGCTTTCAGGGTCCCATGTCCCGGGGGGTGGGGGGTTCTCACTGGTGCTGACTCACATGGGGAGAAGATGGCTGGAGTCTCTGTGGCCATGAGCGGGAAGATGTGACCAGAGAGCTGCTGGTGCTTTGGGCCTCCTGTGCTTACCTCCACATGAGCAGGTTCTGTTCATTAAAATGCATAGACTCTGGGCGTGGTGGCACATGCCTGTAATCCCAGTACTTGGGAGACTGAGACAGGAGATTGCAGGTTTGAGACCAGCCTCAGCAACTTAGTGAGATCCTATTTAAAATAAAAAATTAAATAGGGCTGGAGGTGTAGCTCGAAGATCGAATGCCTCTGGGATCAATTCCTAGTAGAGAGAGATGAAGGAAGGGAGGAAGGGAATGCATAGTGGCCCTTTTAAAAAATGATATATCCTTTACATTAACCAGAGGATGGCCCCATGTTGACCTCTCATTCCAGGCCGGAAGAAACCCCAAAGTCTTCCCTACAGAGTTACAGGTTCTCAGAGGGTTTCTGTTCCCACAGCCAACTCTGCCCTTGGCATCTTTTTTCCACGTGGGCTGTTGTTGCTATTTTTCTTTTAAATTGTCGTAAAATATACATACCATAAAATTTACCACTTATTTTTCAGCCCTGGGGCATTCTCTTCCAAGCTATACCCTTAACCCATTTTAAATTTTTTGTTTTTGAAGTAAGCTCTCAATAAATAGGTTGCTGAGAAGTCCTCAAACCTGCAATCCTCCACTATCAGCCTCCCAAGTACTGGGATTACAGGCATGTAATCCAGGTCTAAATTTACCACTTTTAAAGTGTACAATTCGCCGGGCGTGGTGGCGCACGCTTGTAATCCCCGCGCTTGGGAGGCGGAGACAGGAGGATCGCGCTGGTTGGGAGCCAGCCTCGCTGGCTTAAGAGACTCTGTTTCCACATAAAAATGTTAAAAAAAATAGGTCTGGGAGTGTAGCCCGTGGGAGTGTATACCGGAGGTAGAAGGGCTTCCAGGAACCCCAGTACCACCAAAAAATAAAAAATAAAAAATAAAAAAAATAAAGTGTACAATTCAGTGGCATTAGGTATATGCACAATGCAGTACAACCACCAGCACTATCAAGTTCTAGAAATTTTCACCATCTCAAATGGAAACCTTGTACCTATTAAGCAGCCGCTGTCTACTCCCCACCCCAGTCCCCAGCCACTGATCTGCTTTCTTCATGGTGTGCCTATGCTGAGCATTTCATAGAAATGCAATCATACGGTGTGTGACACTTGCGACTGGTTTCTTTCACTTAGCATCAGGTTTTTCGGTCCATTCATGTTACAGGAGCTCTCGGCCCTTTATTTCTTCTTATGGCCAAATAATATTCCATTGCATGGATCTACCATATTATTATTATAGTTTTACCCTTTATCTACCCAACATGAAGCTTTCTCCAATTCTACAATGACCTCTACCCACAGCTTCTTCATGGGGGTAATGTACTTCATAGTATTCTGTGAGGGTTAAATCATACATAATAGAGAAAGTAACCAGAAGCACCTAGCAATTAGTTTTAATAATATGTTATTATCATATAATTATTATAATTATTACATAATCATTATGATGATATGAATTCCTCTTAACCTTTCCTTCTCTTTTATACAATCCCATTTGTTTCACAAAATATCTTAAATGAAATCAAGGCTAGCTATCAGTAGAGAGAGAAAATGCCTGGATTAGGTACTTGCAAGGGTTATGTTGAATTGCATACTCCACTGGTTCCCAATTGGGGGCCATGAAGCCATGGGGTTCTGTTATACTGTTACAGCAAGGAGTTGCTGAGCCATATTCACAACAAGAAGTCCCAGTGCTCAGTGGCTACCCTTTCTCTCCTACACATACAGGCATGTATGTTTTTATAAATGCGTGTAGTTGCTATTGGGATAAATAAAAGTCACACAAAAACCTTTTATCTCAATCTAACAATACTCAACTCATGTGAGATCTTCATATCTGAGATCAGAAACCACTAGCATACAGCAATATTAAAAGAAACCCAAACAATTCAACTGAGTATGGAAATAAAACCACGAACAAGAGTTTACTTAACATCCGCTATGAGTTTGGTATCAGTCTAAGCAGCTTGCTGAGGGTGTGGGGATATGAATAATGAATAAGCAGAAGGCGGTTTCTGTCCTGTACACTGGGAAGGCCAGCCACAGGCCAGTGGAACAGGAAAGAATGTGTCCCCACAGGGTCAACTGTGAACTTAGTCCTGTGGAGAGCAAATGAGATCGACATGAGCTGAAGTCATCAGGAAAGGCTTCAAGGAAGAGTCCAGAGGATAGACAAGATTTGAAAGGGAAGGAGGCTCCAGGCAGGTAGAGACACGTGTATGAGCAAGGAGGGTGGGATGTAAAGCTTGGCCTGCCTTGAGTCAGTCAAGGGTTTGATTTGGAAGACCTGCTCAACTGCCATGGGAGGTGGTCAGAAGACAGAGCAGCGCGGGATCCTCATATTGACTCATGGGTACACAAAGGCCAGTGGAGTGCTGGAGCACAAGAGGACTGAATGAAGGCATGTTACAGAAAATAGTCTGATTGAGGCAGAAGACTAAGGATCCAGGAATGGGTGCAGGAGACCTGGGGTCATTCACTCGAGACTGTGGTTATTCTAGGAGCTTCTCCAAAGAAGGAATAAGGGTATGTTCTCAGAGTGGCCTCTATGACAGGACCTGAATGTCTTTGGCCTCTAGTCCAACCATATTCTGCCCCAGACATGCAAGTTTGAATTGCTCAGACAAGCTGGACCTTTATCCAATTGCTAGAACTTTATCTCTAGGTTCAGGAAAAGAGATAAACCCTCTGAGAGTGGACACTTGGACAGAAACTGCCCCACAGGCTTTATCGGTATCTTCTTACACCATACTCCATAAAGCAATAGCCTTCCATGTGTCAAAGTCCACTCTGTCTGTGGTCGTCCCTCCTCCTCCTCCTTTTGTTGAGTGTACAGGGTGGAAGAATAAGAGAAGAGAACGTTTGGAGAGGCGAGAGTCACTGGGTGAGGATACAGCCTCTGGGACACAGCCTGAAATGGTCCACCCTGAGTGACCCTGGAAGATGGAGCCATCCTTGCTCTTGTGAACATTTCTGGATTTCTGCAAAGGACAGTGTCCAAGAGACAGCCTAGCTCCACAAGAAGGTATGGATAGCCCCTTCAGTGTCCACTTCTTCCCATCTGTCCTGGAGAGTTGACATGTATGAATCCTTAAATGGCACCAGGTGGAGCCAGAATGGCTGAATTCTGCCCTCCAAGGGCGCTGGTGGATGCTTCTTTTTGATATCAACAAGTTCCTACCAATGGTTTTTCACTTACTAAGTAGGACAGGCCTCCCCGAAAGTGGCAGATAGAAAGTCCTCCTTGCCCCTCACAAACAAGCACTGCTTGACCTTCAGGAACTTCTTGTCACCTTAAGCTCAGATTAGGAGTGATGCTCACTATAGTAAATTAGGAGGAAAAAAAATTTAAATAATCACCGAGAAGATGTAGCTTAGGAGGCACTTCTTTTTTTTTTTTTTTTTGATACTGGGGATGGAACCCAGGGGCTACCTCCGGGCTATACCCCCAGACCTATTTTATATTTTATTTGGAAACAGGGTCTCACTTAAGTTGCTGAGAGCCTCACTAAGTAGCTCAGGCTGGATTCGAACCTGCATGATCCTCCTGTTTCAGCCTCCCAAGCGCTGGGATTACCGTGCCTGGCTTCTTCACTCCTATATTCTAAGAGCTCATTCTCATCTCATGATACAAAAGGTACTCAGTTTATCTCAATGAGGCAGAAAACTCAGTCAGAGCTATAAAAATATTATGATAAATTTAGACTTTAGAAATTAAATTTAAACATATAATTTAATTTTTTTTGTGGTAATGGGAATGGAAACCAGGGACATTATACCTCCGAGCTTCACCCCCAGCCCTGATTTTTTATTCTTTATTTTGTAACAGAGTCTCACTGCGTTGCAAAGGGCCTCACTAAGTAGCTGAGGCTGTCCGTGAACCGTGATCCTCCTGTATCAGTCTCCCAGATGCTGGGATTACAAGCGGGCACCACTATGCCCCACTAAATTTGATTTCTTTAGAAATTATTTTTTTATAAATTAAATTTAGAAATTCAGATAAGAAAAGGTAAGAATTCCCCAACTCCTTCCCCTAGGCGCCTGTCAGCAAGTGGACAACTTCCAAAGTTAAAGGAGCTGTTTCCTAGGCAATCTAGAGTTAAGATTCAGGAGCTGTCTCTAATATAAACAAGAGTCTATCAGGGCCACTGGAGAGGGCTGGGGGATGGATGTAACTTAACCACCTTTCTTGCTTTCTGTATCTTGCTTATGCTAGGTGTAATAAATCTCGTGCTTACCCCTCCCCTTTCTAAACTGGGAGACCGAGAGTATAAGAATTGTGTGAGCCTTTTAGTTCTGCAACCATTTTCACTTGAGTCATTTGCCATTAAACATATAAACCCGTCTCTGATTCCTTCCTCCAGAGATCTTTTCATAGGGACTGGGGAAAAACTGAGGGTCCTCCTGTAACACCAAGAGTCCCAAATCTTAACTGTTCCAGCATTGCTCAAAAGTCCAAGGCCAAAGTCTCCCCCAAGACTTAAGGCAAACTCAATTCTGGGCCCTGTAAAAAAATAAAAAAAGAGAGTCTTATATTTCTAAGATATAGTGGTAGGTAGGACAGGTACAGAGTAAACATTTCTATTTCAAAGGAGAGGAATAGAAAAATAGTAAAGAGGGACTGGCCCAGAACAAAACCAAAACCCAGCAGGGCAAATATTAAATGGTAAAGCTTCATGTCCAGCATCTGGGGCATACTGTGGTGGGATGTGGTCTCCCGAGGGCTTGGGCAGCCCGCCCCTATGGCTGTGCTGCTTGTAGCCCACATGGCTGCTCTCTCCAGCTGTCTGCCTCCTGCCTGCAGTTTTCCTTGGCAGTTGTTGCGTGTTTCTGACACCCCTTCTTTCCTTGGAGTTTCTATTGCTTCAGCTCCACTTCCACAGCTCCACACATTGTCCTGTCGGGAGCTGCTTACAGGGACTTGGGCCCTGCTACACACTGCCTAGCTGCCCAAGGTTTCCCTTGAAATCTTGGAAGCCACCATAACTCCCTAACTCTTGCATTCTGCATGCCTGAAAAATCCCCCATCATCACACTGACAGATGGTGCCAAGGCCTGCCTGCAATGTGAGCTGTACCTCAGTACACTGGAACCATGGCTATAGCCGGCTCCAAACGTTCTACTGGCTGAAGCAGAGAAACAAATTCTGGGGCAGTGTTGGGCATGCGGGGATTCTTTTCTGGAATTATTCTGCCCTGGAAAGTTTTTGGAACAAATTTGCATCTCTACATCTCTAAGCCTAGGATGGGTGAGGTGGCCTTGCAGATTTCTGACATGCCCTCCAGGCATCTTTCCTATTATCTTGATGCTAAGCACTTGGCTTATTTGTGTCAATGCTGATCTCTTTAGCAACTGTACCTTCCTTGGACACACCTTTTACATGAGTTTCTTTCCCACCAAGCTGCAAATTTTCCAAATCTTTCTGCTCTTTTTTTTGCTCACAATTCTCACTGTAAATTTGGCCACAAGCAACCAGTATTTCCTCCACCAGATAAACTAGTCCGCCACCTTTCATCTTGGTTTCCCACAAAGTAACACAAAACAGCCCAGTTTCTTTTTTCCATTGTGTAACAAAGACAGCCTCTAGTCCAATTCCCAACAGAGTCCTTATTTCCATCTAAAACCTCATTAGCATAGCCTTTTCTGACCACAGTTCTACCACTATTCTGGTATTCTGAGCCCTTACCAGCATTGCCTATTAAGTTCTGCTTGTAGCATTTTAAGCTTTCTCTAGCCAATTGCTCCAAACTCTTCCAAATTATTCCCATAAACCTGTTCCCAAGGCTTCTCCACAACATCAAGAAGAGCTACATTTACTGGGTGCAGTGGAACAACACTGTAATCACAGCTACTCGAAAGTCTGAGGCATGAGGATTCCAAGTTCAAGGCCAGCTCAGACAACTTAACAAGACCCTGTCTCAAAATAATTTTTTGAAAAGGGCTGGGATATAGCTTAATGGTAGAACACTTGCCTAGCATGTGCAAGGACCTGAGTTCAGTTCCCAGTTGCACAGAGACACACGTTGAATAGCTAGAGTCAACAACCCCATTCTTGGTTCCAATTTTCTATCACTATAATGAAATACCTGAGACAATTAATTGTTTTTCTTATGTGTGTGGTACTGGAGATGTGATAGAGGGGGACTTGCTCACTTTATGGCCAGGAAGGAAAAGCAGGAGAAAGGGACTAAGGTTCCAGTATTCTTCAGAAGCATATCCCCAGTGACCTAAGGACTTCCAGCTAAGCCTCACTTCTTCAAGGTCTTACCACCTCTCAATGGTGGGGTCAAGTCTTTAGCACATGGGTCTTTGGGGAACATTCAAACTATTGTAACTCACAAGAACCCAATGCAATTTTAGAACCAGTTTGGAACAAGACAGTTTCCCCACTATGGTGGCATGCAGAGAGCATGATCAAGCAGTGAGGAGAAAGGAAAGGCTAACGGTTACACATTTCTGCAGCTATCAGCTAAATGTCTACACAATCAGATAGTTCCTGCATCTTCAAGGCCATACTTGTTGCACCTTGACACTGGATAGATTGATTGCTCCCATCCTTATATTAGTGGGCTATAAGCAGAGTGAACAGAAGTCTTGGTTTGCCTGGGACTGTTCCAGGTTATCATTATTGTCTCAAAATAATTATTAACAATAAAACTTCCCATTCTTAAAATGTCCTGAACTGTGCCGGGCGTGATGGCGCACACTTGTAATCCCTGCGCTTGGGAGGCAGAGACAGGAGGATGGCACAGGTTCGAAGCCAGCCTCGCTGGCTTAAGAGACACTGTAGAAGGATTTCCAGAAACCTCAGTACTGATAAGTTGGGTCCCTCCCCCAAGTGATCTCTCAGCGGGAACAGGAGGCAGAACCCCGGAAGCCAGAAACGGAGATATCGCGAGACTCTGGGTGCCTCAAGACTCCAAACATCACGAGACAAACTCCAGAGGTCGCGAGACTACAGATGTCGCGAGAGAATTGGCATGCCTATAAAACATCGGTGCCTCCGATCCACCACGTCACTCAGCCGGCTGATCAGCAATCAGGACTATGTGCAACTTTCCAGACGCATGGCCCGTCGGTCCCTTCCTCCACGGCTGGCTGACTCTCCGGAGGGCCCAGGTCCGAATAAAGCAGCGGTCTCTGATAATCCGGTTGGTGTTTTAATCTCCCTCCTAAACCTCCTAACTCTATTTTCAACCTAACAAGTACTACACACACAAAAAAAGTCCTGAACTAGAAGATAAATTATTTGGCCACCCCAATTGTAAGGTATCAACTTATATAAAGCAGAAAAAGTAGCTTACACAGGGGAGGATACTATTGCCAGAACCCCGGGAAACTCAGACACAATGGGAACCAGAGACTCAATCCGCAAGGCCCCTCACTGGCCCTCCTGGCTCTTTTCTACTCTGTGGCTTTGATTGTTGTCTTTTCTCTCTGCCTGGTGTAAAAGTATGCCAGTCTTTTCTATCAAGCAGGTTGGTCAGACAGCAACCATCTTAGCTTATATAACTTTCAGTTTCCTGGAACCTTGTTTCTTTCTTTGTCAAACTACAAAAGCCAAAACTCCCCACCTGTCTTTAGCCAACCATGTAGAATTGTATTTTAAACAAGCCAGTGGCTCAGAGTTGTAAACCCAAGCCCTCATCAATCAGGGCATGGGGCAGGATCGCCAGGGATAAAACCTGCAGGGACCTCCTGCTCCAGGTACTTGCTCACCAGACGTTTTTGTTGGTTGCGCCCGTCTGCAGAAGTGGCTCTCGAGTGTCTGTTTATTATCACTGATTCACATTTCCCACAGTGGTCATCATTTTCTTCACGACAGAGCTGCCACCAGCTCCTGAGATAAACGTTTGACAGTAGTTGCAAGTCCCCAAAATAAACCCAAGAAGTAACTTATTGCTCTATTGTGGGGAGAAAAGCAAGGTGGTGTCACAGCCTTGCAGCTCCTAAGGGAGCTGTAGAGAGAATGGAGGAAGGGGCAATTTACAGAAGGGGAGAGGGGTGTGGAAGAGACAGTCCTTGACATGTCCAATCCAATCACCCCAGGTGTACTGAGTGAGGCCTGTGGCTTTTATCTAATTATTTGCTTGTTATTTATGTATCAAAGAGAAGTTATGTTCCCCCGAGGCCCTCCCTTCCCCCACCCCCACAGAGATGCCATGCATCCTGGACTGGGAGACAGAGCTGGCCTTGGAATAGGAGCAGGAAGCACATCCTTGCTTGGGAAGGAAGCGTTCCTGAGAGAAGATGTTGCTTCCCAGAATGTATGTGGCTTCAGGCGGGCAGGAGGCCACCTGTGGGGGTGACTGTCTTCGTGGGTGTGTGTGTGTGTTCATGTGTTCACAGGAACCGAAAGGATCAGGGTCCAGGAGGCTAAACACTGGGAGCTGAGGTCACCGTGGCCTGCGGCAATCCCCACTGAAGATAACCCTGTAGAGAAGAGCCTCTTGTCCTCCTTCCCTGGCCACAGCTGCCATCTCTGGCTGAAAGCACTTCCCCCAACAAGGTCTTCCCCAGCCTTCAGGTTTTAACAGATACCCTGCTGGCAGCCACCTTAGGACGGAAAGCAGGCTGCACCCTGCCATGAGTCATTCCATAACGCACAGAACTGCAGCCTTAGGGCCATGCCCAGCCCTCAGCTACTCTGTTTTGAGTAGAATTGCAAAGGCAGAATGACTTGGTAACTTGCCTAGGCAAAGAGATAACCACTAGATGTTGGACATAGAGGTCTTTAAAGAAAAAGAATGACCCCCCCCCCCGGCTGCACAGTACAATCATAATGCACAAACTAATAAATTAACTGTGGGAATAAAAAATGACCACCTGTAAGCTTACTGAGTTAAATCAGAAGCACATGAATGCCTGGGCGTTATCAAATCCAACTCAGAAAAACCAGACTATGAGCTTATCAGTCTCACCTGATGTAGCCCCTTCACTTGAAATCCATAAAGGAGAAGCCCCAAGAAGGCTACAGTGACACACACTGCATCAGGCCATCCGATGAAGGCATCACGAGGCTGATGGATGACAAACCTCCAGCCCTCTGTCCCCAGGCTTCGGCTCAGCTTGGTCTCCCTGTTTGAAGTGGCCCACTTCAGTATAGCCTTCTGTCTGGACTCTGGCCTAGAATAAGATCCACTCTCTGACGGTTCTGCGCCCTAACACGTTCTGCGGCTTGGCAATTTATCTGACCACCCGCAGCAACTCTTGTGCCTTTGTATTTGTTCTCTGCCTTTGTTCTCAGCGTTTCAGGCAGTCTCCTTCACCCTTCTTAGCTTTCTGCAAGTGTGTGTGTGCGCGTGTGTGTGCGTGTGTGACTTGAGCATTATAGATAGGAGTAATTAATATCAGGATCAAAGAACTTGTGCTTGCCCACCTTATGCCTGCCAAGTGATTTGTGAATATTCGGTGTGAGTATTGCAACTGATAAAAGTGGTGTCGTTTGTGGATTTATTGTTACTCGACAAATTCTGACATTGTGGAAATGAGGTAAGATAGAAGAACTAAAAGGCAGAAAGAAGACAGAAGAACAAGCAAAATGGCACTTTAGATGGGGGTCTGTGGCAAAACCCCCAATATTCTTTCTTACTCCTCAGCCAGACCTGTTAGTCCCAAATACCTGAGAAACTCACAAGTCTTTAATAATTACCCTGAACACGGTTGACTACCCTCAGTCTCCTTGGGCATTGTTACTCATCCCTGAATAGCCTAAACAAAAGAGATGCCTATTGATAGGATAGTGAAGGCCCGTCAGGACCCCAAAGGTGAACAAAACCCCCCAAATCATCTCACAATCACAGGACTGATGGCATCCTCACATACTTCCTCCTACTAATGCCTCATAAGAGCCTCCTAGAACAGAAGAGCTGTGAACCCCTAAACGCCTCCCTCTCTTTGGATATGGCCCGAATTCTCCTTCAATCATGTATTTCTTGCTTTCTTACATAAAGCTCCGTGTCTCCTCCTCCCATGAGGAGCCTTCACTGAATCAACCCTTGCCCTGACAGAAAGACACAAGTGTGAGCCTTCGATGTTAATGAGGGGACACGGTAAAAGAGCAGTAACAGTCCATCCATCAGCTTTTCTGATTCTCTCCCCCAGAGAAAGTTACTAGCCTTGTCTCAGAGTCCTGGGCAGGGTTCCTGACGTTGCTGGACTTACCAAGGAGACTGAGGTGTCCCCAAGAAGGAAGGTGAATGCACAGAACCAAACTCAAAATGTCTTATTAGACACCACTGCTGACCACCCCATCCCTCCCCACCCCAGGGGATGCAGATCACATGCTCAGAATGGTTAGTATTGGCCGGGCATGGTGGCGCACGCTTGTAATCCCCGCGCTTGGGAGGCGAAGACAGGAGGATCGCATGGGTTCGAAGCCAGCCTCAGCTACTTAGTGAGGCTCTCAGCAACTTAGTGAGACCCTGTTTCCAAATAAAATATAAAAAAGGTCTGGGAGTATAGCCCGGAGGTAGAAAGCCTCTGGGTTCCACCCCTAGTACCACACACACAAAAAAAAGGGTTAGTATTTCACTTTTTATATAACTTTTACTGTAGATTCCTTGAGACCAGGGCTCCTGTTTTCTCATGGTAACTCAAGCACTGACAAAAAAATACTTGGCACATACACTAAGTTCTCAGCAGTTAGCTGCAATCCCCAATAGGACCCCGTTCTCCCTGGCTTCCGGCTTGCCTCCTCTGCCTAGAACATCTTCTCTGGCCCTCTGCCGGCCTGGTTCCTAGTTCCTCCTTCTCCTTGGAGACTCCTCTCAGCTGTCACCTTTCCAAGAGGCCTTCTCTTGACCACTCCCTCCCCCAGCTGGACAGATGCTCCTTCCCCGGGCTGTCTCTTCATTGCTGTTTATAAGTTTCCCCCACAGACAGGAAACTTCTGAAAGGCAACACCAGTCCTGGAACACAGTAGGTCATCACTAAATATTTTTGAATAGAGAAAGATGATTTTTTAAAGCAAGGCCAGATTCTAGGCATAGATAAGATAAATACATCCAAGAATTTCTTTAAGACTTGATTTTTTTTTTTTCAATCTGTAAAGAGACCAAGTGGTAAACCAGCTTACATCAAGATTTTAGCAAACTAGCCGGGCGTGGTGGCGCACGCTTGTAATCCCAGCATTCGGGAGGCTGAGACTAGAGGATCGCAGTTCGCGGACAGCCTCAGCTACTTAGTGAGGCCCTCTGCAACTCAGTGAGACCCGGTTTCAAAATAAAAGAATAAAAAATAGGGAAGGGGGTGTAGCTCGGAGGTCGAATGCCCCTGGGTTCCATACTCAGACCCGCAAAAAAAAAAAAAAAAAAAAAAAAAAAAAAAAAAAGATTTTAGCAAACTGCTAGGTTCTCTGTGCACCTCTGACTTTTAGAGGGGGGTCCCATGAACTGCGGCCGCCTGTAAGTGTAGCCCTGATTTGGGCCCTGGAATAAGTTTTGTCTTGCTCAGAGGGTTTATAGGAAAGTATACATTCTTTCTATATTGAGAAGAGTGATTACTGAGTGCCTTAAGTGATTACTGAGGGCTACCTGATTTGATGGACTATCCAAATAAGTACAAAATGTTGACCCCACAGAACTGTGTCCACAGAGCTATGTCCTGGGGGTGGGCGAGCAGCTCTACCAGGGAAGGGGAGATGAGGGAGGGTGGCCCAGGAGCGGCATTTGAGTTGGTGCTTGAAGAGACCAGGAATTTCCTAAGCAGGTATTGGTAATTAACACTGGGATCAAAGAACCTGTGATTGTCGGGCTTACGGCTACCAAGTAATGCAGGAGTACTAGGTGAGTTGCCACTGATGAAAGGGATGTAGTTTCTGGATTTATTGTTATCTAATAAATTCTGGCATTGAGGCCGGGCGTGGTGGCGCACGCTTGTAATCCCCGCGCTTGGGAGGCGGAGACGGGAGGATCGCGCAGGTTTGAAGCCAGCTCGCGCGCTGGCTTAGGAGACCCTGTTTCCAAATAAAAAAGTATAAAAAATAGGTCTGGGAGTGTAGCCCGGAGGTAGAAGGGCTTCCAGGAACCCCAGTACCACCAAAATAAATAAATAAATAAATAAATAAATAAATAAATAAAAATAAATTCTGGTATTGTGGAAATGAGATAGGACAGAAGACGGAAGAATCTGCAGAGACAGAGGCACCGAAGGTGAGCTTTTAGGACACGTTAAAGGAGAAACAGCAACTGATAGTTCTTACCTTTCAAAACCACACCCGAGACTACTTGATAAGTGCCAAACCTCAGATTCCCCTTAATAATATTTGACACACATGGAGTTTAATATTGTGAGTACAAAACAAAAGAGCAGGAGAAGCATTGTTTTGCTCTCAGACTCTGACATCTTCCCTCCTACGCACGTTCTGATGCATCCCCCGGGGAGGCCCCTCTGCTCTGCCATCCTAGAAATCAGCCATGGGCGGGAGGAGTGTGGCGCCGAAGGTAGGACTGACAGACAGGGATGCACCTGGGTGAGAGTTAGGAGGGACAGGGTACAACTGAGGCTGGAGGGCAGAGAGCGGTTAGTACTGTCAAAACTGTCTTAGGGCCAGGTACAGTGGCACACTACCTGTAATCCCAGTATCTGGGAGGTGGAGACAGGAGGATTACAGGGTTGAGGGGCCAGTATGCAGTAACTTCGCAAGATCCCATTTCAAAATAAAAAATACAAAGGGCTGGGGGTGTGGCTCAGTGGTAGAATGCCTCTGGGTCCAATCCCCGTAACACACACACACACACACACACACACACACACACACACACACACACAGAGTCTTAGGGTCTGGACATTAGTGCTAGAGGTGGGGAGGATGGAGAAGGGTTGGATGAGAGGGGAGCGCTGCTAATGTTTGGAATTGAACAGATGTGGCCATTCAGGAGCTCACACCTGGGCCCAGGAAGCATCACGCCTTGGCCAACGATACACTGTCGGCCCTGCAGTGTGCCCGAGGCTGTGCTGAGAACTGGGGACTCTGCAAAGAACAAACTGGAAAGCTTCCTGCTCCCACGGAACTTGCGTTCTAGAAGGGGCAAGATGGCAGGCGGCAAACAAGCAAACAAACCTATAACCGAGATTATCATAGACAGGTGAAGAGTTGGAGGTGGAGGAGGTGGGGGGAGGCAACGCCAGAATGGAAGTCACGGAAGTCACTTTGAGAAGAGTCAGCTGAGCCGGCAGTGGGCGGCGCGCACCTGCAATCCCAGGACTTGGGAGGCTGAGACTGGGACCGCAGGTTTGAGTCCAGCCTCAGCAACTTAGTGAGACCCTTGGCGACTTAGACCCTGTTTCAAAGAAAGGAAGAAAGGAAGGGAGGAAAGCAGGAAGGAAGGAAGGGAAGGAGGGAGGAAGGAAGGAAGGTAGGAAGGAAGAGGGAAGGAAGGGAGGGGATGTAGCTTGAAGGTAGAATGCTGCTGGGTTTGAACCCCAGTACCAAAAAGGAAGAGAAAAGAAGAGAAAACAACAACAAAAAAAGGAGTCAGCTGAGTTGAACTGGAATGACGCTTTAGCAGCTAGCCACAGGACAGTCTAGAGGCAGAGCACACACTTCTCTAAGGAAGGAACACAGGATTCTTACACACGACTTTGAAGTTAAAAGAAAAAACATTGCTGGCATCTCTGCTGTCAAGTTGACATAAAAGCAATGGCCATCTCCTTCCCCGGGAAGGAGCTCCGAGGAATGTGTTCTCTGCTTCTTCTCTGCTTGCTGGCATCTGGGTCAGGGCCTGGGGACCCATTCTTTTCTAGCTCTTCCTCTCTGTTCTGTGAGTGTGAGGCAAACCACATCCCTTGATGTGGTGGAGTATCAGTGTGCCCAGGGCAGGTCCACAAAGATCGGTCCCTCCCCTGAACTGATCCTGACACGTACGTTGAGTGTTGGGGTTGGGGGTGGGGCAAGTAATGCCTGCAGAACTTTCTGAACTGAAGGTACACAACCGACCTGCCCAACAAAGCTCGCCACTTCCTGCACTGTAAGGCTGGTCCTGAGCATGAACTTCCCTGGCATCCTGGGGTTTTTTCCTCAAGTTTCAAACACTGAAGAGATGAGGGATGTGATTAGTCAGCACCCTTAAACCTCTAAGGGCTGACCTCAGTCTACAGAACACAGTCAGGGGTGGGAAATGTCTGATTCCAGGAATGGCCACCTTTGGTGGTACGGGGGTTCCTGGAAGCCCTTCTACCTCCGGGCTACACTCCCAGTCCTATTTTTTTTTTTATATATGCTTTTTGTTGGGAAACAGGGTCTCTTAAGCCAGAGCGGCTGGCTTCGAACCTGTGCGATCCTCCTGTCTCCGCCTCCCAAGTGAGGGGATTACAAGCGTGCGCCACCACGCCAGGCGAATGACCACCTTTGAAAGTAAGCCATGTGTTCAAAAAGAATGGATGGTAGAGTTGGCCGTGGTGGCGCACGCTTATAATCCCAGCGCTTGGGAGGCTGAGACAGGAGGATCGCACAGGTTCAAAGCCAGCCTCAGCTACTTAGTGAGGCTCTCAGCAACTTAGTGAGACCCTGTTTCCAAATAAAGTATAAAATAGGTCTGGGAGTATAGCTTGGAGATAGAAAAGCCCCTGGATTCCACCCTCAGGACCACAAAAATAAAAAAATAAAAATAAAATAAAAAAAGAATGGATGGTATTCCTGGTATTGAGACCCAAGAGGAAGTCTCCCTCATGAAGGGTACAGTGAAGTAGAACTTCTTTTTTTAAACTTGGGCTTGAACCCAGAGACATTCTATCTCTGAGCTCCACCCCTAATCCTTTTGATTATTATTATGTTTCTTTGAAACAGAGCCTCACTAAGTTACCTTGTACCAGCCTTGGAACCTGAGGTCCTCCTATCTCAGCCTCCCAAGTACTGGGATTACAAACGTGTGCCACTGTGTCTGGTGGAACTTTTTAACCATGCCCAATGCCGCTGAAGTGGGCACAACAACAGGCTTCATGTGGCGGTTTCTATCAAGGTTCCTAATGCAAGCCTGTGAGCAACTAAGTAAAACAAAAGTAATTTAGTCCAAGAGTGGGAACAACATCTTGCCACAACTGCACCATGCTCCCTTTTCTAGGAACGAGAGGGGCTTATCTCATATTCACTTTCTTTTGTGTGTGTGTATGTGTGGCACTGGGGATTGAACTCAGGGGCATTCTACCTTCTATCTACACCCTCAGCAGCCCTATTTTATTCTTTTTTTTTTTTAAATAGGGTCTCTGTCGGTTGATGAGCATCTCACTACGTGCTGAGGCTGGCTTCAAACCTGCGATCCTCCTGTCTTAGCCTCCCAAGTACTGGGATTACATGTGTGTACCACCACACCCAACGTGTCTCACATTTTCTCTTGAAATTCTCCCGAATAAGAAAGGGCGTTTGCATGCTGGCAGTCAAATGGACAAAGATCCTCTATATGCTCTTTCCATCATGATTTCTTTCTCCTCTGATTTTCTAAATCTTCCCCCGCAGTGGCAGGCTAAATATTACCCCTCCACTACCACCACCACCAAAGACTGGCATGTCCTAATCCTTGTGACCTGTGATTACGTCGCCCTGCATGGTGAAAGGGACTCTGGAGGTATGGTTAAGGGTCTTGAGATGGAGAGATGATCCCGGGTTTTCTGGGTGAGTCTGAAGTCATCCCAGTGGTCCTTGTGAGAGGAAGGTAGGAGGGTCAGAGAGAAGAGAGACTGATATGAGAGAAACAGAGAAATGGAGTTGAGAGAATGAGAAAGCGCTGTGAGCCAAAGACTGTAGGGGGCCCTTAGAATCTAAAGGGCCAGGACACAGATTCTCCCTTAGGGCCTCTACAAAAGAACACAACCCTGCAGACACCTTGATTTTAACCCACAAGACCCATTGTGGACTTCCAACTTCCAGAACTGTAAGATAATACCCTTGTGGTGTTTTAAGGCCATGAAGAATGTGATTTCTTACAGTGGCATAAGGGAAGCAATGCACCAGCTGAAATTCTCCCAAATGCAGAAAGCTTATGTGGGCCTTTGCCCGTGGCTCTGAGAGACTGGAGAAGCCTATGACTTGCCAGCAAGTCATTTGAAAGTCAGTGCTGGACTGTGGGATGTGCCTCCTGGTTTTCCTTGATCATTTCCCTTAGCTTGGGTGACATGACACTCATTTATGTAGAGCATAGAACAGGGCTTTACCCATCATGTAATTCTCTTAATAATTTTTTTTATTAAAAAAGAACAGTTTTCCTTAGATTTCCTTGTATTTCTCCCAACTGAACACTGCACAGTGCCCTCAAAAGACCTTTATATATGTGTTCAACATTTCCCTAAAGCATTTTTGTCAGGTAGGTAGTTAGAGATGAGTAGATAGGGTAGGTTGGGGCAGACTTAAAGCAGAGACATCAGAAGGCCAACCCCCCCCCCTGAAGACCCTCATTCACTCCTCATGCCTGCGGGAAGGGGCAGAGACAAAGCAGAGTCACTAAGGGGTGCCATGAAAAAGACAGCTGACCACCCCAAATAAGATAAGTCTGGGGAAGGAGATGACCAGAGGGAACATAAGACTTGCCACGTGGGAAAGTCCACGCTGTTTTCAACTCCAGGAAGTGCTCCTCTCCAGAATCTTCTCTGGAATATAACTCCCCCCCCCCTTTTTATCACCTCTTTCCTCACATGGTATCATCACTCGTCTAGATCAACCTCCTATATTCCCCATTCCTGTTTTTTGCTTGACTTCTTTCAATGCAGAGTAGCCAGGATTGAGGTGATGTCACCTGCTAACATTTTCATCAGTACTCCATTTTTGTGCTGGTTTCACATTTATAGTTTAAACCTGGTTTGGGACTGCTTAGTTAATAAAATATTGGTTAAGCCAGGCCTGGGGTGCATGCCTATAATCCCAGTACTTGGGAGGATGAGACAGAAGGATCGAAGGTTCAAAGATGGGCTCAGCAAGTAGTGAGAGTCTCATCAACCTAGCAAGAGCCTGTTCAAAATAAAATACTAAAATAGGACTGGGTATGTAGCTCAAAAGTAGAATGCTCCTGGGTTCCATTGCCAGAATCACAGGAAAAAAGAAAGAAAAAGGGGCCGGAGGTATAGCTTGGAGGCAAAATGCCTCTAGGTTCAATCCCTAGTACTGAAAAACAAATGAACAAACAAACAAACAAAATTGGTTAAATGGAAAAAAATACAAAAATTATAATGCATTCCCTAAGCATTTATTTATTTATTTATTTATTTATTTATTTAGGTGGTACTGGGGTTCCTGGAAACCCTTCTACCTCTGGGCTGCACTCCCAGACCTATTTTATATTTTTATTTGAAAACAGGGTCTCTTAAGCCAGCAAGGCTGGCTTGGAACCTGCACGATCCTCCTGTCTCCGCCTCCCAAGCACGGGGATTACAAGCGTGCGCCACCACGCCCGGCCCTAAGCATTCATTTTAACCTAGAATATATAAACACAATTGTTTGATGAACTTCTGATGGAGGACCAAGGACTCTGAACGTGTGTCTACTGATAGGAGTTTCTCTCAGTCACCCTTGCAAACATTATATCACAGTGTTTGATATAATGTTGATTTGTTGACATAATTCGTTTGATATAATGTTGAAGTGTTGATTCGTGATAGGTCCAGAGGAATTCCCAGTGGGGAGAAGGGAATGCAACTCAGGACTGGTGGGGTCCTGGCTTACATGACAAAAAAAGATTTTCAGCACGAGCCAGTCAGAAACATAGAGATTTACTTAGGGAAACAAGAAATACACATTCAAGGGAGAATGTGGGCCACCTCTAGAGTGAAAGGTGCATTTGGGGGTGCGTGGCTCTTCTCTTATTGGGAATGTTTGTGAAGAGTGGGTAGGGAAAGGTGTGTGAGGATATCAGTTGGGTAGTCACAAGATGATTCAGGGTATTTAGGTCATCTTCAGGGTCCTCGTGGGGACTTCACTAGCAGGTATGGTAGCATGGCCAACAGTGTTCAGGGTAGCTAGTAAAGACTTATAAATTACTTTCACATGTGGGACAATCAGGCACGGCTGGAGGAGAGGGTGATAGGCCTGGCTTGAGGAGTAAGAATATGGGAGAATTTTGCCACAGGCTTCCATATTACAGTTACATTGTAGCTGGGTGTGGTGGTATCTGAAATTCTAGTACTTGAGAGGCTAATCCAGGAGGATCCTAGGTTCAGAGACTTAGAAAGGCCCTCAGCAACTTAGCAAGACCATGTTTTAAGATAAAATAGGGCTGGGATATAGCTTGCAGGTAGTATGTTCTTGGGTTCAACCCCAGTGCCACAATAAATCAATAAGTAAATAAATAAAGTTACATTTCCCTGTCCCTCCATTGAAATTATGAACTATTAGACAGCAGGTAGAAATGTTTACTAAGAGATTTTTGCTGACATTGAAAATTTCCTATAATAGAATGGGAAACCCAAAAAGGCAGGGTATAATATTGCACTTAGTAGGATTACCAGGTATGTTAGAAAAACAAAATCAACCAACCAGCCAAACAAGCAGAACACTTGGGAGACCAAGACAGGAGGATCACAGGTTTGAGACCAGCCTGGGCAACTTAGTGAGACCTTGTCTCAAAATAAAAAATAAAATAGGGCTGGGGTATAGCTCAGGGGTAGAATGCCCCTGGGTTCAATCCCCAGGACCATAAAATGAAAAATAATGAAATACACCCAGGCCTGTGATTCTGTGGGCTCCACAGCCTTGGATTCAATGAAATATGCATTGAAAATATTCACAAGAAAAAATTATATTTGTACTGAACATGTCATTATTTCCCTAATATTACAGTATAAACATTTTCATTGTATTAAGCATTATAAGAAATCTAAGGAGGATTTAATGTTCATGGAGATAAATGCATACAGGCTATATGCAAATACTATGCCATTTTACAGGCAAGGCTAGAGAATTTGGATTTTTTTTTTTTGCGGTACCAGGTATGGAACCCAGGGGTATTGTACCTCTGAGCTACACCCCCAGCCCCATTTTTTTATTTTTGAAATAGGGTCTCAATGAGTTGTGAAGGGCCTCACTAAGTAGCTAAGGCTGTTGCAACTGCAATCCTCTGTCTCTGCCTCTCGGATGCTGGTATTACAAGCTACAATTGTGTGCCACCATGCCCAGATGAACGTTTGGATTTTGTTATCCAAAAGGGGAGGGTTGAAACAACCCCCTGCAGATATGGAGGGACAACTGGATTAGAAGAAAATATTCCAAAAGAGTAGCAGAGGATGCCCCCAGATGGATAATCCCCTATTTATTATTTCCCTATAATAAATGCACTTTCTTCAGAACACACACACACACACACACACACACACACACACAGCCGGGCGTGGTGGCGCACGCTTGTAATCCCCGCACTTGGGAGGCGGAGACAGGAGGATCACGCAGGTTCCAAGCCAGCTGCGCTGTCTTAGGAGACCCTGTTTCCAAATAAAAATATAAAATAGGTCTGGGAGTGTAGCCCGGAGGTAGAGGGTTTCCAGGAACCCCAGTACCACCAAGAACACACACACACACACACACACACACACACACACACACACACACACACACACCATTCTACTTTGAAGACCAAACCCAACTTCAGCATGGCAAGGATCCTACTTACTTGGGGCTGCCATACCATCCAGGGCAGGAGGTTGTCTTCCTAACAATGGTTACTTCAGTCCTAATTGTGGAGGTCAAACTCCTGTTTTCAAAATGAAGTACATGCTGGTTCACAGAAAGGCATGTTGACCAAGTCAGTGAATAAGTGAACGGGAAAACTTGTGGCGAAAAGGATTCCAAGAAGAAGACCTACTGTAGGGAAAACCCTCTCATTTCCCCACTGCAGCCTCACCATAAAAAAAAATAAGTTCCAAACCACAAGTTTTGATTTTTCAAGAAAAAGCAGATGTCTGAACCCTTGACAGAAAATGTAGGTCAATGTTATTAAATCCAGTTTTTGGAGGGAACTCATTCAAATTGCTTATTAGCATACCATGCCAAGTATCTTCTATTGATATTGATTCGAAATAGTAAAAAAAAAAAAATTAAGACTAATTAAAATAAAAGAGCTCAGTTTTTAAGGGCCTGCCAATGTTTATGGAAGAAAAAACACTACAATAGGGGTTTGACTGAGGGGCCAGCTTAAGTTATTGAAAAGAACATTATTTTGGTGGGTTTGAGAATTTGCTCCTTTTCTCCTCTACCAGGTTCTAAGCTGCCGCACACACTTGTTTTCCTGTCTCCTCCTGCCCAGCAGTGAGCTTCCCAAGGGTGGGCACTGTTTATGATTTATCTTTATAACCCCTGTGGTCCTGACATTTAGAAAGGGCTCAGGCCAGACTGTAGAATGAATGAGCAAATGATGATGTCTTCTTTTTAAAGTTTTAAATATTTATTTATTTATTTTGTGGTACTGGGGATGGAACCCAGGGGCATTCTACCTCCGAGCTACATTCCCAGCCCTATTTTCTTTTCTCTTCCCTCCCTCCCTCCCTCCTTTCTTTCTTTCTTTTTTTCTTTCTTTCTTTCTTTCACTTTCACCTATTTTATATTTTATTTGGAAACAAGGTCTAAGTTGCGGAAGGTCTCACTAAGTAGCTGAGGCTGGCCGTGATCCTGCAATCCTTCTGTCTCAGCCTCCCAATGTTGATGTGATCTTTGAGGGCAGCAAGCATTGATTGCCATCAAGTCCCTGGAGAAGGGAGTACCACTGTACTTAGTCGGGAGAAAGAGGTGGCCTCACCTCACTTCCCACTCTCAAAGTCAGGCCATCCTATGTCTAGTTATCAATACATTGTCTCCTCTACCACCTACGCCTGGCCCTACCCAAGTCACCTGAATCTCCAGAGGTCTCTCCTGGGCAAATCCTGGGAGCAATGAGAGATGCCAAGTGAGGATCTCAAGAGGAACATTCATTTTCACCCCCTTGGTTTTTGTGTTTGTTTTTGTACATGGGATTCAATACAAGGGCATGCTTTCTCTGAGCTACACCCACAGCCCTATTTTACCTTTTGTTTTCTGTTTTGAAATAAGGTCTTGCTAGGTTGCTGAGAATCTCGGTACATTGCTGAAGATGAGGTGAAAGGCGTGCACCACCCCCCGCCCCCAGCATCATCTCCTAGTTTTAAATTCCTTTTTGTAAACCAGGCATGTTAGGGTACTTTGTAATCCCGGTTCTTGGAAGGCTGAGACTGGAGGATCATAGGTTCAAGGTCAGCCTTAGTAGTAAGGCCCTCCACAATGTGGTGAGAACCTGTTTCCAAATAAAAAATAAAATAGGGCTGGAGGTGTAGCTCAGAGGTAGAGCATCCTGGGCTCAATCTTTAGTACAAAAAATAAAAATAAAAAATAAAAAATGAATAAATTCCCATTTGTGTTTGAATTAAAATAGGCACACCATTAATTCTTATTTAGCACTATGTACTAAGCACTTTACTTATATATTAAATAATTTAGCTCTCCCACAATCCAATTAAGTACATGCTATTATTATTCCCATTTTTTATATGAGAACACTGAGGCAGGGGTTTGGGGAAACTTCCCCAATGTCATACAGTTAGTAAGTGGCTGCCCTAGGATTTTTAACTCAATCCTAGGCAGTTTGGTTGTATAGTCCTATCTATATCCATAGTCCTTACGACGTTGCCTGTGCATATTAGTAGTTTAGCACATAATATATATTAAGTAAATATAGATATATGGAATATGCTTGCCTCAAATTTTTATTGGCAAGATTTTTATTGGAAATTTACAAAAACTGTATTTCACCCCCGCATGGTGGTGCATGTTTGTAATCCCAGTGATTGAGAGGCAGAGACAGGAAGATCACAGGTTCCTGGCCAGCCTCAGCAACTTAGGAGGCCCTTGGCAACTTAGTGAAACCCTGTTTCAAAATAAAAGAATAAAATAGGGCTGGGGTTGTAGCTCAGAGGTAGAATGTTCCCGGGTTCCATCATCAGTATTTAAAAAAACCTATATTTCAAGACATTTTTTCCATCAGTGAGTTCTATAGGTTTGAAAAATTCTTCTGTAAAGAGCCAAATTGTAAATATTGAGTCTTTGTAGGCCAAGAGGTGAAATGAAAAATATTATATAGAAACTTACATAACAAGAAAGAAAACAAATTTTCACTACTTTTCATTGATTAGATAAAAATATAATAATTAAATATAATGTTTTAATATAGTTGTACTAATGACAAAAAGGTATTATTTTGTAGTACTGAGGATTGAACCCAAGGGCATTCTACCTCGGAGCTATATGCCCAGTCCTATGTTATATTTTATTTTGAAACTGGGTCTCACTAAGTTGCTGAGGGTGGCCTTGAACCTCTGATCCTCCTGTCTCAACCTCCCAAGTACAGACATGTGTCATCATATCTGGTTAGAATTATTTTTTTATGGAATAACATTTTATTTAGGTGAGGTTCAAAGATTGATTAAATGTTAATGAATATTCATGAATGTTCTTCTGTAAAACACGTGCGTGCGTGTGTGTGTGTGTGTGTGTCTGTGTGTGTGTGTCTGTGTGTGTGCGTTACCAAGGGCGTTCTACCTCTGAGCTACAACCCCCATAAAGTGAGAAGATCTGGTCCTCAGGATCCAGTGTGCTTACTCCTTGATTACTTCACTATTGCCAAAACTAGTGCAAAGTCCTCCACAATACAGTGCAAAAATGTCTGTCTGACTTTTGTCCTGCTGATTCCCTGATGTATTTCTTTTTCTCTCTCTCTCTGGTTCAATAGAACAAGCAGAAGTCAAGAAGATCTGGTTAGAATATTGGTTCTGTCACTTAACAGCTCTATAACTCTGGGCAAGTGATTAAAAACAAACCACCACCACCAACAACAACAAAAAACACCCCATGCCTCAGTTTCCCCATTTGCACCTGGTTGTCAGGCCTCCATTTCCTATGGGCAAGAATGGAGTTCCCAGTTTCCCTGGGGTTCGGCCCCTCCTTCTCATATAATATCCTTTATCCTAGTCAAAGCCTCTCTCAAGGATTTCCAGGGCTCCCATCTGTGCACCTGTACAAGCCTGCCTCTGCTGGGTACCCCCATTTTCCAGCCAGACACCACAGATTCTGCTGGTGCTGCTGAGACTCCATCAGGGACCATCTCTGATGTCCCAGACCCAGACCCCACCCAGGACACCAGAGAGGTGCAGTTGGGACCTCTGGGATGACTTGGAGAGAGGTTTCCTGCCTCTCACTCACTGAAAGAAGAGCGTCAGAGCCGTACTTGTTATGAGCCTATATTTAAGAGCATTTCAGATGAAATAATCCTTCTCATGCCAGCTAGAGCATTGAATCCAGAGTGGAGATCACTGGGGCCTGAGCCATGAGATGCCTCAATGTCTCATCCAGGAGCCTAGTGTCAGAACTTCCCATGACTTTCTGATTAGGAAAATCCCACTGTGTCTGGATGAGCCACTGTGGCTTCATTCTAGAAGGCTACTTATCCCCTTTGGAGATAGCCCTCTGCTGAGTTTATCCAATCCAGCTACTGGTATCTGAGGTGAGACCCCCCATTTCAGGGTCAAGGATAAAAGCAAGTGTCTCAACTAAAACTTTCTTTTGCCTTAAATTATAGCTTTGGAACAAGCACATAGAGCTTTGCTTCCATGGATACCTACAGCTGAGTTCCTCCTGGATCCCTCACTCCATGTCCTGGTCATCTGGTTGTTCCTCCTTGGATTTACACCACTGATGGGGAATATCCCATGTGCAGCCCTCTCAGAAAATGGGCACAGGTGATTTCTGGGGTTTCCCCAGGTATAAGTGTGCATGGCTTACGCAAGGTCTGTGACATCGGCTTCCCTCTGAAGGCCACCAGTTGTGTCTACCTGATATGAACAGCTCTCTGACAGCTATAAACCTCACCTGTCTGTGGGTCCCTGAGGATCGCCAGCCTGGCACAGCTGAGCTGAATTACTTAAAGTCACACTTCCGCCAGTTGCGGTAGCACACACCTATAACCCCAGCACTTGGGATGCTGACACAGACAGGAGGCTCACAGGTTTGAGTCTAGTCTCAGCAACTTAGGGAGGCCCTGTTTCAAAACAAGTAAGTAAAAAGGGCTGGGGGTATATCTTAGAGACAGAATGCCCCAGGTACCTAGAATGCCCTGTTCGATCAATCACCAGTACCAAAAAATAAAAATAAACAAAGTCATGTTTCTGTATGGTATGAGCTGGCTTATACTGGGCAGAAGTAGATAGATGTCTCCACTCTGCCTTGGTCCAGTCCAGGAGAATGACATCTACTGCAGTACCGGTTCCCAGGGGTAAGCACTGTGCAAATACACTTCTAACGGCTGGATAATCCCTCATTATATCTCTGTTTTATTCAAGCATTTCTCTATTGTTAAGCATACGTGACATTTCCAAGTTGTTTGCTCTTACAAAAATTGCTTCTGTGAACACATTTTTACATGAATCTTTGTGCCGTTCTGTGTGAGATGTACACAATAAGGATGAAACAAGATGACAAAGCAGACATCACCTGTGTAGTAAGCAGAGCATCAGACTCTCCAAGCCAAAGGAATGTGAGCGGGGCCTGCTCTTCTAACAGTGGAGTAGAATCAGAACTCCATGTGGCCTCGACAGCACAGTTTTCTATCAGATTCCCAAAACTATATGAAGTGGAAAGGGGGCTCTCTGGGAGCAGACCAGCATATAAACACCGTTCCTGAAAAATAAAGAGGTTCCTTCTCTTCCAGAAGGTCTCTTCCCTGGGTATCATTTAGGAATGGGAATTGTCAAGACATTCCACAGCCGCCTGATGATGGTCTCACAACCTTTTCTGCTACACCTTGTTATTTTAAGTGTCTTGTTATTTAGCTTGGTTTAATTACATAAAATAAGTGCAGTCAATTGCATCAGATGGAATGACATCAACTCTGAAATGACTGGAAATTTCATCATGGAATAACCTTGGAATTTTTTTTTTTTTTTTTTTTTTTTTAGTTTCGTTTCCTCCCCCAACCTTGTGCAATCCAAATGTATTCTTAATTTCTCCAACAGAAGCAACGGTTGATTTGCAAGAACAATACCGCCACCTTGCACATTAGCTCGCTTTTGATTCTCGGAACAATACTCTAAAGTACAAACAGCTATTTTTATTATTCCAGTTTTATAGATGCAGAAACTCAGGCTCAGTGATGTAAAATGATTTCTGGTCCATTGCCTAATTTCCAGGCAGGCCTGTGGCTAAGGACTGCTTTGTAGTGAGCGTCTTAGATAGCGACAACAGAGGCTGTGTTTCCTATCTCAGTCTCCCCCATAGCTACCCGGCAATGTTCCCCTTGGCGACAGCGCATCCAAGTAGCATAGGCGCTATGCCAGCACAAGACTACCTCTCAGGAGTTCAGAACTTGGTCTCCCTCTCTTCAGTACTCCTGATGAAATGTGCTAGGCTCTTCATCAAAAGGGGGAAGATTCCTAGCCGGGCGTGGTGGTGCACACTTGTCATCCCCGCATTCAGGAGGCTGAGACAGGAGGATCACGGTTTGAGGACAGCCCAAGCTACTTAGTGAGGCCCTTTGTAATTAGTGAGACCCTATTACAAAATAAAGAATAAAAAATAGGGTTGGGGGTGTAGCTCACAGGTAGAATGCCCCTGGGTTTCATCCCCAGTACTGCAAAAAATGATGGGGGAGGTTTCTTAGAGCAAAATGACTCAAGAACAGAAAGGAATGGAAGTTAGTTGACTTAGATTGGAGAAAGGCAGGGAAGCTTAGAATAAAAGGACTAAGAAATGGTCAGACCCAACTCCTGCAGAGACGGGGGCTCAGGAAGACATATTGCCTGGGCTCGCCTTGGCCGGGCTGGCTCTGACCAGCTGGGGGTCCTAAGTGGCTTTCACTTTCGAGTCCTTCTACAACCTTGAGTCAGGTTTTCTTTCCTACATAAGTATTTGAATTTGAAACTTTTCAAGGCAGGAATATGATTCTAAGATGTTGTAAGCACTTAAAGTGAGCAACTCTACGATGTCTGTTGAGAAATAGGTCTAGGTTTCTCCTCCTTCTCATTAGTCCTTAACCATGCAGTTATTAGGATGCTGTGGTTACTGGCAGAGACCTTCCCTTTGGGATCAGAGAGTGAGTCTGAGCCCAGGCTGTGGTGTTAATCAGCTTTGGAGTGCCAGGGAAGAAAAAACTATAGTTTGGATGGGTGGTTTTCCACTTGGGGTACCCATACCCCGTCAGGGGTTCAAAATCCAAGGAATAGCAGGAGGTTTGAGGACAATTGTCTGGAGCACTCTTGGAAGGAGGATGCATTGTGGGAGGTGGATGAGCTCTGAGAAGATCAGGATGTGGCAATTCAAGTGGCAGATGGTATGAGACATCAGAAGTTTGCATATGGGACAATTAGACCTTTTTACCCTACCCCAATCCCTGAAATAATGTCTATTACCCAAGAGATATATAGTCAGATTTCACTACTGAAAAAAATTTAAAATTATCTTCAGAGAGGAAATCAGCACATTTTGATATTCAGGGCGTCCCAGCCCTTAAAATCTTCCAGTTAACAACCCTTGCCAGGTACCCAGAATTCTTAACCAGCTATTTTGGAGTCTCACTTTTAAATATGGATGGACAATGAAGAATCTTGAAGTTTATTAGGAAAAGACTCTATAATAAAAGTGAACTAAAAGAAAAAAGAAAAAAAAATCAATAGCCCTGGAGGACACAGTTATTTGGAGGGAGAAAATTCAGATCAAAGCAAACTAAACTAAAAACTAAAAACTAAAAACTAAAAACTAAAAACCTCCTGTTAATATATTCAGAACAAAAAGAGATAGGATTTATGACAAAGCACATACAAAAACTCTTATTAATTAAAATATGATTATTAAATTATAAGAGAATCAGTGGAAAGTTTAAAAGATTTAAAGTGTGGCACTCTCCCTGAAAGCAGATAAAAAGATAAAACAAAAGCCATTGAGAACAAATACAAGAGGTCCAACGTTCAATTGAAAGAGAGAGCAAAGAAAATCCAGGAAGAGGACAAGAAATACAAGAGAATTTTCCAGCACTGATGGGCACACATCTGGATTGAAAATACTCAGGAAGTGGAAAACATAAAGTTGAAAAAAAACCCACCATTTTAGTCATAGAATCTAATTTTTAGAGCATTAATTCTAAGGAGAACAGCTGAAAATTTTTCTATTATAAAAAAGGTTATGCCAGATGTGATGGTATAAGATTATAATCCCAGTACTTGAGAGGCTAAGGCAAGAGAATTGCAGGTTTTAGACCAGCCTCAGCTACTTAGTGACACTCTCAGAAGCTTAGTGAGATTCTGTTTCAAAAAAAAAAAAGGCCTGGGGGTATTGCTTGGAGGTAGCATGGTAGCATGTCCCTGGGTTCAATCCAATTCCAGTACAAAATAATTTTTATATGTAAAGAAATACATATAAAAATAGGGATGGGGGTAGCTCGAAGGTAAAATGCCCCTGGGTTCTATCCCCAGTACTGAAGAAAAAAAAAAAGAAAGAAATATAAATATAAATATAAAGAAATATAAAACAGGCTTCGAACTCTTAATTGACAAGACTGAATTCTAGCAGTCAAGCGTGTAATGCCTTCAGTTTGTGGGAGCAATGTGAGTTTCAATCTAGAATTTTATACTCAGCCAAAAATGTCAGCCGAGGGCAAGCGTAGGATAGATATCTTTGGGGACAAACAGGGCTTGGTAGGTGACCTCTCACACAACAGTTCTTAGGAAGGTACTTGGCAGAAAAACAAAGGTATAAGCTAAAAAGTAGAAAGATTTGACCTTGGTAGGACTAAAACTGAGCCAGGAAAGTCATGGAGGTAAAAGTCACCAAGATAGCTGTGCTGCAGGAGGATGGTGAGCCTCAGGGGGAGGGCTCAAAAACGCACAAAAAACGTGATTGGTGGAGAGAAAATGAGCTATGAGAAAGAAAAATGCAACAAGACAAAAGAAATGCAAATAGAAAAATCCCAAAGGGGGGCAGCTGTACAAAGAATGGTAGAGTAAAATCCTTGTAAAGATTATTTTCTCTTAAGAGAACAGTATTCACAGAATCACAGCAATGTAAATGCTACTCAAGTCATTTTTTTAGAGGATCAGTCTGTTGAAGAGTTAATTATGACTAAGAATAGAATGCAAATGTCCTTATCCTAAAAATTATATAGGGTAGAAGATGGGAGAGAATCTGCAGAGAAGACTAAGGACGCCATTATATGCATCTTAGAAAGTAAAGGATCAAGAGATATTCATTTTAATGGATGGAACAAGAAATGAAGATGTAAGTACATCAAGGTCAAAAGGTCTATTTTTCTTTTAGAGAAATAAAGAAGTCATGTAATTATATAAAAAAGAGGGGCTGCCAGTGAAAATGAGCTAAATTCTCATTGATCTGCAGAAGGGACATAGACAAGACATAAGATAAATCTGTAAGTAATGCTAGAAATATATTGTTTAAACATATAAAAATAACATCAGAAAAAAAACGTCTGAGGGATTTAACATAATTGCTTCTGAGAAATGGGACCAGGGGAAAGATGAAATGGGGCGGGGGTATTTTCACTACTCTATTCCTGTAGTCTCTCATCCTACTGAATTCCTTCCCACCCCATCCACACTTTCCCATCCCTCTTCTCTTCTTTTCTTCTCTGATTTTCTAATTCGACTATTATTCATTTAAGATTTTATTTGTTGTTTAAAAATCACTACTATACAAAAGGCATCCAAACTGGAATCTTCTGGCCATGGCACAAAACGGCCCATTTTCCTACAAAGCTTTAGGATTTCAGGAGATGGTGTGTGCTGTGCAGACTCATAAAGAATGAAGAACTCAGGAAATAAAACTGAGAATCAATAAATGGGATGCCATAAAATTAAAAAGCTTCTCTTCAGCAAAGGGCACAATCAAGAGTCTGAAGAGAAAGCCTACAGAATTGGAGAAAATCTTTGCTAGGTACTTCTCTTATAGAAGACTAATATCTATAGTATGCAATAAACTTAAAGAGCTTAACAACAATAGCAACAACCACCACCAAAAAAGATGGGCAACTGAGCCAGATACTTCCCAATAGAAGAAATACAAATGATGAAAAAAGATAAAAAAAAATGTTTAAGATCCCTAGCAATCAGGGAAATGAAAATTTAAACTACCCTGAGTTTCTACCTAACTCCATTTAGCATGGCAAACATCAGGATTTCCAGGAAGCAGCACGTACCAGTCCTGCTGACACCTGATCTCTATTGCCTTAAACACAGCATTCTACAAAAGCCAGAAAATACTATAACTAGAAAAACAACATGGTAAGTACAAAGAGATCAGAGAACAGAAAAGAAACCTGCCCACCTATCAGCCGTGGGTGCCACAACGGCACCATCTTGCCTCACTGTACCCGACTCAGAGATGAACAGGAAAACAGCCAAGGACCTGAAGTAAGCTGCAGATCATCAGAATTGTAAGCCATCAGTTGCTGCTGCGCAAACCCGGCTACAACTTCCACAAGTGGTGGCCGAGCTCACTAAGCCCTCGAAAGATCTAGAGTGGTGTTCAACAATACCAGAAAAGAAAACTTCTTGTCTTATGGTCACAGGCACTGCAATGGTGTCACCTTGCCTCATAGAACCCAACTCCAGAGACAAACAGGAAAACAGCCAACCTGAAGTAAGCAGCTGCAGATCACTGGAATCGTAAGTCATGAGTTCCTTGTGCGCAAATACCGGCTACAGCTTCCAGCAGTGGTGGCTGAGCTCACCTCGCCCTCCAGAGATCCAGACTGACACTCAGCAACACAGGCCAGTAATATTTGAGGTACTTTTTAAAGAAGTATGTACTGGACTGACCTGGTGTGGTGGTCGGCGCCATCTCAGGCTGCTGACCTAAACCACAACTGCCAGCTCCAACTTTGCGGCCCCAAGAAATTTGACAAGTGATCCAAGAACTTGCAGTGCAGAAAGCAGCAGCAGAGTTCCAACATCTTAAGTGACCAGCACCCTCGGTGGAAGACTGCCCAGAGCAGCTGTAGGGACCCTGGTGGGCTAAGATCTGGCAGCCCATCCTGGAGGTAGTCCAGTTAGAACCTCAAGAGACACAGGAAAGGCACATAGTACTCAGGGAACCATAACTGCACAAGGTCACTGGGGGTCGCTCTGAGACTACACTGGATGCCCTCCACTGGTGCGGGTAGGGAGGCGCAGGCCCAGGTCCTGAGATCGCAGAGCCCAGGTTTGGAAAGTGCAGAACACAGGCCTGGAAAGCACAGACCCAACACCTGAAAAGTACAAAGCACAGGGCCTGAGATCGCAGAGCCCAGGGCAGAGAGTGTAGGGCCAGGGCTGGAGAGTGCAGAACCAGGGCTGGAAGGCACCAAGCCCAGAGCACAAAGGCACGGAGCACAGGGCCAGAAAGAACAGAGCCTAGGGACAAAGAGTGCAGAGCCCAGGGCTGGATGGCGCAGAGCCCAGGGTGGTAAAACACAGAACTTTGAGCTTACATGGAACTCATTTATAGTGACACCTGATGCCCTGACACCTGAGTACAAAGCTGTCAGAGGTGATAGAGGGGCACAAACACTCATAAAGTGGGTCAAAAAGCTGACAATAGGTTATGGAGCAATTGAGAGATATTGGAATATACTTCAGAATCTACTACAGTGAAGACATACAGACATTATACAGGCCCGGGCCCTGTATATGTAAATTAGCAGGACTACTGGTTTTTATGTTTTTTTTTTCTTTCACACTGTCATTAGTTCTTTTTATTCTTTTTCTTTTATTTTTTGTCTTTGATTTATAATTATTATAGCTTTTGTTACTTGTTTTGTTACTTTATGCATGTCTGTTTGCTCCCTGCACCATTCCTTTTACAAGCTTCCTCTCTCTAGCCTATCTACAACTCTCTTCTCTAGAAACATTTTCCCCTTACTGTATCTCCCTGTTTTATAGTCAAGCAATTTTATATCTCCATACCTAAATACTCTATATTAATTACAAGAATCCTACTATCTTACCTTCTCTCATTCTCAACCAGATACTACCTTATTATACTTAAATTCTTATTCAACTTAATAATGCCCTCTACTTTACCCAATTCCTGTACCCATCAGCTCAGCTCCTCCCCCTTACCCAACCCTCACCATTGAAGAAAGCACTGCTTACCTGTGCACAAACCTGCGGACACCTCTAAATCCCTACTGCTAAGACTGGAACAGACAGATTATCCACAGAGCCACACGCAAAAAGTAAGAAGATGCTAAGATAACTGAAAAACAAACCTGAGAACGATGAAAATATAAGAACTAAGAACAGTGAGGAAATAAGAGAAATCATGAATAACGACCTACAAGAAATGCAAGGAGAATGCCGAATCCTGATCTTCAATATGATAAAAGGCCTCACAGTAAGTGTACAGAAAATGAAAGAGGAAATGGAGACATTAAGAAAGAATCAGAAAGAGGCCTGGAATGAAATGAAAGAGTCAATAAATAAAATGAAGACAGCAATGGAAAGAAATTCTGGAAGACTAGATGAAATGGGAAACAGAATATCACTGTTAGAAGAAAGTTCATTCAAAACTGAAAGCGAAGTCAACAGTATACAAAACACATTACAACAGAACCTAAACATCTAACAACTATGGGACAACATGAAACATCCTAACTTATGGATAAAAGGCACTGAAGAAGGGATAGAGGCACAGACCAAGGGTATCCGTAATCCTCTTCAGAGAAATAATTTCAGAGAATTTTCCAAACATATAAAGAGACTTGGTCATACATGTACAGGAGACATACAGAACACTGTTAAGACAAGACCAAAGAAGGACCTCCCCACACCATGTAATAATTAAAATGACCAACACAGAGACCAAGGAAAGAACCTTAAAAGCAGTGAGAACAAAAGAATGGATGAAAGCCAGGCGTGGTGGCGCACGCTTGTAATCCCCGTGCCTGGGACGTTGAGACAGGAGGATCGCACAGGTTCGAAGCCACCCTCAGCTACTTAGTGAGGCTCTCAGCAACTTAGTGAGACCCTGTTTCCAAATAAAATATAAACTAGGTCTGGAGTATAGCCCGGAGGTAGAAAGGCTCTGAGTTCCACCTCCAGTACCACCACCACCACCAAAAAAAAAAAAAAAAAAAAAAAAAGAATGGATGTTATACAGGGGAAAAACAATAAAAATCACCCCAGACTTTACAACCCAAGTCATGAATGCCAGGAGAGACTGGTACAATGTGATCCAGATCCTGGAAGAAAACAACTTCCAACCAAAACTGCTATATCCAGCAAGGTTATTATTCAAAACTGATGGAGAAGCAAAAGTGTTTCAAGATAAGCAGAATCTCAAAAAATATCCAACACTAGAGAAAATACTTAAAGAAATAAACCATAAAGAAGAAAAAAGAAGCAAATTTCAGAACCAGAGAAGATGAAGTTGATCAGTGGGGCAACTAAGCAAAAAAAAATAACATTATATCAAACAGAAGATAGAACACAAAATGGCAGGAAACAAAATTCATATTTCAATAATAACCCTGAACATCAAAGTAGTTAATTTACCAATTAAAAGACATAGACTGGCAATGAGGATTAAAACACATAATTCAAATATATACTGTTTGCAAGAAACTCACCTTACAGCCCAAAACATTCATAGACTGAAAATGAAAGGATGGAAAAGGATATGTCATGCTAATGGAGAACAAAAATGAGCAGGGGTAGCAATGCTAATATCCATCAAAACAGACTTTAGGTTAAAACACATCAGTAGAGACAAACAGGGCACTTCCTTTTATTAAAAAGAAGAATCCGCCAAGAAGATATAATGATAGTAAATGTTTATGCCCCAAATGTGGATGCTCCCACATTTGTAAAACTAACCCTTCAGGACATCAGATCTCAAATACACTCAAATACAATAATATTGGGAGACTTCAACACACCACTCACATGGATCTTCAAGGCAAAAGATAAGTAAAGACTCTTCAGAACTAAAGAAAACTATAAGCCAAATGGACCAGATAGACATATACAGAATATTTCAACCAGGAACAGAAGAATACACATTTGTCTCAGCAGCGCATGGGACCTTCTCCAAAATATATCACATCCTGAGCCACAAAGCAAGCACCAGCACATTCAAAAGATGTAATATAATTCCCTGTATCTTTTCAGATCACAGTGGAATTAAAGTGGAAACCAACAACAGGAAAACCAAAAGAAACTATTTAAATACATGGAGATTCGTGCTTGGGAGGCTGAGACAGGAGGATCGCACAGGTTCGAAGCCAGCCTCAGCTACTTAGTGAGGCTCTCAGCAACTTAGTGGAACCCTGTTTCCAAATAAAATATAAAATAGGTCTGGGAGTATAGCCCGGAGGTAGAAAGCCTCTGGGTTCTACCCCCAGTACCACCAAAAATTAATTGATTAATTAATTAAAAAGTAACTACATGGAGGTTGAGTGATATATTATTGAATGAAGAGTAAGATCATAAATAAAGGGAGGAATAAAGAAATTCCTGAAATAAAATGAATATAGAGACACAACTTTGCAAAATCTACTTTGAAGGCAGTATTAAGAGGAAAGTTTGTAGCATTGAGTGCCCACATAAGAAGAACAGAGTCAACAAGTATACAACCTAATGACACATCTCAAGGACCTAGAAAAACTTCAACAATCTAATCCTAATGCAGAAGGCAGGAAATAATTAAAATCAGAGCCAAAATAAATGAAATAGAGAATAAAAAAAAAAGAATCAACAAAACAAAAAGCTGATTCTTTGAAAAGATTAATAAGATTGACAAACCTCTGGCCAACCTAACCAAAAGAAAGAGAGAATCAACTCAAATCATTAAAATCAGAAATGAAAAAGGAGATATCAGCACAGATAGTGGAGAAATCCAAAGAATTATCAAGAAACTATTTTGAAAAAATTTATACTCCCACCGGCGTGGTGGCGCACGCTTGTAATCTCCGCACATGGGAGGCAGAGACAGGAGGATCGCGCAGGTTCAAAGCCAGCCACGCTGGCATAAGAGACCCTGTTTCAAAAATATAAAAATAGGTCTGGGAGTGTAGCCCGGAGGTAGAAGGGCTTCCAGAAACCCCAGTACCACCAAAAACAAACAAACAAACAAACAAACAAAAAACTCCAATAGGCTGGAAAACATGGAAGAAATCAATAGATTTCTTTTTTTGTGTGATACCGGGGTGGAACCCAGGGGCTTTTTTTTTTCCCCTTCGGGCTATACTCCCAGACCCCTATTTTATACTTTATTTGGAAACAGGGTCTCACTAAGTTGTTGAGAGACTCACTCAGTAGCTGTGCCATCCTCCTGTCTCAGCCTCCCAAGTGCTGGGATTATAAATGTGCGTCACTATACCTGGCAAATCAATAGATTTTTAAACACATATAACCTACCTAAATTGAAGCAAGAGGACATAGCAAGCCTAAATCAACCAATAGCAAGTAAAGACATAAAAAAGGCAATAAAATTTGGCCATCAAAGAAAAGCTCAGACCCAGATGGGTTTTCAGCTGAATTCTACAAAACCTTCAAAGAAGAATGAATTCCAATAGTTCACAACTTGTTCCAGGAAATTATATCTGCAAAATTTTTCTTGCCTCATAACATAATGACTGGACTGACACCCAAGGCAACGGTAATGGGGGTCATCTTATTGTTCTACCAGATTACTTAAGAAAAATGACTGCTGTTTTTTTTTACATAAGGTTTATTTTATTATTATTATTTTTTTAAAAACTTAGAAAAGCAGAAAGAGGAAGTCTTTTTTTAAGTGCACCAAATCTTACTTCCTGGAAACGGCCATCAACATTTGGAATACATCATGTGACTGGGTCCTAGGCAGAGAAAAGGCAGAAAAGCAAGTGACACGATGGGATTTTACTCCACAAATTATTTAAGTTTAAGTTGAATTATATGGGAAAAAAGAAACTGGTAAAATAGATGGAATTACTGAACTTCAGTTAAGTGTTTCTGTGACACAAAATATTTTTAAAATAGCTCCTTTAAAGAAAAAAAAATATCTACTATGAATACCATCAAGAAGTTGAAATGAACTCAGGGCGTGGTGGACACTCTTGTAATCCCCGCCCTTGGGAGGCAGAGACAGGAGGATGGCGCAGGTTCGAAGCCAGCCGCACTGGCTTAAGAGACCCTGTTTCCAAATAAAAGTATAAAATAGGTCTGGGAGTGTAGCCCAGAGGGAGAAGGCCCCTAGGTCCCATCCCCATTAACACCAAAAAACCCCACAAAGTTGCAGTTTGTGCCTTTTTATTTTTATTCTTTTGGAATTGAGGATGGAACTCAGGGGCACTCTACCTCCGAGTTACACTCCCAGCCCTATTTTTTATTCTTTCTTTTGAAACAGGGTCTCACTAAGTTGGAAGGGCTCTCGCTAAATAGCTGAGGCTGGCCATGAACCTGGGATCCTTCTGTTTCAGTCTCCCAAGTACTGGGATTATAAGTGTGTGCCACCACACTGGACTTCAAGTTTTTATTTTGATTAAATTTCCTCTATTGTGCTATAGGTTCCACTTGTCTTGGGGGTCTTCTTCAGGAATGCCATTTCTTTTTTTTTTTTTTTTTTTGGTGGTACTGGGGTTCCTGGAAGCCCTTCTAACTCCGGGCTACACTCCCAGACCTATTTTATATTTTTATTTAGAAACAGGGTCTCCTAAGCCAGCGCGCGTGGCTGGCTTCGAACCTGTGCGATCCTCCTGTCTCCACCTCCCAAGCGCGGGAATTACAAGCGTGTGCCACCACGGCCGGCAGGAATGCCATTTCTGATATATTGGGTATTCATTGCTAATTTTTCTTATCTATCAACTTTTTATAATTTTTAATTTTGTTGTTATTTTGCATATTATTCCATGTGGTTTTCACTCTGTTTTCTGTTGAATCTAAAGTGGCTTCCCAAGCCAGCTGTGGTGGCACACATCAGTAATCTCAGTACTTGGGAGGCTGAAACAGGAGGAATGCAGATTTGTGGCTAGCCTCAAATACTTAGTGAGGCACTCCACAACTTAGTGAGACCCTGTTTCAAAATAAAAATAAAAAATAGGGCTAGAGGCGTAGCTCAGAGGCAGAATGCCCCTGGGTTCAATCCCCAGTACTGAATAATGAAAAAAAAAATAATAATAATAATAATAACAACAACAACAACAACAATAACAATAATAAAATAAAGTGGCTTTCTCTCTTGAGTTCTGCCATTCAATTTTTCCCCTTCTGTGGTTCTAGAATCCTTTATTCATACTCCTGGACCTCTTCTTTGAATGCTCTAGTTTTTAAATTCATGGAGAAATAGCTTTGTAGTTTCTCTAATGCAATGAAGAAGTATTTTTTTAAACAGCACAGCAAAAGGTAGAGGAAGGACCTTGAGGCAGCTGGCAGCTTTACTTTGGTGCATTTCCAAATCTGTTCCTTTGCTTGAGAGAACATCTCTGACATTCTCAAGTATTTGCACTGGGAGGTTACCGAGGCCCCACAAAGTCCCGGGCACCCTTGGTTCTGTACTAATAATGGCCTCTCCACTCCCGTCACTCTTGTATCTCTAGGAGACCGTGTGGCTTGCAGGTCAGGCCAAAGACCACAGAAATAAATAGCTGTCACTCTGCTTTCTCCTTGATTTCGACCTCATCACATGGATTCTTGACAGGCACACTATCTGTTTCTCCTGTGGAGTCCCTGGAGCTTCCGAATTCAAATCTAAATTTTGGTCGTTTGAATACCATGTCCCAGATTTTTGCCTCAGCCACAGAACATCCCTATTAAAAACAATATTCTTCTTTAAATCATTTTCCAGTTTTTATTTTTATTTTTTTAATATTTATTTATTTATTTATTTGTCTGGAGATGGAACCCAGGGACATTCGACCTCAGAGCTACACCCCCTGCCCTATTTTTTATTCTTTATTTTGAAACCGGGTCTCACTGAGTTGCAGAGGGCCTCACTAAGTAGCTGAGGCTGTCCGCGAACCGCGATCCTCCCATCTCAGCCTCCCGAATGCTGGGATGACAAGCGTGCGCCACCACACCCGGCTTCGGTTTTTATTTTTCAAAAGAGGTATAGTGCTCTCATAAGTAGGAAACCTGTATTGCTTGCCATAAATGGGAAGTGACTATTAAAATACATGCAAGAAATACAAGTCAATAGCCAGGCGTGGTGGCGCATGCTTGTAATCCCAGTACTTGGGAGACTGAGGCAGGAGGACCGCAGATTCGTGGCCAACCCCAGCTACTTAGTGAGGTCCCCCACAAGTTAGTGAGACCCTGTTTCAAAATAAAGAATAAAAGATAGGCCTGGGGTACTGTAGCTGAGAGGTAGAATGCTCTGGGTTCAATCCCCAGTATAAAAACAATAAAAATAAAAGTCAATAGAAAGGTCTAGCTAGATACACTCTCGATTGGAAAGGAAGTCTAAGTCTGAGGTCTATATTTTTCTTGCTAAGAAGAGAAATTAGTACAAATTGAAGAAAAGTAAAGGCCTATTGGTATCAGACAGTGTTTTTATTTCATTGCAACAAACTGAAGGACAGCAAAGCAAAAAGGAATTACTCTTTCAGTTATGTTACTTTATATAATGGGATGATTGTCGGCGCACTACCTAATTTTATGTTATCTTTCCCCAGGAATACAAATCCCCTCCTCCCCTTTGGGAAACCTCACTGCAAACCAAGGATCAATGAGTTGGTCCCTTAGGGTGGTGGCACTCTTATCTAAGGAAATATATTTCCTGCTCACGGCTACAGGAGGTGTGTGTCAGCTCTTAGCATTTTTTTTTTTTACCAAGTTTGCAGTATTTGGTATGCATATTTTATGGTTTGTGGTTTGAGGTGAGGTTCTGAGAGTTTCCTTGTCTTATTAAAAAGAGGGTTTTTAGCCGGGCGTGGTGGTGCACACTTGTAATCCCAGCATTGGGAGGCTGACACAGGAGGATCACGGTTCATGAACAGCCTCAGCTACTTAGCTTCTTAGTGAGGCCCTTTTCAACTCAGTGAGACCCTATTTCAAAAGAAAGAATAAAAAACGGGGCTGGAGCCAGGCATGATGGCACATGATTGTAATCCCAGCATTCGGGAGGCTGAGACTGGGGAGAGGATCGCGGTTCGCGGACAGCCTCAGCTACTTAGTGAGGCCCTTTGCAACTCAGTGAGACCCGGTTTCAAAATAAAGAATAAAAAATAGGGCAGGGGGTGTAGCTCGGAGGTAGAATGCCCCTGGGTTCCATCCCCTGACCCACACACAAAACAATAGGGCTGGGGGTGTAGCTCGGAGATAGAATGTCCCTGGGTTCCATTCCCAGTACTACAAAAAATTAAAAAAAAGAAGAGGGCTTTTGCTTTGCTTTGTTTTTGTTTTGCTGCTGGAAGGTTTCAAAGGAGGGTGAATAAGAGAGTAGAAAGTGTGTTTACACCCTCTAAGGCCTGCTGCTGCTCTGCTCTGGTTGGCCCAGGTTCACACAGAAGCGGCCCGGAGCTCCCACACCTGTGTCTTCTGATTCCGTCTAGGGTTCAGTATCTGCCGCCATCTTGGGTCGCAGGTACTTGCCAGGCATCAGAGGGAAAAGCTGCTGCCGGTTTCACCAGATTTCCTTCATATTCACGACTCAGGCATTTGGTGCATGCGCCTTCCCAGCATCCTGGCTTCAGAGCAGTGGCGGCAGGAAAACTGCAGCAGTGAACATGGCTTCCGGCCATGTGAGCTTGGGACTCTCCTTCCACCGTGTTGGTCTTTGTATCCTGCAAAGTGTTCCTCAAATTTACTGGATCATACTACACAGAAAGGTTCTGATGGGGTCAAAATAGTATCAAGATTGAGCCGGGCATGGTGGCGCACGCTTGTAATCCCCACGCTTGGGAGGCTGAGACAGGAGGATCACACAGGTTCGAAGCCAGCCTCGGCTACTTAGTGAGGCTCTCAGCAACTTAGTGAGACCCTGTTTCCAAATAAAATATAAACTAGGTCTGGGAGTATAGCCTGGAGGTAGAAAGCCCCTGGGTTCCACCCCCAGTCACACCCCCCCCCAAAAAAAATAGTATCAAGATAAGGATCATGTGGTTTGGGTCCTTTTGAAAGATGTTCTTTGTCATCTGAGTATACCTGGTAGTGTCTTGACAGGGCTGGTGAAAGGGGGATGGTGTGACGGGAAGGGCCTGTCGTTTCCCACTTCTCATAAATCCAAGGTGAGGTGCTTCCTGCTCACAGTGCCTGAATGCTGAGATTAATCATGGCGTAGCAGCTCTCAGCCATCCAGGCCCTCTCCTCCCCGGCTTCAGCTCTCAGCCATCCAGGCCCTCTCCTCCCCGGCTTCAGCTCTCAGCCATCCAGGCCCTCTCCTCCCCGGCTTCAGCTCCAACCTCCGCTAAGGGGGTGCGGTTTAGGATCAGCGAGACCTGAGAGCGGTGCCCAGTCACAGGCCCACAACACAAGGGGCTGAGCAGGACTTCTATTTGGTTGCAAGCTGGAGGAAGTCAGTTTCTCAAGGGGACAAACATTTTTTCAAGCTTTTTTTTCTTCTTCTTTATTACTCTTCTCAGCCTTAGCGGAAACCTGACATTGCCTTGGACAACTTCCCTTTTCCAGCTCTTTCATGGACAGCCCCTGGCCTTGATCTGTCCATCTCTCACTGTCTGGGAGCAGGGATGTTTTCCTCCATTCTGGACACTGCATCCAAACCACAGTCCCCACCTTCCTCTCCATCCACAACGTTTTTCTTCTTTCGATTCCCTGCCGTCCACTCACTGTCGGATCAGTTAAACAGCCATCCACCCATTTTATTTGGTATTTTCAGGTCCTGGTTATCAATTTTCTTCCTACCTTATCTAGTATAATTATTACTTCTGGAAGGTAGCTCTTTTTTCAAAACTCCAATTGACTCTTATTTGCCATTCTCTAATGGTTATACAATAAAGTTGTATATTGCATCTGGGTTGTACATTATATTCATTTGGGGAGCTTAAATAAATTCCAAAGTCTAAGCCCCAAACCAGGCAATTCTTTTTTTCTTCCTTTCTCTTTTCTCTTTCTTTCCTTTCTTTTCCCTTCTCCTGTTCATCTTCTCCTCCTCCTTCTTCTCACTTTTTCCCTCCCTCCTTCTCTCACACACTCTCTCTCTCTATCTCCTTTTTTTTTTTTTTTTTTGGTGGTACTGGGGTTCCTGGAAACCCTTCTACCTCCAGGCTACACTTCCAGACCTATTTTATATTCTTATTTGGAAACAGGGTCTCTTAAGCCAGAGAGGCTGGCTTCAAACCTGCGCGATCCTCCTGTCTCTGCCTACCAAGTGTGGGGATGACAAGCGTGCACCACCACGTCTGTCTCCCTCTTTCTTTTTTGTGTATCCCAGGTGGGGATTCCTTTGTGCAGCTAAGGTTGGGAACTCATCTACACTAGCTCCAGCTCTCTTCTTGCAGGCTAGCAGTTCACCCCTGGCTTCATTGCCCTCTAGCCCTACTTGGGCCCTGGGATCATTCATTTCAACCAGGTTGTGGGGAAACTGCTAATCTCCAACACCCAGGGGAAATGCAAATTTCTAGAGAAAGATACTTGCCAATCCTGACTCCGGCTTTTTACCTTTACTCGAGCCCTAAGAGCTAGTCAACAGTTACGGGAGCTGGCTCACTAGATTTATTTTATATTTATTTCTCCAGTGGCCATTCCAAATGGTTTCCAGTTCCCTCAAGTCCCTTCCCATCCTCCCTATCACTCAGCATAGCGCTTGTGTCTGTGAAAGAAACCCTCCCATATAGACACAAATCTCAGGGCGCACAGGGCTTTTTCACAGCCGTATTAAGCATATTACATTTCCCAACTTTTCTGCAACTTAAAAATTATTTGAGAAGAAAAATTAAAAGAGAAGAATCAAAGAACAGGAAACTCCCTGGGTCCCTTCAGCTAATACCTTCTTTACTTTTCTTTAGGGGCAAACTCCTTAGAAAAAAGGAGTCCACATATACCCATGTCGACTTTCTCACCTCTCATTTGCTCAATGCAAATCACTTTGGCTATAGCTGCCAATAAAGTTGCTGGATCTTTTCAGACCTCATCTTACATGACCTTTCAGGGTTTTGGACACAGTTGACTACTCCTGACTTCTTGCAACACTTTGGCTTCTGAGACCTAAAACTCCTTGCTTTCCTCCTCCCCCTCTGCCTCCATCTTTTCGTTCTAGCTTCCCAGTGTTGAAACTTCTCAGACTTCAGTCCTGGACTCCTCTTCTCTTTCTCCTTGACCGGTTCTCATCAGGCAATTGCCTTTGTACCTCTGCCCCCCAGTGTCACCTCTATGTCAGTGATTCTGAAACTTCTACCTCTATCCTAGAACTTTCTCCAGAGACTCATACCTCTACCTGTTTAATACTGGCATGGGATGTCTTCAAATTACACTCTTGATCTTACCTCTGCTTGCTCTCTCTTTAATCTGCCCTTCTTATGAAATCATTCTACCATCCTCTTCCATGCCCCCAGTGGCTTCATCATCCTCCAAATTCAATCCTCCATGAAGTCCAAAGTGTATACCTAGAAATGTCATTCCAGTTCTGTATGTCTCTGCTGCAGCCTTCCCATCTTCTGCCCTGACAACAACTGTGGCCACCTAAATGGTCTCCTTGTACCCCCCTTACTCCACCAGGCCCTTCTCCAAACATTAACCACAATGACCTTTTGAAAATATGACCACAATCATGTCACTCCCCTGTTTAAATTCCTTCCATCTTTTCCTAGTTTACACGGGATAAACTCCACACCTATTAATAAGGCCAAGCACCCACGTTGTGGCTGGGCCTCCGCCTACCCGTCTTACCACATCCTCTGCTTACTGTATCAATGTGCCATTGGTTTTCGCTCAACTTCTCAAATGCAACAGGCTCTCTGCCTGTCTTAGGACATCTTCCTCACTGCCCCTTGCCCCCAACAATTCACCTATGAAATTGGTAGTGTAGGCCAAATTATGCGTTGGTAGCAAACCATTCCAACATCTCAGAAGCTTATACCTAAAAAGACTTAGTTATTGCTTACATCACACAGTTTGGTGTAGGTCAGGTGGTTCTTCAAGGAGAAATTCAGGAGTTTGGGCTTTTTCTAAATCCTGCTGCCCTCCAATTCAAAATGTGGCCTTTGTGGTTGCTGTGGAAAGAGAAGAGAGTGTGAGGGACAATACACTGAGTTTTCTGGCCAGACTTGAACATGACATACATCATGTCTTCTTATATTCCGTTGGTCAGACTGTGGTCATATGATCCTAAGCTAACTGCAGTGGTGGTGGGGAGAGGTTTCTTGTCTGTCCAGGAAGAGGAAATGAGATTGGTGAGCATCAGGCGAGTTTCTGCCACATCCTGGTTAATCCTACATCTCTCTCAGTTTAAATAATACTTGCGGCTGGGCACAACGGTGCATGCCTGTGATACCAGTACTTGGGAGGCTGAAACGGGAGGATGGTAGGTTTGATGCTAGCTTCGGCAATTTAGTGAGATCCCGTTTCAAGATAAAAAAAATATAAAATCAGGCTAGGGGGTGAATCGAAGAAGTAGAATACACTTGGGTTCAATCCCTAGTACCACAAAACCAAATAACCAATCAACAAAGTAACATGCCTGGAAAGTCTTCCAGTAACTCCAATCTAAATTAGCCATTTCTGATATATTCTTCTTTTTTTGTGTGTGGCATTGGGGATGGAACCCAGGAGCATTCTACCTCTGAGATATACCCCCAGACCTATTTTATTTTTATTTTGAAACAAGGTCTCACTAGGTTGATGAGAGTCTATTTGCCTAGGCTGTCTTCAGACCTGCCATTCTCCTGTCTCAGCCTTCCAAGCACTGGGATTAAAAGCGTGCGCCACCACCCCAACCTTTCCTATATATTTTATTGTACTGCCCTATAAATTTCCTTCACGGCATGATCACAATGGAAAGTTTATATTTCCTTATGTGATTATTTAATATTCGTTTCTGTTCCTTGTCCACGGGCTCGGTAAGAGCAAGGATTGCATCTGTTTTGCTCCTACTTTTTCCCTAACACCTAGTACAGTAGTTGGTGTATAATTGGTGTAAAAGTTGTTGGGTGAACAAATGAACAATTATGTATAGTCTTCGCCTGGCTCCTAATAGTACAAGTAAGTAGGCAGTCATGGAGCATGTAGTGTGATAAATATTCTAAGATGGTAAATCCAGGGAACCTGGCTCCCAAGATTCCTCTGCTTTCTTTCATCTAATACAGGAATCTCCAGAGTACGGCTGGTTGGCCTAGTCACTGCCTGTTTTTAATGGCCCAGGACCTGAGAATGGTTTTTATATTTTTAAGTGTTTAAAAGAGAATCAAATAAGAATAGTATATTGTAAAAATCTGAAAATTATATGAGATTTAAATTTCAGTGGCTATTAAAAAAAAGTCTTAATAGAGCTGGGCATGGTGGTGCAGGCTTCTAATCCCAGCACTTGGGAGGCTGAAACAGGAGAACTGCGGTTTGTAGACAGCCTCAGCTACTCAGTGGGGTCCTTTGCAACTCAGTGAGACCCTGTTTCAAAATAAAGAATAAAAAATAGGGCTGAGGGTGTAGCTTGAAGGTAGAATGCCCCTGGGTTCCATTCCCAGCACCGCCAAAAAAACCCAAAAAAGTCTTAATAGAATACAACCAGATCTGTAGTTTATTTATTGCCTATCGATGCTTTCCAGAATTGTTGGCAGAACCAAGTAGTTATAAATGAGAACATATGGCCCACAAAGTCTAAGATATTTGCTATCTGGCCTTTAACAGAAAGAAAGTCTGCTGATGCCTGACCTAGTTCATACTTAGTTTGAAAGATCATTTTCACATGAATTATGTTTCTGATTTTCATGTCTGCCACTAGAAATTCTGCCTCCAGTATTTTTATCGTCATCACAGTATTCTTCCCCTGTCCTCTCTCTTTTCATCCTTCTCACTATAACCCAAGAGAACTTCCATATTGTAACTATTTGAGGCTTCCCATTGTGCACTACATAAAAGCCATAGTTTAATATAGTACTACTCAAGGTTCTCCATTATCTTACTCCGCCTTTCTTTTCCTGCTGTTTCTCTAAGAACATACTTCCATCTGGCCTTGTCGCTTTACCCACCCTCACCTTCTCCAATCAAGGCTGATGTCTACAGTTACCATGTCTGCCTGAAATGTCTGCGGCTGGTATTTATGTTACCCATCTTGTAAAAATAATTTTTTTTAAATCTATTTACTTACCTTGTGGTACTGAAGATTGAACCCAGGGCCATTATATCTCTGAACTATACCACTAGCCCTATTTTACTTTTTATTTTGAAACAGAGTCTCACTAAATTGCTGAGGCTGTCTGTGAATCTGCCATCCTGTCTCAGCCTCCCTCAGACTGGGATTACAGGTGTGTGCCAACTGGGCCCAGCGACTCCTAGCTTTTATATTTATTTATTTATTTATTTATTTATTTATTTATTTTCAAACAGGATTTTGCAAAATTACCAAGGTTGGGCTCAAACCTGCAATCTTCCAGTCTCAGCTTCCCAAGTACTTGGATTTACAGGCGCGTGCCATCATGCTCGGCTTCATCTTGTAAGTTGGTGATCCCGCAAACCAACTTGGCCTAAAAGCCATTCTCAGCTCCTCCCCTGAGAATAATTATTGCCATCTGTGCGACTCTGTAACGCTTTGCACTGTACTATTTTCTTCCGAATTCTGCTTTATAGTTTTCTGTGTACATACACAGATTCTCGGTTTCTCACATTCTATCGAAAGCTGCTTAGGGGCAAGAACTGAATTCCGTTTTATTTATCTCTATGCCCTTTTGGAGAACACTTAAAAGATTCCAGTAAAAACGAAAAAAAAAAAACTGCAAAGTTCCTCATCGGGAATTTATTTTTGTAACGTGTAAGCACTATCTGTACTTAAGAACAGAGTGCTCTTGTTTCGGGACCACTACAGCGAGAAACACCTTTTTAGGGGACGCCGTCTTCCAAGCAGTCACCCACCTGTGGACTGCTGCTCCGGACCCTCGGATTTGTCTGCAAACACGTGGGTGACAAGCGCTTCTCTCCAAGCCCCTCCTCTGTCCACGGTGATTGGCGGACGAGACGTTTCAATCAGCCCTCCCCGCCTCCTTCAGCAGTAGCCAATCACAGGCCCCAAGCGCCTCCTGACTACTAGACACTGTTTACTAACAGATGAAGCTGGGGAATAAGGGGTGTGACCGTTCCGAGGTCAGAAAAGGAAAGGTCTTGACTGCGCGTGCGCACCACAAGAAAGGGGCGGGACAGAATCGTGAGGCCCACCAATCGGAGGGGCCTCATTTCTCCCTCTCCGGCCTCCCCTCCAAGCAACAATAATTCTAGGAGCGGGGCGGGGCGTCCCGTGAAACGTCAGAGAAGATTGCCCAATAGGGACCGGGATTGACAGACGCGCGCGCCCTGCGCCCAATAAGCGCCGGCGACTCGAATGGCTCCTCTACCTTGCTGACTGTAGGCGGAGCGGACGGGAGGAGGCGGCGGCGGAGCAGGGGGCGGCTTGGTTGCGCGGTACTAGCGGTGCCCGCCGAAGGGGGAGGAGGCAGAGGAGCGAGCCTTGCGGCCAGAGCGGGAAAGAGACTCGGCTCCGCGCCCGAGTTGTGGAGCCGCCGCGCCCGGCTCCTGGGGCTGCAGCAGGGGCTGCGAGGGGACGGGCGTCCGCTGTCTCCCCGGTTCCTCGCGGAGCGACCCGCGGGATCGGAAAGAGGGAGAAGATGGAGGAGGAGGGCGGCAGCGGCGGCGGCGCCGCGGGCTCCGGCGGGGACGGCGGCCACGGCGTCGATCGGCTCCTCACCGTCAAGCACGAGCTGCGCACCGGTGAGCGACCCGCCCTCTGCCGGCCGGGCCGGGCGCGGGGGCGCGCGGGCCGGGGGCGCGGGCTGGACCGCCGCACCGAGGGGCGGGCCCGGGGCGGGGCCTCGCGGGCGGGCGGCGGCCGGGGGTCCCGGGATGGGGGCGCGCCCCGGCGGCGGCCCAAAGTTCCTCCGCCCGGCGGGCAGCGGGGCCCTGGACCAGCCGATCGCTGCCCGGGGCGCCGGTCTCCGAGGATGCCTGGGCGCCCCAGGTCTAGCACAGGTGACAGGTCTGTCACTGCATCCTGTCTAGGGCGAAAGGTGGGGTGAGCAGCGCTTGGTTTTGGGGTGCAGCTCATTTCTTCACCCTCTGCTCCCCTGGAGGTGGTCTCTGGGGGCTGGGTTTGGGACCTGTCCCCGAAGGGACGATGGTCCTAGGAAAGCTAAATGGGGAGGAGGTTGACCCCGGGCTTTTTATCAAGTCTAGACTCTGGTGAGATAAAGAGGTTTCGCGGGCTCCTGGGATTGAGTGCTTTTATTTGCAGTTATCGTGAAATACTATACTTGGTCTTGAATTTCTTTCAGAGTTCTCTTGAGATGCAGGCTCTAGAAATTTAAAGCTCTAGGTGAAAGGGACTGTCTAGTTTGCGTTCTCATGTTTGGGATCACCAGAGTTGTTCTAAGCTTTATACTTTTTTTTAAATTACTTTTTCTTTGTGTAAGTCCAGGTGGTTAATTTTGGAATATGCTTATCTGAATCAGTCAGTACAGTTCGGGTTTGCATTTGTGGAGCTCACTGTCTACTAGAGATAGTTTTTTCATTTCTGAGCAAGTAATAATTTTAATGAGTCATGCGTTATTGTTAAATATTATTGTGAGTGTTTAAAATTCTTGATTTCACTTCTTTGGCATATTGAAATATTCTTATGTATCCTGTAGACACAAAACTTACATGATCGATTTCAGGTGTATGCCTCGTACACCTCATTTCTGTTTGGAGCAGATGATAAAGTTAGCAACAGTTGTTTTAGTTTTTGTTATTTTTTTGTTATTTTTATTTTTATTTTTTTGGTGGTACTGGGGTTCCTGGAAGCCCTTCTACCTCCGGGCTACACTCCCAGACCCATTTTTACATTTTTATTTGGAAACAGGGTCTCCTAAGCCAGCGCGCCCGGCTGGCTTCGAACCTGCGCGATCCTCCTGTCTCCGCCTCCCAAGCGCGGGGATTACAAGCGTGCGCCACCACGCCCGGCTAGTTTTTGTTATTTCTAATGAGATTGCTAATCAGCATTCCATTGTGTGTCATTGTAGTCAACATAAGAGAGATGTCAAATTCATGGCCACTTCATTTGACATTTTTAAATACTGTGTTTTCTGTCATTGTGATCTTACATATCTTGAGCCAGTTACTCCATAATTTTGAATTCCCAACATAATCTTTGTCGGTTCAGTTTTCTCTCTCAGTTTAATAGACAGCTGATGTTCTCAAAGGGCTTCCATATCATTTAGTCAGTATAAATTTATTCCGTATATAAATCTGATTTGCACCAGGCCGTGTCAGGTGGTTTCTAGTGTGAAGATTTTGAATTTTTCTTATCTTACATAATGATAATTTATGTGTGTAGAATCATGCAGCACAGCAAGGCCTTCTAGAAGTCTTGTGCTCCTCCGCCATTGATCATGATGCACCAGCAACTTTTTGCTCTGTGACCGAGGAGCCACTTGTTATTAGTAGTCAACCAACTGCTCAGTTTCTGGCCTTTGCAAACAATGCTAGTTTTGTAGAAAACAATGAGTACTGCTCTGTTTCCCCTTCTCTACTAACTGTGTGAATCATCAGTGTCAAGTTTGCATTTTAGAAATTTTTCTGATGGGTGATGAGGAATTGTACAGAATTCATTAGTACTGTTAACTGTCAAAGGAAATGAACAGCCATTTTGATTTATTGCTGAACACTGGAACAACTCACTGAATGTAGTGGTCCAAAACCCTGCTCAAATATAACCTAAAAAGCTCCCACACCTTCAGCCAACTGTGCTGTCCTCAGCACATGATACTATAAAAGGCCTCAAAGGAATTTGATCTCATGTGGTCCCTTCTCAAATGTGGTCAAGCATGTCGTCATATTGGTGCTGGGTGAATTACCCATTTGTGCATAGCACTGTATTGTGTGCCTTAGGATGAAAAAAAGAGCAGTAGAAGTCAGCATAAACACATGGAAATTGTCCCAGTTGTGTAGACCGAATTGCATGGCACACTTGGACATGGAATTTGAAGACATGTAATAAACCTCAGCCTTGCCACATACTAGGTGTGTAGACTTGAGCAAATCCCTCTTTCAGACTCACCCCTTTCTTCTACAAGATGTGAGAATTGGATGAGACACTGTTGGAAAAAATGCTAAGCAGGTGTCTTGGCATGTAGTAGGCACTCAGAAAATGTTAGTTGGGTGCAAATCTAAAAATCACTCAGTATAGTGTGTGAATTAACCCAGTGTATATTGGAAAGCAAATATCTCATTTGGTGGTTAACATATGTCAGATTGCTTGGCTATTATATTTTTTTGTATGTGTCCTGCCTTCTTGAGTATAAATTCCCTGTAATTCCTGCTGCTACTGAACAGCCTTTGTATAGCTCTTCAGTAACATTTTACATACCGTACTATAATAATTCCTTTGCTATCTGTGTTAAGACTGGAAAGTCCATTGAGGGTAGACACCGTGTCCTTTTGTCTATTTGTAGTCCCTGGTGTATGGTGGTTTACTCAGATAGTTACTGAATGAATTCATCGAACGGATATAAATACAGGATCAAATCTAATAGGTTATTGTATTCCCAGTGTCTTGCAGATGTTAGGTGTTCGATAAACTGATGACTGTGACAATACAAGCTGAAGAAGTCAGACTCTTAGTAGGACCAGGTTAAATATAAATTTCTTGAGCACTTTCTGTCCTCTGGCCTAGATTTTATTGATGCCAGAAATGACTGACTGAATGTTCTTTCCTCTGGCAGGAGGGCAAGAGGACATAGAAACCAATAATTGGGTATATATTACAGTAAATATAATAGTAGAGGGGTGTACACAGTATAAAGGTAGCAAAAGAGATTAGGGTGTTTATCTTTTAAACAATCTAATTGTTGAATAGCAATGAAAAGGGGAGGTATTATTGGAAGGATATTGGGTTACCTTATTTATTTAATACATATTTTATTACCTCTTATTTATTGATTTTTTGGGTGCTGTTTTAGAGGCGGGAGCTACAGAATATACACTGTCTCTCTACTGGGACGAGAGGGTAGCATCAGGAATCACTAGAAACAGATACTTAAATTGTACTTTCTTGTCTTGAAGCTCTACTTCTGTTTCTGTGTGATTGCTTTACTCTTCTCCACTGCGATCCAACTTTCCCCATATGGGAAAGATGCTGCTGGTAACAGCGCCCAAGTTTTACAAGTCACATCTGCAGGTACTAGAAAGACGCTGCCCCTTTCTCAGTTATAAAAGTCTCAAAGCGGGACATCATTGTCTTGGCTTTGGTCAGATGTCCATCTTTGTTTCATTCAACTAAAGCCAGGGGATGGGATAGTGTTTTGCTTACATGATAACAAGTATAGTAAATATATGGGTGGGAGTAAACCAAACTCTTTGCAGAGGAAGAGTTGCTGGGAAGATATTTTCTTAGATTCTGGTCATTAGAAGAGAGAACCGGATGATAAGGAGAGGATTAAGGAAAGTTACCTATTATGGTGTAACAAATTATTCTAAACCCGAATGGCTTAAAGCAGCATGATTTCCATGGTTCAGAATATGAAAGTTGCTTTGAAAGGTGGTGGTCAAGATGTTGGCCAGGACTGCAGTTACCCGAAGACTTGTCTGAGGCTGGTTGTCCCCCTTGCAAGATGGCTTGCTCACCATTGTCTGCGTTGAGTGTCCTCGTGGCATGGCGGCTGGTTTCAACCCCTTTATCGTTAAACACTTATTGAAATATGATCTATGTACCACACACCGTCTTGCTTTAAGCGTACAAGTCAACAAATTTTAGTATAGTTGCAAAGATGTACAATTATCAGTACAAAGTAATTTTAGAACATTTCCGTCACTCTTAAAAAGCCCTTCATACCCATTTATGGTCATAGCGATGTAGTCAGCTACTACATTCTCACTACAGCCCTAGCCCTCGGCAACGACTAATCTATTTTCTATTTCTATTTATTTGCTTATTATGGAATCTTATTATAAATGGAATTATATGTGCTATTTTGTGGCGGGCTTCTTTTGCTAAACATTGTATTTTCAAGATTCATCCACATTCTCACATGTATCAACACTTCATTTTTTGTTGCCAGCAAATTGTATCAGACATACTGCATTTTTTATTCTGTGCCTCAGTGGATTGGCATTTGGGTGGTTTTACCTTTTGGCTATGTGAATAATGCTGCTTTGTGCATTTGTGAAAACGTTTTTGTGTGAGTCTATATCTTTATTTCCCGTGGATATTTACCAACAGTAAAACTGCCAGGTCATATGGAGTCTGTGTTTAACTCTGTAAAAAAAGGACAAACAGTTTTTCAAAGTGACTGTACCACTTCATGGTCCCACTAGCAGTGTATGAAGGCTTCGGTTTCTCATAGCTTAGCCGATTCTTGTTATTGTGTCTCTTCTAGCTTTTAGCCATCTTGGGAGGGGTGAAGCAGTATACCATTGTGGTTTTGATTCGCATTTCCCCAGTGATGTTGAACATCTTTTTATGCACTTACTGGTTGTTTATATATCTCTGAAGAAATGTTTACTCCACTCCTTTGCTCATTTTATCATTGGCTAACATCTTTTTGGTTATTGAGAGTTTTCATTATAGCTACAAGTCATTTATTAAATATATGTTTGTAAGTATTTTCTCCCATAAAGTGGGTTGTTTTTTCAATTTTTGATGGTGCCCTGAGAAGCACAAATGTCCTAATATTTATGAAACACATTTATCAGAGTTTTTCCTCAATTTTTTCTTGTTCTGTGTTTAAGAAAACATTGACCAATAGATGGTTACAAGAATTATGCCTTTGTTTTCTTCTAAGAGCATACCATTTTTAGCTATTACAATTAGATCTTTGATGCATTTTGAGTTAATGGCTATCTATGATGTGAGGTAAGGATTGAGATTCATTTTTTTGCATGTGAATATCCAGTTATCTATTTGTTGAAAAGACCGTTCTTTCTCCTGTTTAATTGTCTCAGCACCCAAGTTGAAAATCAATTAACCCTAGATGTGTATGTGTGTGTGTGTGTGTGTGTGTATGTATGTGTGTGTGTATGTATGTGTGTGTGTATATATATATATATATATATATATATATATATAATTTTATACTTTCAATTTCATTCCATTGATCTCTGTCTCTCCTAAGCTAGTACAACACTACATCTTACAATGTAAGTTTTAAAATTGGAAAGTATAAGGCTGGGCATGGTGGCACATGCTTGTAATCCCAGTACTTGGGAGGCTGAGGCAAGGGGATCACAGATTCTTGGCCAACCTTAGCTACTTAGTGAGGCCCTCTGCAACTTAGTAAGACTGTTTCAAAAATGAAGAATACCCATTAAGATGTATGACTACAATGCACCAATAAAAATATTTTAAAAAATAAAGTGTAGCGTGAAGGTAGAATGCCTCTGTTCAATCCCCAGTACTGCAAAAAGAAGAAAAAAAATATTTGGAAAGTATAAATCTTCCAACTTGGTTGTTGTTCGTTTTTTCTTCTCCTTCTTGTGGTACCAGGGCTTCATACTTGCTAGGCAAGCTACTCAACCACTGAGCTTTATCTTCAGACTCCCCTCAACCCACCTGAGGTTTTGTTTTGAGACAGTCTTTCTAAATTGCCCAGACTGGCTTTGAACTTGTGATCCTCCTGCTTTAGCCTCCCAAATAGCTGGCATTACAAGCATGCACCACCACACCTGGAAAACTCAGTTCTTCTCTTTCAAGATTGTCTAAATTATTCTGGGTCTCTTTCTTTTTAATATGAATTTAGGATCAGCTTGTCAGTTTCTGCAAAGAAGCCAGCTGGGTGGGGTTCTGACAGGAATTTCACTGAATTCATAGATCAATTTCGGGAGTGTTGCCATCTCAGCACTGTTAAGTCTTCTGATCCATGAACATACATATTTTTCCATGTCTTTATTTAGTTTTTCTTTCATTTCTTTATTTCACTTTTGGGTTGTTGATTGCAGATGTCTAGAGACCTTTGTGTCCTGAAACCTTGTTGCTAGTTTACTAGTGCTAATAGATTTTTAGATTTTTAGTGGATGCCTTAGGATTTTTTATTTACAATATCATGTCATCTGTGAATAGAAGTAGTGAAATCCCAGCCCTTGGAAGGCTGAGACAGGAGGATTGCAGGTTCAAGGCCAGTCTCAGCTACTTAGTGAGGTCCTCTTCAACTCAGTGAGACCCTGTTTCCGAAAATACAAAAAGACTGAAAAATAGGGCTGGGAATGTTGCTCGGAGGTAGAATGCCCCTGGGTTTCATCCCCAGTACGGGGGGGGGGGGGGGGGGGGGAAGGGAGGGGAGGGGAGGGGAGGGGAGGGGAGGGGAAGGGAGTGTTAAAAATATGGCTGGGGTTGTAGCTTGGTGATAGAATGCCCCTGGATTCAATCCCCAGTACTGCCCCCCCAAAAAAAAGAAAGACATCCTTTTCTTTTTCCTGGTCGGGGGTGTATTCTTTCATCAAGTATGAGGGTAGTTTCATAGATGCCTTTTATCATGAGAAAGTTTCTTTTTATTTCTATTTCAGATGTTTTTAATCATGAAAGGGTGTTAGACTTTCTATTGAAATGATTGTGTGGGTTTTTTGGTGTGTGTGTTCAATGTTGTGGTTTATTGCATTGTTTAATTTTTTATTGTTAAGCTAACCTTGCATTTGGGGATAAATCCTATGTGGTCATGGTATATAATCCTGTTTATATATTGCTGGATTCAGTCCACTAGCATTTTGTTGAGGAATTTTGTGTCTATATTTATAAGAGGTACTTGTCCACAGTTTTCATATTTATGTGGTAGTTGTCTAGTTTTCCAAAAATGTTGTTGACTGATTTTCGACACCAACTAAAGATCTTACCTGTTTGTTTACTGGGATCCATACTTATGGTCTCTTCTCAGGGGGTTGGCTAGAGTTCTGATTTAGTTCCTAACTTGCTGTGTGACCCGGAATAATCATTTAGCCTTTCTGAGCCTAAGTTTTCTTATCCATAAAGTAAAGGTGTTGGACTGAGAGATATCCAAACTTACCAGAATTAAGCTGGTATTCTGTGGAATTTCCATGGCATAGATTAAAGTCAAGAGTAGTGATTTACTTTTTTTTTCTTTTCTTTTTGCCGGTCTGGGGTGGAACACAGGGGCATTCTACCTCTGAGCTACAGCCCCTGCCCTATTTTTTATTCTTTATTTTGAAACCGGGTCTCACTGAGTTGCAGAGGGCCTCACTAAGTAGCTGAGGCTGTCCGGGAACCTCGATCCTCTGGTCTCAGCCTCCCGAATGCTGGGATTACAAGCGTGCGCCACCACGTCCAGCTGTGATTTACTTTTAAAGATCATTATATTTTACAAAAGCTTTCTGGAGAATCTCACCAAAACACAATAGTGCTTTTTAAATAATTTATAATAATTTATAAATTAATAATGATTTAAAGATTTATAATGATTTAATTTGTAGGTAAGTCTTTAGGAATATAACCATTACCTGTAGTAAGATACATCCAAATGAGTGTGTGTGTGTGTGTGTGTGTGTGTGTGTGTGTGTGTGTGTGTGTTGTATTGGAGATTGAACCCAGGGAGCTTCTACCACTGAGCTACACTCCCACCCCTTTTTATTTTATTTTTTTATGTTTTTTTTATTTTTTGGTGGTACTGGGGTTCCTGGAAGCCCTTCTACCTCCGGGCTACACTCCCAGACCTATTTTTACATTTTTATTTGGAAACAGGGTCTCCTAAGCCAGCGCGCGGCTGGCTTCGAACCTGCACGATCCTCCTGTCTCTGCCTCCCAAGCGCGGGGATTACAAGCCTGCGCCACCACGCCCGGCCCCTTTTTATATTTTAAATGAAATCTTGCTCAGTTTCTGAGGCTGGCCTTGTAACTTGCCATTTTCCTATCTCAGCCTTCTAAGTATTGGGATTACAGGCATGTGCCACTCTGACTGGCTCCACCGATGATCTTAATCATCTCTGGCTACAGTGCAGCTCTCTCTATTATTAAACATGTCTAAATATATTTTTGTGTATGTATATGTATTTTTATAATATTCCTTTTTCATTTTTCTTCACTTTGTAAAGAGTAGACAGAATTTATGCTTTATCTTTAGTTTTATAGGACACATTGGAAAAGTTAAGAACATAAATAGGTCACTGACAGTGCCCTAACCTGATTTCCTAGAGCTTAAAAGAAAATTTCTTTTTACTCTTCTATCATGAATTTCAGAGATCGAGAAAAATTATTTCAGCAAAAGAGAGTGGCATATCAGCCTTTATGTCAAAGGGGAGTGAAGCATATTTTGTGTTTGTGGTCTGTAGGGGAAAGCCTCAGGTGTACCAGACTCAACGTTCGCCTCCGCTATAGAACAAGGGAGCATCTTGAGGCCTGAGCTTGCTGGGGACAGAAGTGGCTTGATGGGTAGGATCCAGTTCTTCCCTAGAGCCAGAAGCTGATGCTTGGCGAAGGCTGCTCCAGGAAAGCCTAACTCCGAACAGCACGTGTTGGTTGAAGCTTCACAGTGAGGGACTCTGTTGAGAGATGTCAGTCCCCAGATGCAGTGGGAGGGAGTTGTCGCTGTTGCTGGCCGTTCAGCTCCCCCAAAATTTACCATGGACCTCAAAGGTGTGCTCACGCCTACATTTATCTTGTCAGGGAATATGAATAGGGTCTGTTTAAAATAGAACCTTGCCTTCCTTGTATTTGTTTCTAGCAGTGTCCCTCTCTTGGTTCAGGTTTAGTGATCCCTCCAAAAATCAAATGAGTTCTCTGGACTTAATAATGGCATCCCTAATATGAGCCGTCTCGCTGTTTTCTTTCTTTCTTTTTAAATATTCATTAGATATTCTCCCCTGAGACTTCAGGAACAATGGGGAGAGAAACTTTCTGATTTTTTAGCACAGAACTTAGCATTGCAGTTATTTTGTTTCACGCTCAAGTTTTTGTGTAGGTGGTTTTTTATATAATTTGACCAAAAATTGTGTAAATAATATTTTATATCAAATTACTTGGCATATAGAAAGTGAACTTGGTTCTTAAAAGGATTCTGTTGTTACCCCCATATTTGATAGCTTCTTTATTAAGTTTTCCATTTGTGGCTCTGTTATGTAGAATTTTCAAATACACTTAGAATTTAGGGAATTGCAGAGAGGTAAATGATAAAGTCTTTGTGGTAAGCTGAATAATGACACCTCTCCCTCTGCAAAAGATGTCCGCATCTTCATCTCTGGAACCCTGTGGATATGTTACATCTCATATGACAAAGGTCTCTTTGCAGATGTGATTAAATATTCCAAGATTGGAGAGATTATCCAGGTGAGCCCAGAGTAATCACACAGCTTCCAGGAGGCAGCAGGGCAGGAGTCAGAGAAGGTAATGGAAGGATGGAGGCAGAGGGAGAGAAAGAGGTGATGTCACAGGAGACAGACTGGAGAGGCGCCATGTGGAAGGGGGCCATGGCTGAGGAAAGCATCCTCTAGATGCTGGGCGCAGTGTCCGAAAGGAGCACAGCTGTGTCGTCACCTTGATTTTTTAGCTCCAGGAGACCCAGTTTCATATTTCTGATCTCCAGAACCGTCAGAAAACAAGTGTGTGTGGTTAATAAACTCTCAAGTTGATGTTAATCTTTTAAAGCAGCAATAGGAAACAAATACATTTTACTTAAGATTGGATGAGCCAAGAGAGAATCTTGCCCCAGGTATGGGTGACTAACAATGAAGGGTAGTCAGTTGCTTAAATAGCTATTTTTATAGAAAATGGCGCAAGTGCCTTTCCTGGTCGAAGTAGAATATTATCTTCTCTAAAGACTCCCCCAGGAGACATACCTTTTCATCCTAGCACCAAGCATGTCTGCGCTGCTTTTGACCAGCTGTTCTGCTCTTCATGAGAATGCTCAGAAGTGGATCTTTGAGCAGATCTCTTTTATCAAGGTGGTGGTCTGCAGGCCTCAAGTCAAACCCACACCTTGTAAAAGTGTGCCTGGGCGTGTGTCTGGAGTCTCCTGCTGCTGTTTGTGTTTCTATTCTTATTTTTCTTTCTTCTTTTCTTATGCTTACTTAACCCTAGTAACTTGCCTTAAATCTTTTTTAGACCAAGGCAAGGATTTAATAAATATGTAATTAAGTAAGTACTTTTTTTTTTTTTTTTGGTGGTACTGGGGTTCCTGGAAGCCCTTCTACCTCCGGGCTACACTCCCAGACCTATTTTATATTTTTGAAACAGGGTCTCCTAAGCCAGCGTGCGCGGCTGGCTTCGAACCTGCGCGATCCTCCTGTCTGCCTCCAAAGCGCGGGGATTACAAGCGTGTGACGCCATGCCCGGCAAAAGTGATTTAAAATATGTAACAAGGATAATGTTGCACTTTTTATCTGAATGTGGTGGGATATTGGGCAGGCACGAATGGTAATTTTACAATATAGTTGCACAAACCCACTCCAGTGATTTTATGCTTGCTTTTCCTTTATGTTATTTGTTTGTAAAGAAACATCAAACCCGGTGTGGTGGCGCACGCTTGTAAATCCCAGCATTTGGGAGGATTGTGGTTCGCCGACAGCCTCAGCTATTTAGCGAGACCCATCATAACTCATTGAGACCTTGTTTCACAAATAAAAGGACTAAAAAATAGGGCTGGGGGTGTACTTCAGAGGTACAGTGCCCCTGGGTTCCGTGCCCAATACCACGCACACAAAAAGGAAACATCACAATTAGGGTTAGAATGGAACAAATTTAATGAGGCCACACACAAATGAAACCTGTAACTTTGACCTAATTTTTCCATGTATAAGTTACATAACAGTTTTATTCATCTTTCAAGGGTTATTGAATTCCTGCTGTGTGTCTCTTACTGTCCTAGATAATGGGTTTTAGTAGGGGACAAATGAGACATGGCTCCTACCATCATTGAACAATGAGGGGGAGAGGAGAGAGAGGGAGAAAGGGAGAGGGAGAGGGAAGAGAGAAGAGAGAAGAGAGATAGAGATAGAGATAGAGATAGAGATAGAGAGAGAGAGAGAGAGAGAGAGGGAGGGAGGGGATGCATGATCACATGAGTAACTTTGTGGTTGCAGTTGTGGTCAGTTGAGTATGTGCAGGGTTCTCCTGTGTGAGGGATGAGTGAAGGCTTCTGCATAGCAGTGTTCAGGCAGAAGCCTGGCTGTCGTGGCAGAGGGCGAGCAAACAAAGCATTTCTGTCCAAGGCACGACAGAGGTCTCAAAGTGAGAAGCAGCTTGGCACATTGGGCTTGCTAGAGAAAAGACCTCTGGCTGGACGTGGTGGCACACCCTTGTAATCCCAGTGCTTAAGAGGCTGAGACAGGAGGATTGCAGGTTCACGGCAGCCTCAGCTATTTAGTGAGGCCCTCCACAACTTAGTGTGACATTATTTCAAAATAAAAATAAAAAAACAATTGGGCTGGGGTTGTAGCTCAGAGGTAGAATGCCCCTGTGTTCAATCCCTAGCACCACAAAGAAAGAAAGAAAAAAAAAAGGCCCTGGCTTGAACATCATATTCAAGCAGCCCCACAGGAAATGCGGCTGGAAAGTAGCTAGGGCCATTTCATGCAGGGTCTTATAGGTTATGATAAAGTGTTCCAGTTGGGAATTATGAGATCAGTTTTGAACTATAAAAAATAAACTCTTATGTTATGAGGGGTATGTGTGAAGGGAGACCGGCTAGGAAGCTATTTCAGAAGTTCACGTGGAATATAAAGTTTTGATTAGGTAATAACTATGAGTAAGATTGTGACTACAGTTGAGAAGTCTTTAGAAGATAGAATTAACAGAATGTGGTATTGTACTGATAGATCTTCTGGCTGGAACAAACATGTTGGAAGATGCAATTTGTTGAGCTGATGTATTAATTTTTTATTATGGCAAAAGAAATGATCATAGCTGCAATGGCTTATAATAGTACCCAGTTAGTAGTTTATGCTTGGGTTGTTTAGAATCTTCATGGCCTGGATCATTTCTTTGCTCAGGGTATAATAAGGCCGAGATCAAGGTGTTAGCCAGACTGGGTTCTTGTCTGGAGGTTGTGTGTAAAGATCTACTTCCAAGCTCATATTTATTTTTATTAGAATTTGGTTCTTATAGGACCAGTTTTCTTTCTGGCTGTTAGCTGGGGGCTACTGTTGGCTTTTAGAGACTGTCTACATTTTTTCTCAGGTGGACCCTCCGTATTCAAGCCAGCAAAAGCATGCCAACCAACTCTGACTCTGGACCTCCTTTTAACATCTAGGCCCAGGTTAAGAAGGGGCTGGTGCGAGTAGGCCTACTTTGATAATTTTTCTATTATAAGGCCAACTGATTTGGGACCGTGTGCCTGCAGAACCCATTTCTCACAAGAATGGTATCTCCTGGTACTCATCGAGGGGATCATATGAGGGCCAGGGTCATTGGGGTCATCTTAAAATTCCTAGGGTGAGTCAGGAGAGATGCATTTAGGAGTGGGTATAAAAACCAGGATCCATCTGCGTATGGTGGCGCATGCTTGTAATCCCAGTACTTGGGAGACTGCGACAGGATCACAGGTTCAAGGCCAGCCTCAGCAACTGGTGAGACTTTCATCAACCTAGGGAGACCTTGTTTCAAAATAAAGATAATAAAATACTGCTGAGGATGTAGTTTGGAGGTAGGACACCCCCGGGTTCGATCCCCAGTACCACACACACAAAAGACTAGGATCCATTGAACAGATCAAGGCAAGGTTGAGGAACCAAAATATTCCAACATACAGTTATGGTCATAGAAACCACGAATAATGAAAGCTTATGTGGCATACATAACAGTAACTCACTCAACCCACAAATAATCCTATGAGGTAAGTACTCTTATTATCCTAATTTTACAGGTGGTAAAACTGAAAACTTTTACATACCCAGGAAGTAAGTAGAAGAATTTATTTTAAAACCCAAGCACACTGTGCTTGGTCCTGTCTAAACCACTGTGCTATATCACATATATCAGTGGAGATGGCCGGAGATGCAAAAGAGGCCTGGGTCGCAGGTACGAATCCTGGTGTCACTAGCACTGAAGTGACACTTAAAGCCAGAGTATGTAGTGAGATCACCTTGGGATTGTAGGATGGAAAGAGAAGAAGCAGATTTAGAACTAAGCTCAGCAAAACTCCAAAATGTAAAAAAGCAGGTAGAAAAGGAATTGCCAAGAAAGAATACAGAGGAGGACGAGCAGGAGAAAAGGCTGGAGAGAGACTAGCAAAGCTGTGGTGCTGTGGAGGCCCAGGAGAGAAGGCGCGAGCCTGGTGCCGGGGGCTGTCACCCTCACCAGAGAGCAGCTTGGGCTGGGTGTGGTGGCAATGCCTGTGACCCCAGTTCTTGGGAGGCTGGATTAGGAGGTCCCAGGTTTCAGGCCAACCTCAGCAACTTAGTGAGACTCTGTTTCAATAAACAAAAAAGAAAAGAAAAGAAACAGTGTTGAGGGTGCAGCTCAGAGATAGAATGCCCCTAAGTTCAAACTCCATTATTAATCCCCCCCCCCAAAATCAATTTGGTCGGAAAAGCCAGATTGGAATGGGTTCAAGAGTGAATGCAACTGAAGATAACGTTTGAGAGGCTTGGTTTTGGAGGGGATTGAAGAGAGATGCAGCCAGAGGACTGGAGGGTTTATTTATTTAGTTAGTTAGTTAGTTTCCTTGTTTTAAAATGAGTGGTGCTAGAGCATGCTTAACCCCACTAGTATCCCTTACTGAGAGGGATACCCGCCAGCAAGGAGGGGTAGGAGATGGTGTAGCGCCCCCTGCGAAGGTGGGTGGGCTCCCTGCGAAGGTGGGTGGGCTCCCTGCGAAGGTGGGTGGGGCTTAGCACACGGGGCGGGGCCACAGGGTGAGGAGTTGCCTCCAGGAAGACTACTGCCTGTTACAACAGGAGGGAGGAGGGAGAGGATACAGGTGCATTTGTAGATTTGGTGGCAGGAAGATAGGAGCGTTTTGAAGGCATGATGTTTTTCTTCTCTGTGAATTGTGAAGAAAGGTGATTCTTTATTCAAGGAAAATAGCTTCATTGTTTTAAAGACTGTTATTCTGACCTTCTGAAAAACTGCTAGATGCAGAAAAACACCAGAAAGTTGACACAAAACTTATGTAATGTCCGAGGAAAATTTCTAGAATGCTCTAGAACAGCGTACAGAAAGAGGTCGTCAGGCACAGCCATTGAAGTGCTTCTGTGCTTTCCACAGAGGTCAGTTTTCTGAACATGTTCTCCAGATCACGCCAACATTCTTAGTAAGCTTAATGTTCTGTTTCTTCTTTTTGAAGAGTGTTATATTTAGTTCAGTTCTTCTAAATTAAATTTATTTAGTACACGTATCGGTAAAAAAAAAAAGGGCTGTTACCACTCTTTTGAGCATTTGTTTTCTTATTGACTGAGTTTTCATATTGGCTCAGTCGTGTAATTCCACAATCACTTGAATAAGTAAACACTGCTGTTTTATACACAAAAAGTACAGTGAGTCTTCAAGGTAAGTGACCCTGGCAATGAGAGAGAGGAGCGGGCAACATTGTTTTAAAGTACACAGATATTAAATATAACTTTGTTCTGTCTCCAGCAGAATGCTGTCCAAAGACGCTGGTTTGAGGCCCAACCACAAATCTAAACGGCTTCAGAATAGCTAGCCACCTGGCAGTTAAAAGGAACTTAGAGTGCTAGGATTCGGCTTATTCTTTCTCCACATCTCATGTATTGACCAGGATTGTGCTAATTGGACTCTCTAGACAGGAATTAAGATTTTGGAGATAGGAGGATCCGGGTTCACAGACAGTCTCAGCTACTACGTAGTGGGACCCTTTGCAACCCAGTGAGACCCTGTTTCAAAATAAAAAATAAGAAAAATAGGGCTAGCTCTGAGGTAGAATGCCCTGGGTTCCATCCCCAGTACCGAAAAAAAAAAAAAAAATTGGAGTTCAGAGTACTGTATGTATTGTCCATACTCGACTGGGTACCACCTAAACTGGAGCTTATCTGATAATTTGCTTTATAAATATTTTTCCCTGTGACAAAAAGAAAAAAGAGAACCCTCAAATAGCAGAAAAAGATTTTTTTCTCACTGCATACAATTGTCACCTTTTGACTGAAACTAAATTAGCTTGAGAAGCTTGTGCTTTGTAATTTTGAATAAGACAAGCCAGGTTTTATAAGAAAAGCTAAATTTATTATCCCATTAGGTTGATCCCAGGAAATGAGATGCCAATACACATTTTCAATTGGTATATTAAAAATGAACCCAAGCATATTAAGTGGATCAAGTGAGATTGTACACTATACTTTACACTATACTTATTTTTTAAAAAATCTTCCCTTCCTCAGACTTGCCTCCATTTTTCTTTTCTTCTCCTAATCTTCAAACTTTCCTTCCCACAAACACACTGTGTCTTGATACACACACACACACACACACACACACACACACACACACACCCTGTGACCCTCTAGTTACCTTTCTACCAGGTTTTTTTCCAGAAAAATTGAACATGTTTGTTTGTTTATGGTGGTACTGGGGTTCCTGGAAACCCTTCTACCTCCGGGCTACACTCCCAGACCTATTTTATATTTTTATTTGGAAACAGGGCCTCCTAAGCTAACACAAGGCTGGCTTTGAACTAGCACGATCCTCCTGTCTCTGCCTCCCAAGCACGGGGACTACAAGTGTGTGCCACCACGCCCGGCCTGAACAGACTTATTTATAATTGTTAAAGTTGAACTACTGAAACTTGTTCACTGAAACATTTTGACTTGCCTTAATGCTTTACATCCCCGAATTTATATTAAAAATTCACACATAAATGAAAATGGAAAAACTGCCAATCCCTGATTCCTGTGCCCTGCTTTTCTATTCACAGTCATATATTTAGGAACCTTTTGACCCTATGGGAAAAAACATCTAACGTTCAGAGCTACCATAACAGGAAGAAGACAAAAACAATTTTTTTGAGAATGAAATGCTTCCCACCATAGTGGATTCTTAAGCACGTTCTCCATGTTTGCGGCGCGCTAGCTGGGTGTCTTTTGGCACAATTGTTACACGTTTGGCATGGATAGCACACGGGTTGGTGTCTTCAAAAGGGCCAACCTTGCCTCCTGCAAAGCACCAAGAGCTACACTCTGAAACGCAGATCTGTTTCGAAGTCCTGAACAATTTCTCACGCCAGATGTTGGAAGGGGATTTTGCGAATCAGAAGTTCAGTGGACTTTTGATAATGTTTAATTTCACACAGTGCCACGGTGTCAGGCCTGTAACGATGTTTCTTCACCCCTCCAGTAGAGGGCGTACTCTTCTGGTGGCTTTGCAGCCAGTTGTTTCCTGGGTGCTTTACCAACAGTCCATTTGGGGGAGGTCTGCCTAGTACCAGCCGTGGTATAATCTCCTTACTTTACCCCCTTCTCCTGTAACTAGAGTTCTGCAAGCAATAGGCGGAGCTGGCTTTAGAGCACAGCCAAATTTTGAAAGAGCAATTTATACTTTTTTTGGTACTGGGGATTGAACCCAAGAGCATTCTACCTCCGAGCTACACCCCCAGCCCTTTTTATTTATATATGGAAACAGGGTCTTGGGTTGATGAGAGTCTTATTACTTGCTGAGGCTGCCCTCGAACCTGTGATCCTCCTGTCTCAGCCTCCCAAGTACTGGGATCACAGGTATATACTGCCACACCTGGCTCTACTCTGTTCATCAGCCTTTTCTGCTCCCTTTATCTTTCATTCACTCTTTGATGTGCTCTAACACCAGGCTTTCATCTCAATCACTCCATCAAAACCATTTAGTTGAGACAGGAGGATCACACGGGTTCGAAGTCAGCCTCAGCTCCTTAGTGAGGCTCTCAGCAACTTAGTGAGACCCTGTTTCCAAATAAAGTATAAAATAGGTCTGGGAGTAGAGCCAGGAGGTAGCAAAGCCCCTGGATTCCACCCCCAGTACCAAAATATATATATATGGCTGGGGGTGTAGCTCGGAGTTAGAATGCCCCTGGGTTCCATTCCTAGTAACACACACACACACACACACACACACACACACACACACACACACACCCGTTTAGTAATTCCCCAAAGTTACTAATGTCTCCCTTCTTCCTAGACTGGTGATGGCATGATTTGAATTAGCTTTCCTTCTTTCCAGCAGCTGACTCCCGCAGTCTTTCACTGTCCTCTCTTTGCCTCGTGACAGACTCTGTCCTTCTCCCTGGCTCCTCTGTCTCTCTGGCTTCCCCATCTCCTTCCACTGGCCACGTCCCTTTGCTTCGTTCTGAAATTGGGCACTGCATCTTCTGCCCTCTTCAGGTGTGCCCCTCTCCTTGAGACACCAGGTATTAACGTGGTTGGAACGATCATCTGAGTCTGTTTTCAGCTTAAATCTGTCTCCTGAGTTCTTGCTAAGTTACTTCCAATAGTCCTGACAGCCTTAGTCTCTTAAGTAACACTTCTTCCTTCAGTCTTTGGTGTTTTATTTATTGGCATTGCCATTTCTCATCCTACCAGGACCCTAGTCAGAAACAGCCTAGACTTCTCTCTTATATTCCCCTAGCTCACCAGTTGTGTCCATTTTAACTCTGAAATACCTCTTTGGTTTCTTGCTTAGCGTTGCTGTTATCATGGTCTTAGTTCAGTGTGTAACCTAGTGATAACAGCTGTCATTTGATGAGCTTTGTCAGGTCTCTCCCAAGTATTTCACATGTCTTACTTAATCCTCACAACATGTCTTACTGTATCTGACACCGCTGGTATACACCTCCCATCCTGTCTGCCTCACTCTGGAGTCCAGCCGTCTGTGACAGACCATCCCACGTTGACAGCAGATCAATTCAGGTGAATGGCATCTGCCTTCAAGCACACATGCTGCACATTTCCCACTTTCTGTCCCAAGACTCATTTGTGCCTCAAGGCATAGGACTCTGGAGGGAGCTGGCTCAGCAAGCACAGATGTGTGCCCAAGAAGCCTAAGGGTGTCACGCCCCACTGGGATATGGGAGCTGATAATAAATACTTCCCTATATTGATTCTAGAGTGGAAAAGGTCCAGATTAGATTAAGTTGATAATGCATCTTTGTATTGGTTTTTCCATATCCCCTATTTCACTCTTAGTTCTTCCTTCCCAGGATTATTTTCTAAATAAACCCCTTGCACATGTGTTCAGGCTAAGATATCTAGTACTTAAAGTGGCCCTAGAAAGCATACCCTGGGATGGAACATTGGAATGGATTCCTCAGTTGTGGACCCCGTTGTTGGAGGCATTGAGTGCTGATAACCCCTGACAGGTACCAACACTCTTGCTTTCAGGAAGCAAGAACAGGAAGTAGAGCTGGGTCATGCAGGAGTTCTAGGAATTGAGTGGTGGGGACAGTGGTACAAGGGCTCTGAGCTGACTGTCATCTTTTAGCTTCTGTAACCTTGAGAACAACAGCTAGCCAGTTAGCCTTGCTCACTGTGAAAAGAGGGCTCCCTGGGAGCTTTTGGACACATCCCCAGTGCCTGTGGCCATAAGTCAAATTGTGCTAAAAAACCAGGCCAGAATTCAGTTATACGTGGAGCATAGCTATATACCTTCTGCATTGGGCTCATACTCTGTCAACTGAGCTTAACTGGGATTATGTTTCTCATAGCTCTCTTCTAGACTTTGTGTTAGCTCTGGCCACAGGAAACATACCGAGGGGTACTGGAGGCCTGAAGCGAAGCAGCAGCCATATTCCCTTTCTAACGGTTGTGATGGCCCGAGGCTCTGCTCCAGCTCCCACACGTTGCTGCTGATGCTGTATCATCTTGTCGGCATGGAGCAGTGGCCAGGCCTGCAGCTCCCCCATCTCCCGTTGGACCACTTCCATCAGCTTCTGGGAATCCTGGCCCAGTGGGGGTGAAGCTTTTCTGCAGGTTACCGGCATCATTGAGATGGAAGACAGAGACAGGCATAGGCTCTTGTTTGTCCTCCTCTTGGGTTCCAGCTTATCTTTGGAAAAGTTTATCCTTGCTCCTTCCCACCATAAGTCCGGCTTTCCTATCCAGCTCCTTGCCCTGCTGTCTTTAGCCTCAGCTCCAGATGCAGAAGCAGCAGCCTTTTGTAGGCTGCTTAACCAACTCCCATACCGGTGTGAGGCCCGACTTCTACGTAAGTTCTGTATTATTCACAGTGGTTCTCCCCTATACACTCTCCCCACTGCAGGTCCTGGGGGTTGAACCCAGGGCTGCTTTGCCACTGACCTACATCATTAGCCTCTTGGTTTTTTATTTTGAGACAGAGTCTTGCTAAATTGCCCAGGCTGGCCTCAAACTTGCCATCCTCTTGCCTCAGCCTCCCACATTGCTGGAAATGCAGGTGTGCACCCCCATGCTTGCCTCCTATATATTCTTAAAAGGTATACAGAACTAAAATCAGGGCACAAATATGAAAAGAGTAGGACCCTGAGATCTCAGATGGGGATGTATGGGTGGATGAACCTAAGAATCTCGAACTCCTAAGTTTCCCTTTAGACTCTGGATGGGCAGGATCGATGCCTTGTAATTGTCTTGTTTGGAGACCATGCAAAGATCCTGTTGAAGTGGATGCTTTACAAAACCATGTTTTTCCTCCTTAAGATCTACCCCAGCCGGGCGTGGTGGCGCACGCTTGTAATCCCCGCGCTTGGGAGGCGGAGACAGGAGGATCGCGCAGGTTCGAAGCCCCTCACTGGCTTAAGAGACCCTGTTTCCAAATAAAAATATAAAATAGGTCTGGAGTGTAGCCCGGAGGTAGAAGGGTTCCATCCCCAGTACCACCAAAAAAAAAAAAAAAAAAAAAAGATCTACCCCTTTCTTTCCCCTGTTGGGTTCAGAACAGTAACCAGACACAATCTCAGCATAGTTTAATCAGGGATGTTGTTCTTATTCTGGGAGAAAATATTCAGGCAGATAATTCTAGGACCTGGCTAATAGGTACAATAAGAACAGGAGAAACATGTGGAAAGTAGATCTGGAAGACATTGCATGGAGCAGGGGGCAAGGGAGAAGAGAATAAAGCTGGAAAGGGAGAATGTATTAACATGCAGTAACATGGGATCACTGTAACTCAGAATTAAACGTGCTGGTAATCTGGTCCTAACACACTGCTGGAATGGTTTCTTGAATCTTGAACATGAATATGACCTACAAAATCAGGTAAATGTGCAAGGATTTCTTTGGTAGAGTGGGTCATAAATCTTAGAGAAGAGAGAACATTAGAGTGGACTAATGGAACAATAGAGGGCATGGAGTACACACTGGTAATGTTTCTTAGGAGGAGCTAAAGAAAGCACGTCATTCACCAAGGTAAAAGGAATGTACCCGTGAGAGCACACACACTGCAGTTGCTAGGAGATGCTTCCATGGAACCAATACCCCCAGTTTTCAGAGAAATAATAGGATTCTGGAATGGCAGAAGCAAGATGGCGGTACTTACCATTAGGAGCAGGGTGGGTATCATTACTGAAATAGACCAGAAGCATTGGGTGCCCTGACCCACACTGCTCTGGGGCAGTGGCCAACAGGTGGTGGGGCATGAAGATGGACAGCCAGCCAGGATGTCACATGACTTGTATGATTCAGGCCTTCATCTCTGAGGAACATGAGCCTTCCGTTGTCTTGTCCTTGTTGAGTTATGGTTGCTGCAAATCCTGTTCAGCATGGAAGCAACAAGAAACATTCCAGTGTATCCCTTGAGTTCCCCTGAAGTTTGTCCCTGTCTCATTCTGTAGAAGTAGCTCTAGCTCCTTGAAGTCTCAGTGACTAAAAAGCCAGGAGGGAATTTCAGCCATATTCTGTTAGTTGCTTCTTAAAGCACCACGTCACATCATCTTCAAACTCTTCCAAACAAGCTTTTGGATGCCCTCTGCCCCAGCAGTGTCTTATCCAAAGCACACTCTATGCATCTTTTCCTTTCTACCCCAGGGCTTCTCCAGTGCCCACCCAGGAGGAAATAGAGGTGGGAGAGTATGCAGGCAGGTGCCGCTTGGGAGTGTGTGGAAGTTAATGCTCCCTCAAGGGCAACCCTTATTTACTGGAGCCTAGAGCCAGAAGATAAATGCTTCTCCCTGTCTTTGCACAGACAATTCTAAGAGCATCTTAATTATTCCTGAGAGGGTCCTGGCAAGATCAAGCTCCAGTTACTCACAGCAGCCACCAGGTCAATAGGTACCTTGTATTGGCTTATACCTCTTTCTGGTTTCACCTCCTCAGTCCTTTACTTTTTCCACTTAAATGACCTCTATACAAGTCCTTTTCTGATGTTCTGCTTTGGGGAAGAATCAGACAAGTACAATTGTTATTTATGTTGCATATATGTTTGTGTGTCTTCCTTCCTGATCTGTCACCTACCTATGTGTCCACCCAGTCATTTACTTGCAGATTACGATTGAAGGATGCAGAGTGGTTACAAAGAGTGCTCAGCACAGATTTAGTAAGTGGTGAAGCTGAGTTCTAAACTGAGTTCATCGGAACCCAACAAGTTCTCTTCCTCCTTGAGTATGCCCCCAGACCCCTTTGAAGATGAACTCGGTGGGCCTCACCTGCATTGCCTGGTGTGGTAGGTCACTGGTCTGCAGGCGGTGCCAGGTGTGTGCTCACCCCGCTGCCCCCTACTTCCTGTCCTTCACTGCGGGGGGCACACTCCCCACCGTCTATTTGGAGCATTTCTGTGTGCTTTTTCTTCTCTTTCTTTCCTGAGTTGAGTCAACCCTTGTTTTGTTTCTTCCTTTTTTATTTGTTTGCTCATTTCTGTTCTTAGATTTTATACCTCTGCTTCAGGATGTTTTTCATACCCTAAACGCTCGTTTGGAGATTGTACTTTCCATTTGGAGTGTTGTTTTACTGTTTTCTTCGGCTTTGTGGTTTCGCTTTGTTTTTGTTTTGAAGGGAGGATTCCATCCAGCAGCTGAGACGCTTCAGTTAGCGTCCTCTAATACCGTTTCTACAGTAGTTTTCCGTGTCCATGCTCTGCTCTTCTGGTGCATTGGTTGGTTCTCTGCTTTGAGCGCTCCTTGGCACCTTGCCCGGGGCAGGTTCTTTGTACGTCTTGTTCCTCTTTGGATTCTGTTGGGTCCTAGACTTTCCCCTCTTCCTTCTTTCCCTTACTGCCATGTTTCCAAGGGTACCAACTCTCCTGTAGGTCACCCTTGAACACCTTGCTGCTCCGAGGCTGATCCTCTTTCCTACCTGGCTGGTGCTTTAAAGCGCCAAGTCCTGACCTGTCCTAGTATTTTGGCTGTCACCGCCGCACTCTGGATGATTTGCTATGCGTTGTCTCCGTCTTCATAACCCTCTCCTGGTTACGTCTCAGCAGCTCCCTTTCCTGTCTCCAAACCATCAGATTCACTGTTGGGGGGAGCTCTGTTGGAATTTAGTCTGTTTTTCTATAACAGGTAATTTGAAGGCTATAGCTTCCAATTTCTCCTAGAACTCCTGAAAGCATGGGTCATAGTGGTCTGTTTGCTCTCTTGTTGGTTTATTTTATTTTATTTTTTAAGGGTGAGTAGGGAGGTTTGAAATCAGGCAGCCTTCATTGTTCCCGAAACCCAGAAGTTTCTCTGTATTTAAGGCTGTGCTTAGATTCCACCCTCTCTCTGAAGTCTTCCTTGGTAATTGTCTAGTTTCCAGATATTTGCTGCTTTTTTGTGTCCTCTTTTTTCTCTCTAATTACATTTGTTATATTGCATTGTAATTATGTATTTGTTTGCCTTCCTCCCCCATCAAGTTGCAAATATCTCTAAACCAGCAAGCCATGTATTTTCTTTTTTTTTTTTTTGATGATGCATAGTAGGTACCGCTGGATGGATTAATTGACTTAAAGCAGAATGGAGACAGGTGCTGAATGTCACCGCCATCAGTCATGAATAATGTGGATATTTTGGGATCAGATTTATCTTTAGTTTTAAAAGAAGTATAAATAGGTAAAAAACTTGCATACTAATCAGGTTATTATTACAATAACATTAAAGTTTAAGGTAATAAGATCACAATTTTATCCTATATAGCTCATAATATTAATTTAAAAAAATTAGTGACCTTTTACATACACCTTT